>NC_061512.1:197103569-197222059 GCF_022539505.1 Lolium rigidum
AAATAGCTTGAAGTCTTTTTTCTAGAATAATTAAAGTTATTTTAAGAAGGTAGGCCCGAAGTTTAGTCAACGTTGGCATATACGCTTATTGATGCAATTAAACACAAATTATTAATTGATTTAATCAATGGTTATGAAAATTCAGACTCAACGGAGCCCAATGTAACTCAGGTTCCATGCCAATTAGCGCAAAAAAACTCAAATGAAAAGGAGAAACGTGGTAAATGGAAAGGCGATGTACAATAATCAATAAAATTGATAATCTAAATGCACATGCTTATCTTCAAATTATCAAATATGTTTTAATCTTCATATTTTTTCGGATTTCTTTCCAACCATTTTTGTCTTCTATTTGGAACTCACGTATGGTAAGAGATCAAATTCAATAAAGTTAGTAGACGCAAAACAAAAGCTTAATTATTTTGTGCGCATCTGATAAAAAACATATAAATACTCATTGATCTAATAATAGAATTTTTTTTGTCACTTCTTAAAAGACGATATATATATATATATCTTACACATACGAAAAGATTTAACCGATCTCACACTGTAGTTTCCGGAGCACCTATGTCTTCACTACATATTTTCTTGGGTTAATTAGTTGCCTACTATTATTCTACTCACTCATACATCATGCAAAGTAGGTGCCTTCGTAAAACTCGATGTTGGAGGACGTAGACTCGCCTCACAGCGGGAGAACTTGGCTGAGTCATCACACAATCTCAAGCGATTTTGGGCTGACATGGCATGGCAACGAACGAAGATAGAGTGTTGGCAGAACGCAGGCTAGCGTTACCATAACATCACACACCCCAAGACAAGTTGAGTCTACACCATAGTAAATCTATATAATACATGTACACCACATATGCTTACTATCCATTAACGAGAACTTGCATCACAAGAATATACGCCACGCTACTACCAAGCTACTCACCACTGACTACCATCACTTGCTCTTCGAACAATGTTTGCACTAGACTTTTGCACGCTTACGATCCCTACTGTCCAACGTCTGTGTCCACGGAATCCAGTCCGTCTACGCGTCCCATAATCGTCCGCGACAAGGACGAGGGCCCCACGTCGAATCCCAAACGGATCACGATTCACCAACCGCCGCCGCTCCACTCCTCGCCGGCCGGCGATGGAGGCCACCGCCGACGACACAGACTTTCCCGTCTACATCTCCGACGACGAGGACGACGGCCTCTCCATTCTCGGAGCCTCCTACAATGCGGAGGAGATCCAGATCCAGGAGGCGATCCTCCTCTCCATCGACTCCTCCCGCGCCACAACCGCCGTTCCCTCCTCTTCCTCCTCCGCCTCCTCCCCGGTACCCCCCGCCGGACCCGACGTCGCCGGGCCCTCCGGAGAGTCCACCGAAGAATCCCGACGCGACCGCAAGGGCAAGCGCCAGCTATCATCGGAAGGTACACAGATCCACTCTCTTCTCGATGCGTCAACCCCTCTTGCCATTGCCAGTCGCCTGACGATTGTTCCACTCTGACACCATCGAAAAGATGACCCTGCCGATTCGAGGAAGCGGCGGAAGCGCAGCCGCTTCAGGTGCGCCATCTGCATGGAGAAGGTCCAGCTCTCGGAGCAGTTCCTCGTCAGCCACTGCCAGCACGCCTTCTGCAGGGGCTGCGTGGGGCGGTACGTCGCCGGCAAGGTCGGCGAGAACGCGGGCTCGATACCGTGCCCCGACCCGGAATGCGCAGAGGGGCTCGTCGAGATGGAGCCGTGCCGAGGCATCGTCCCGCCGGAGCTGCTCGACCGCTGGAGCGTCACCCTCTGCGAGTCGGCGCTGGGGAATGAGAAGTACTACTGCCCGTTCAAGGATTGCTCGGCCTTGCTGATCAAGGACAGGGACGAGCCGGTGAAGATCAGGGACACCGAGTGCCCGCACTGCCATCGGATGTTCTGTGCGCGGTGCCGCGTGCCGTGGCACGATGGGATCAAGTGCAAGGAGTTCAGGAAGCTTGGGGATGACGAGAAGGGGGAGGTTGATCTGAAGCTTAAGAAGCTGGCCAACAAGAAGAAATGGCAGAGGTGCCCCAGTTGCCAGATGTACGTCTCGAGGGTCGACGGGTGCTTGCTCATGAAGTGCAGGTAGTTTATCTATCTATATCATCATGTTCCTGTTGCAACCCATGCCCCTTTCTTGGACTTAGGTAATAGTAGATGATAGAAACACAAAAGGGTAGAGTACGGTTAGAAACCGTTCCTGTTTCATTTGTTCGTGTACACTGATAAGGGACGAAGCAGACTAATCTGACCTTCTGTTTTATACGTGTTGAAATCCACCTTTAGCAATTTCTGTTGGTGAAAGTGACATTTGCAATCCGTGCTTGGTACTGTAGAAACATAACCGTGATCACAAAGTTCAAACAGCACATAGTACTGTTCAAGGCCTGTTATAATGTTGCTAACCAGGTGGTATACATTTTAGGTGCAATTCTGCCATATTGTTGCTATCTTCTTCGGTAAACATTTTACTGATATGGGCAGCAACTGATTTGGTTTATGACCTTTTCTTCAAAGTTTTACTTATTAGTAGTTCAACTTCAGCATGCTACCTTAGTTATTTTAACCATGTGCACAGATTAAAGATGCCCTTAATTGAAGGGAAATATGGGGAAATACTTGAATTAACCCCTTATATGAGATTAAGATTTTGTGGGGTATCTAAATGTGAATTTAACAGGAAAAACATAATTTGCATGCACAACCTATACCTTGCAAAAGAGAAAAGGCTAGTAAACTTATTACATAAAATAGGTAGTACTTGACAACTTTCACCCCTTAGTCCGTGGCAAATGCGATTGGCACATGGGTGCATGCACACCTGGTTGCTTTTGCCTACTTGTAAGTTCCAAAATAAACTTTTTTTACATGTGGATTGGTGTATGGAGCGTGAATATGTAAATATTGGTCCATAATCAAGTCCCTCCCGTTCAAACTCGAAAAGGCAATAGTTGTCAATAACTTGTCTATCATTTTGGCCTCAAAAGATATCCCGGAAAAACAAATAGTCTACAATTATAGGTGGTGTTTTAGAGCCTAGAAACTTTTTTTGGAGCACACTAATTGATATATTGTTGTCCCATGTTTACAGGTGCATAATCAAACAATATACCTCTACAGAGGAAAAATACCCAATTATGTAGAACTTCTAAATGTGCTATTGAAATTTCTAAATTAGCCTCTTGTCTATGCATTCATGTGCGAAATCCACTCTGGGCTCATCTTCTATATGATATAGACTCTAGGTGAAGTGGTATTTTATCTATATATGTACCAATATAAAAGATGCAAGTTTGCGGGGTCGGAACAATCTGAACCATCCATCCAACTCTAAATCCAGTGGCTCGAGGATTTAGCCTAACCCTCGTGAATTCAACCATAATTGCAGACTAACTCCTCTGTTAAATCTTGTAAATTTAACAACTGTGCATTTATTCGCCTACCTGCAAGTAGCATTTTTGTACTAGATTGCTGGGTCATCAATGAGGATATATGGTTATTGAATGATTTTAATGGAAAATTTCTGGCCATGTATCATGTATTTTGCAATTTGTGTCATTCTTATGAATTTTTAAATATCTAACTACGGTCCTTTGGTATCATGTGTTTTGTAATTTCCATGATCCCGATGATTCTATTTGAATGTCAGAGGTATGTTTATAGCGTTTCCTGCAAATGTGCATTTCAGTGTACAGCTAGTTTGGTTAAAGTTTCAAAACTAGTAGAATTAAGATCTACGAGTAGGACATTTGAATTAATTAGAGATCTGTTTCGCATATAATCTAGTTAAGTATCGTGTTAGATGCGGTGGGGACTTGAATCGAGTACTTATAGAATTTTGTAACACATGTGGTTTTGTTGTCCTAATTTTTTTTTACTAGTTCTGTTGGGATTTTATCATCCATAGTTCCAATTGGGGTTTGTTGTTTTAGGTTTCCATAGTTCCTCTTGGGAGTTGTTGTTTTAGTTTTCCATAGTTCCTTTTGGCAGTTGATTGATTTAAGTTTGTCTTCCCGTAGACCTATGCTGCCAAAACTTGTGCGAAGAAAATTAACTATGAGCCAGCAACTTGAGACTACCTTCCAGCGCATATCAGACCAAATGTGGTTGTTTCAATGTCAAATCGAGCAATAGGATTCTGTAAACAGTTATAACAACCAGTATCGTGTTAGATGTGGTGAGGACTTGGATTGAGTACAATAGCAGAAGACCCAATCATTCGCTATCAACTTTTATGGTTATAGAAATTTGTATCATGTGTTTTTGTTGTTCTCAAAATTTGTTTTTGCTAGTTCCGTTGGGAGTTCATCTTTCCTAGCTCCAATCTAGGTTTGTTGTTTAGTTTTCCATGGTTTCTCTTGGGAGTTGTTGTTTTTGTTTACCTTAGTTCCTCTTGGGAGTTGATTGATTTAGTTTGTCTTCCAGTAGATTTTTTCTGCCAAAAGTTTATCCTAAGAATATGAACTGAGTTAGCAACTTGAGACTACCTTCCAGCATATGAGATCCAATGTGGCCGTTTCAATATCAAATCAAATAATAGGGTTATATATACAGTAAACACAAATTTATCACTATTTATATGTTTTCATACTTCATCACGTCATTAACAGAGTATTATTTGTTCTATTTTGAAGGTGCAAACAATACTTCTGTTACCATTGTGCTGCTCCAATGAGAAAAGATCTTCATTATTGTAAGAATTGCAACCACTAGTGAAAGGTCAAACAGCTCAGACTTTGTATAGGTAGCATCTAAGCACTAAGTAGATTATCATCTCCTTGAAGTGGAGATGCAAATTTTTTTTATGGCTGTACTCAAAGTGAAGGAGTGGATGAGCAGATCCCGGTTTCTGCTATCCCTCTTTAAAGTTATTTTTTTACAATTTTGTAGCATGATCACATAATATTTACATTATGCAGCTATAGTTTTACTATACTATATCACGGAAAAGGAAGAAAACCATATTACCTATGCTTATGTGGAGTTACATTATCCTTGATAAGCTGGTGTGGTTCATCTGCAAAGATGTGGCAATTCATGTCTCTCCTGTTACAGCTCAGCAGTTCGATTGGGTAATGTTATTATATGTTGTGCTGAAGTTCATAAGAATTTTAATGTGCATATTGAAGTGGTGCAAATAATGCATCTATCTAGTTTGCCTGACCATGGTTTTAAGCGACGCCTAGGTGCCTAAAGTTGGTAGATTGTCTAAGGCGGAGGGGGCGCCTTGACGCCTATGCTACGCCTTAGGGATTCCTTCAAAACCATGTGGCTCACTCTTTAAAACCATGCATGTGGCAGATATGTTTTGGTACGTACCGTGTTTTGTCACTGCAATTACTCTGTTGTCTTGTAGATTATTGCTTCGTTTAACTTCAGTTTCATGATATAATCTGATCTTGCTACCAGTAATTTCTGTTTCCAAAGTCTCCATGGTTGCTGGCCTACAACCCTCCGAAGGCCTTCCAAAAGTAATCCCCTCATCTCACAAAACTCTGAACGTGGGTCATGCCTAACTTTAATTTAATTAGAGTGCTTATACCCTGCAATATGGCAGTTGTGATAGTGAGTACAAAAAGATCAGTGTTTTGGAACTAGAGTGGTACTTGATAGAGGATTTCTAAATATCAGCGGGGTCAGCTGATACCAACAGTGTGCCAATGCTTTGGCTAATGGTGCTCCTTCTCTTGCGTTCCATATTCCCATTTGTGAAGCTCTCAAAAGCATGAGACCGACAGGGCAACGGCTCACTTTACTGATATATAGAATAAGCATACTTGCTCTATTTTCAGCCACGTCCAAGTGAGATCAATCAAACAAAAGCGCAACAATCGGACTTTTATTCTTTTGTGTATAACTGTATCAATCAGAGAACGTACAATCTCCCAACTTTAGAGCATCACTAGTAGAGCCCCTAAACTCTCTCAAACCTTCAAAGCGGTTTAAGGGTTGAGAATGGGCATTTTTTGACACTTTCAAGGGGTGAAAACAGGGGCAAAGACTAGACCCTCAAACCTTTAAAATTGAGGATTGAGGGCAGAGACTAGAACCCTCAAACCCTCAAACCCGCGTCTTGGAGAAGCCCCCTGAACGACGTCATCGTTGTGGGATTACATCGAGCACCTCGTGCACGATGGGTGGAGGGTCGGCGATTGTGGGCGCCAGCACGGCCTTCTTCCGCGAGGTGGTCTTCTTGATGGCAGGCTTGGCGCCCGCAGGCTTCTTCGGCCCAAGCGCCGCCGTCTTCCGACGGCTTGGTGGTGGGCGTCGGGCGGGGCGGGCGGGGCGATGAGCAGGACGACGGGTGGGGCCGGGGTGGTGGCGGGTTGCGGCTGGACGACGTGCTGCCCAGCATGCCGCCGTTTCGCGCTGATGTGGGTGGCGGCGACCACCACGGCCACCTCCGCGCCGCTCGGGACGGGTGGGAGCTCCACCGCGGTGGCGGGGGCGGGGCGGCGAGGGAGGCGGTGGGGGCGGCGATGGAGGAGGCGGGCGGGAGGGCGGAGGTCGACGGCGGTTCCATGGAGCGTGACGGCCGGCAGCGGCGTGCTTGGAGGCGGCGGCGAGGGAGGAGGCGGGGCTGAATTTTCCCTCATGTGCTCGCGTGTGGAGGAGTAGGGGTTGAAGGGGTTGGCCTCCAACCCTCAAATGTACATGTTGGGAGGGGGAGTAGGGGTTGGGCCCTTAAAAAATTTTTAGGGTTCAAAGATTAAGGGGTTCTAGTCTACGTGTTTTTTCGGTCGCAAACTGTAAAAAAAGGTTATTTTTGAGGGTTTGAGGGTTTAGAGGTACTACTAGTGATGCTCTTACAATATCAGCCTCGCCCTTGCCCTGTAAATTGTTAATGTCATGAAACAACTCTTCCTGCGGTTTAGCTACCTATCCTTTTTTTTTTCATGAACACCACTCTCACTCACAAAACTACCCAATCAAACACATTTCTCAAACGGTCAAACCGCAAATCAAACAAACATATACACAGAAGCACATCCACTTTTGATCGCTAGCTACGGAAATGCAGATCACGGTGGTGGTCATTGAATTCTCCAAGCTGACACAATAGTGAAAGGTCAAACAACTCAGACTTTGTAGAGGTGGCATCTAAGAAATAAGTAGATTGTCATCTCATCGAAGTGGAGATAAGAGCATCTTCACTCGTCCCCCCGAACAGGCCCCCGGCGAGCGTTTTTTCCATCCGGACGGCGTAATTCGGCCCAGTCGCGCCCCCGGTTCCTCGTTTTCGTCCGGATTTGGGCCTAAATCCATCCGGCGATCCCACGCCATCCCCGCCCCCCGGGGAGCGCTCGGGGACTCCGGACGAAACGAAAGCGCGCGAAACGGCGAGGAAACTTCCCGCGCGTCTGGTGGCCCCAACTTGTCGGCGAGAGAAACCGATCGTCGTCCTCATCGCATCGTCTTCCGCGCGCTGTAAAAGCCTGCCGCCGGTCTGCACTTCGCCGGCCACGCGGCGAGTTAATGTCGCTGCCTCTCCGCGCACGCATCGCCTTCCGCGCGCACTAAAGGCTGGCCGCGCGGTCAGCTCCGCCGCGGACGCGCCGCAATCCACGCGGCATTTAATCCCCGCGCCAGCCCACGCCTATATACGCATCCGATCACCGCGAGGCGTACCCCGTGCTCCACTCTCCCTCCACTCTCCTCTACTTCCCAAGATGGCGTTCTACGACGACGACGGCGCAGCCAACAACGGCTTCCCCCGCCGGCCGCTCCACGCGTGGGAGGGGCACCTCCTCCACCAGTGCGGGTACCCCCGCCCGCCGGGACACGAGGCCTCCCGGAGGCGGCCGGCGGCTAAGTGCCGGGCGGCGTTCCAATCCCGCCGCCGCCGCGGGCCATGCCCTCGACGCCGCCATCGAGGAGGCGAGGATGACGATGACCGACGAGGAGCGCGCCGAGCCACGCCACCACCCCGACAACTACACGGCGTGGAACTCCTACTTCCTCCGGCGGTGGGAGCGGGAGCCGGCGGCCTACGACGGCCCGCCGCCTCCGCCTGCGCGCAACAACGCCGTGGGCCGCCGACGGTGGTGGAGCGCGCGCCGAAAGGACGTCGGCGAACGTCCCCGCGCACATCGAGGGCGGCAACTTCCCGGTGCTCACGATGCCCCTCCATCGGCATCGAGGGCGCGTCGGCGAGCCGCCGTCGGGGAAGCTGGCCTGGCAGCCACGGGCGCATGGCTGCCAGCTCGTCAGTCTTCCGGATCAGCGCCAAGGTCATCCTTGGCGCCTGTGAAGAGGAGGAGGCGACGCCGCCTCCGACGCAGCTGCGCCGTCAAGAAGGAGCCGGCGTCTCCGCTCGACGACCGCGAGGGCGCAGCAGCGGCGCCCTCGCTCATCCGCGAACAGCCTTCCGCGCCGCAGAGCGGCCGGAATAAGACGAAGAAAGAGGCCGCCGCAAGCCAGCTCGCCGAGGAGGAGGCGAAGCGCGCGAAGGACGCCGCGATGGCGGAGGCGATCGCCAGGTCGCTGCACGACATGGAGGAGGAGAAGCGCGCGGACGACGCTGCGCTGGACTGGGCCAGGCGCGACTGGGAGCGCGAGGAGGCGGAGCGCGGCAGCCGGCGGCCGCTGGACTCGGCCGCCGCACGCCAACTCGCCGCCCGCGCGGTCCAACCGCCAACGACGATGTCGCGCGGTACCGCCGTCCTGCGACACCTCCATCCGGCGCCGCTGTCCCCGTCGGCGACCTCGAGTCCTCCGACGACGACCGGTACAAGCCTTCCCCGAGGCGGGGAGACGCCGGCCGTGGCAACAGCAGCCCAGTGCCGCGCAGCCGAAGGCCAACGACGACGGCTCCGACGACGACGGGGCGGCGACTACACGGTGTTCTACCGCCATTTCGGCATGTAGAGCGCCGTGTTTTAAATTAGCGCTTGAATTCCCCTAGCCGAATCCGAAATATAGTCGACTCCGGCCTCTATGTATGAACTCCGCCCGTAATATAATAAATATCATTAAATTTAGTCTATATTCACCCGTTTTTAGCCGTAGTTTGTCAAGTTTCCGTTTTTTAAATTCGCATCGTCGACTTCGCCTGGGCACGCGGCTAGGAAACTACTACTCCCCACGCCAAATCTTCCTCCAATCCGGACGAAAATTTCGCCGGATTTGGGCGTGGGGAGCGCCAACGAGTGGGGATGCTCTAAGGAAAACGTGTCTGTAGTCTAGTGAAAGAGTGGATGAGCAGATCCTTTCTGCTGTTCCTCTTCAAAGTTTTTTTTATCAATTTTATAGCATGCTGTCCTGGAATATTCACATTCTGTAGCTATGCGTACACATTCTGTAGCTATGCGTAACTACACCATATCACAAAAAAGGAAGAACACCATATTTCCTATGCGTATGTTTATGGTATTTTTGATAAGCTAGTGTGGTTCATCTGCAAAGATGTGGCAATTCTAGTCTCTATCTGTAGTTGACTTGACTTTGTCTGAAAATCCATGCCTGTGGCAGATATATATGTTTTGGTAGGTTCGGTTTTGCGTTTTGTCACCGCAGCTACTCTCGTCTTCTCGTGGGCTATTGCTACACTTAACTCCAGTTTCATGATATAACCTGATCTTGCTACCAGTAATTTTTGTTTCCAGAGTCTCCATGGTTGCTGACCTACAACTACAACCCTCCGAAGGCCTTCAAAAGTATAATCCCCTCAGCTCACAAAAGTCTGAATATGGGTCATGACTAACTTTAGTTTTAATAGACGACTTCTACCCCGAGATATGGCAGTTATGACCTCCGAAGGCCTTCAAAAGTATGATCCCCTCAGCTCACAAAAGTCTAAACATGGGTCATGACTAACTTTAATTAATTTTAATAGAGGACTTTTACCCTGAAATATGGCAGTTGTGATAGTAAGTTCAAAAGATCAGCATTTGGGAACGAGAGTGATTACTTAGTAAAGGGTTTATACGTACTAATGGGGTCAAAGTAATACCAATGGCCATGCTTTGGCCTACCCAATGGCGCTCCTTCTCTTGTGTTCCATATTCCCATTTGCGCAAAGCTCTCAAAAGCTATGACGCTGACGGTGCAGCGGTTCACTTCACTGATATAGTATAAGCATTTCGCCTCTATTTTCAGTCACGTCCGAATGAGAATGAGATTGATCAAACAAAAGCCTAACAATCGGACTTTTCTTCTTTTGTGTATATATCAATCAGAGAACGCACAATCTCTCAACTTTACAATATCAGCGTCGGCCTTGCCCTGTAAATTGTTAATGTTATGAAACAACTCTTCCTGCGGTTTAGCTACCTATATTTTTTCTTTTTCCCATAACACCACTCTCACTCACCAAACTACCCAATCGAACACATTTCTCAAACGGTCAAACCCCAAATCAAACAAACATATACAGAGGCACATCCACTCCTGATTGCTAGCTACGAGATGCTGATCACGGTGTTGGTCATTGAATTCTCCAAGCTGACACACTCTACCATGCCACACATCTTGCTCATCTCCTGCTCTTTCACCAAGGTGTTATCATGCCCGCCGTCACAAGCTTCGGAGCACTCCTCGAGACGATAGCACGTCACGAGGTGGTCGTTTGCCATGCCGACGGCCTGCATGAAGGCGTAGATCACCGTCGGCCCGACGCCGCGGAGGCCCCTCCTCATCAGGTCCTGGCTGAGGGCCTCGGCTTTCGGCGTCCTCAATGGCACCTCCCGGGGGGCACGGTATCTGCCGATCATAGGCTTGTGGTTCAGAAAGCCCCAGCAGTACTCGTCAAACGATCCAAACTCCTCTATGACCTATCAACAGCAAGATTCAGACATAATTGCAGAAAGAAATGGGGAGAGGCATGAAGTCTAAGAGTAAACAAAAAAGTTGTTGAGCAGAATGAATTGGCTGTCGATGCTGTTCAGACTATCAAGATCAAGATATGAACAGGTGGAAAGGATCATAGAATGACTGTTAAGGTTGAATGAATTACCTTTAATAACTCGTGCGCGTTTTCGACGATCGTACAAAGCCTGTGCTCTGACAGCAGGGACCTAGCCGGGCTGCATGGCCCCAAGAATTTCTTCTCATTTAACTTTGACACCAACTGAGGATCAAAATCCATGAATACTTCCCTGTGGAATGCAGATGGTGATTGATGATATTTGAGTGTTTGGTGAGTTGTTAGACTCTTCAGTACGTCGGGTAAAAAGATTGCTTACCTGAAGGTGTCCCTCTTGCTGAGGATTACAGGCCATGCGATCTCTGCCAACGCACCAGATAGAACAAGCATCTCAAACAGTTTCCTGTGGATTTAGAACTGAAAATTGTAACTTTATAACTAATTTGTTTCTTAACACTTCAACACTAGATGTTCTGATTAGGCTTAGAGCGTACTTGTCGTCATGTACCGGGACTCCCCACTCTTCGTCATGAAAAGCAGCATAGCACGGATCTGTTGAAAATGTAAATTCAAATTTCATTATCTCCATGTGAAACCAAGTTGCAATCCAATCAGAAAGTTAAAAATCCATTGAAGGTTTGCATGGTTGGAGCAAGATGATTTAGACTGAAGGAGTTTTAATTTAGACAACACCATTAAGCTCGATGCTCACAGTACTGTAGACTTGACATTACAAGCAGAATGTTTTTCTCCATAAGAGAAGGGGTCCCCACTTAACAGTTAATTAGGTGTATGATCACCAGATAGCAGGTAGGACTGGTGAGTATGAAAAGGCAGAATAGCTGTTATGTACTTCTGTACTATAAATAATAGTAGTATATAGGGTTCGTTGTCTAACTCTTGCTACAATATGTGAACAAAAAAGATGGCACAGATCTACAAATAGGAAATTAAAGCTGCAAATGAATTAAAACCAATACCGAAAAGCAAATGGAACACCAGAGAAATTAGAATATATTTCAACTACCTATCGCGCTGCAGAAAAGATGCAAAGTGCAACTGACATAAAATTAAAGAAAAATGATAAGCACTTGAAAGAAAAGAGAACATAGAAGAAAGAAACATAGCCTGGTCCACCATTGCTTAATATTGCAAGTTTGCTAGAGAATATGAAAAAAAATCAGGTAAAGGTAAAGCCTGAGCATCACTGAATTGGTTACCCTTAATTAGGCGCCAAAACATTGTCACCAACCAATTTATCAACAACAAAAAAAAGGTGCCAATGCAACTAGGTTTATTCAGTCAGGAGTTTAACAAGTTGATGATTACTTTCAGAAATATAGTGCCGACAGTTTAGTGGGTAATGGAATCCTTTTGGGAGATAAAATTGACAAGTACTTGCTAGATAGCAGACACGCCACCAAACATCTGAGTGCATCTTTTATTAATTGTGCATTGTCAATTGTGCACCACCAAACATTTCTGATTCCAAATGAGCTAAGTAATTATCATTAGCATCACTCCCAGGGGATCAATGCACCATTTTAATTAGTACAATATGGATAACTTTTCTCTTTCTCCTCTGAAAGGTAAAACGTTTATGTCAGTGCAATAATATGCAGGTCCTGTGTGGCACAGACCAGCGTTTGGCAGCATATATGGATGCAGCAGCAGCGTTATTTGAGACAGCTATGTTACAAAGCAATCACTGTTTGGACGTGAGTTCACAGGTTGATTGGGACAAGGGTCTCTCTGATAAGTACAGTGAAAGACATGATTTTAGCAAATACTACGATGTATACTTCTGTAGTAGACACGCAATAGATACTCAAAACCTCAAAAAATAATCAGTTTACTTTGGGAGTTATACTTAGGAAACATCACAAGTCAAGACCGCTCGTATTCCAGGTCCAAACAGCTAGCTAGCTAGGTCAAGGTAGGTTCAGCTTTAGATAATATAGGTCTTTGTGCTTCCTGTACAATTTTTTGAATAAAAGCTCCCAGTTTGAGTTGTTAAGATTTCAAGCTAGCTAGCTGGTACGACTGATCATTGATCTTTTTTGCCCTTTAAGATGATCAGGACCTCATGTATCACCAGTAACTGTCAACCAGTATATATTGCAGAAATATGTCCCGAAGTACTTTCAAATTTTCAAATTCTTGGATATTGTTTCCAAATTTTTAGGCTACAGACTTGAAAATTGTACGCCCAGATTTTTCGTGAAAAGCACATTCACAATGTATAACTTGTGAGATTTTGTTATTATATATTGGAATAGGCGGTCAAAATTATGCTTTGAAGACTACTCTAACGTTCAAAATGACGGTTTTAGGGAACGGAGTGAAGTAATTACAACCCATTGTTTTCAAGATTTTGAAGTTCGTTTAGTTCCTAAAATAAAAGAAATTATATCTTTTAGGAGAATAATAAAATAGATGGTATATGTGCATCACCAAGGACAACATGACCTTCGTTGGTGCCAAGGTCCAAAATTTATGCAATTTCGTTTTTTTCTTGATGAAGCTCATAAGTACTTGGAAGCCTAGAGGTGTGACTAGCTAGGAGATGAGCTAAGAGAATTAGGGTAGCATGCATGAATGGCAGCAAAAGAAGAGAAAACATAATTATCCACTTGCATACATCTACCTGCATTAGCATCCTCTTTTGTCTTTGCCTTAATGAAAAGAAGCCATGATCACATGATTAGTGGTGAGATTAATTTGGAGTTTCGGACCACCTACCGGTATTACGGGTCACCCAGGGACACCTCGGCGGCCCCGGCGCCGCCGCAGGTTCCCCGATCATCATCGGCGCAGCAGCTGCTCCAGTGCCATCCGGCGCAACGCTGGCCGCCTTCCGCACCGCCGGGCGAGCAGAAGGAGGCCCCACCGACGACCCGGCCGCCCTCCGCCGGGCGGCTCCCGCGTGCGGCGCCATCGGCGGCCGGCCGATCCTGCCGGTGGACCCCCGGCTGCAGAAGGAGTCGTTGGACGCCTCCGAGGCGCACGACACGCTGAGCGACTGCAGGCTCCCGTTGCCCTTCCCGCCGCTGGCGCCGGCGCGGCGCAGCAGCTCGGACCGGCGCAGCAGCATGGACGGGAGCGCGCCCCTCGCGGCCGCCGCGGCGGACGGCAGCCTCTTCTTGGCCACCTTGCTGTCGGCCGCCGGCGACAGCGACACCCGCGGGTTGTCGTCGCCGCGGGGCGCCAGCTGCGGCCTCTCCCTGCCGCCACCGGCGCCGGCCGAGGGTGGGCGTTTCGGGGACGACGGCCTCCGGGCTGCGCCCGCGACCCTGGGCCCGACCGCCGACATGCCAAGCGTACGTACCTCGTGTTCCGTCCCGCCGGCGATCGACGTGGTCTCTCTCTCTCGCGCGCGCGCGCAGGAACTTCTGGTAGGAGGACGATCGACGAGCGAGAGGCAGACGCGCGCGCGGCCGGAGATGGATCGAGCGAATGGTCGATGATTGATGAGCTCTCACGCCGTTTTGAGCGGTACAGTACAGTGTGTGGGAGCTCCTGCAAGTTGTGGGTTGTGTTGTTATAAGGTGGTTTCTCGTGTACGGACGTGGATTGGTGGGTGGCGGGTGAGCCGCGTTTCACGTACGTACGTTCCGCGCGCCATCGAGCTGATGACGGGGTGGATTTGCGCGCGCGACCGGCGGGCGGTTGGTGGCACGTCGAGAGAGCTACAGTGGCTAGCTAGCGTTGTCATGGGAAGCGGGAGGCTTTGGCGGGGGGACGTGTAAGCTGAAGTACGTCCACGTCGATCACGCCGGCGCCAGCGGAGGCCGCCGGCGAAATACCATCACTCGTCGGTCGACTTCTCGTGAGCGAGCCAGAGAGAAGGAAGAAGTACAGCGGTTAGATCCGGCCGCCACCCTCCTGACGTGTCCGGTGGGTGCGAGGTGAGGTTGACCGATCGATCGAAGGATGGTGCATGAGGTAAGTTACAACAATGGCGAGACTGTTATGGGCAGGCTGAACGGTGTGTGGCGCCAACAACCGAACTTTAAATTTGCCGTGCCACGCCTCGGGCTTTGCTGAAGAATTGAGCTCGTTATTAGGGTTTGGAGCATTACGGTCCACGTGGCCAGGCGCCATCGTGGCAGGAGTTCAAATCTTTGCCATGTCTATCGAGAAAACACTCGGGAAATGACCAGGACACGCTTGTTCAAAGAAAAAAGAACAGGACACGTGTCCAAGACGTTAGGGCTGGCTCACCGTCAAGTCACTATATTGTTCATCGAGATGGGAAAAAAGCACACGGTAAAAGCTTTCCCCAGAGTTCAGGCAAAAACACTCGGTAAAATCTTTCACAAAGATCAGTTGCATAATACGTTTATTATATATGACTGTTATGGATTAAGCTTCTGCTGAATTTTTCACAAACATCCGTTCATTTCCTGTCAAAAAGAAATATTATTTCTTTAAAAAATTAATGCATATATAATCAAAGGGAAGGTAAAGTGTGAATTTTTGGATCCGTAAGTTCTTGTATGATTGTTTCTTTTCTTGTATGGAATTGTGCCAAAAAAGAATTCAGTTTCTTCTGTTGGTAAACTTGTCCAAATTCCGTGAAGAAAATGATATGGAAGAAAAAGAACGTGCTGGATAGACAAAGTTAGATATGTGCTGTAGGTATGAATCGTGCAGATATCAGAAACGATAAGGGAATAAATTTTTTGACAGAAACTCGAATAAAAATTGTATTAATACTCTTGAATATTCGGTTCAAAATCTTGTCTGAATTATTGAGTGAAACAAGGCCATGCAAAGAGTTTTCTTGAGATCTATACTAGGAAGGGAAAAAATGACGTCTGTTATAAATCTGAAATGAGGATATGAAAAAAGTTACGGGTGTTGTATAAATATAGGTTGGACTTAAGAATTTGGTGGAAGGGGCATTCTGAGAAAGTTTCTACACGAATCTTCAACAAATCAATGCTACAGATAGTCCTGGGGGCTTCTTACATCAGGAGTTGCATTTCTCTTTGTTGTCCTGTGGTCTTTACTGAGTCAAACACTTGACAAAGTCCTTGTCGAGTTCTGGGCAGCCTTCGATGTGAGTTTGGCCTAGTCGGTAAAGCCTATTTCTCTCGTAGTGTGTAGACATGGATCAAGGCGCACTAGTACGACAAGTGATGCACTTGGGTAAATTCAGCACCGACCATTGGCAAGTCGAAGACAATCTGTTGCAGTATCATAGATTTTAAACAATTTTAGGCAAGTCACGTATCCTACATGGCGAATTGAGAGTCAAGATAGCTCAACCGAAGTACATACCCCTTCTCATGGTGTAAAGATAAAGAGGAATGCCTACTAGCCAACACGTGCGATGGTGTGATAGACAGCCAAAGTTTGAAACTCGCCACTATACCTTAATAAAATACAATGTTGTTCATCTCTCTATTGCTAGTTTGTTTTTTAAGATAAAGTATAAAGGTAAAAGAAGGCCGAGAAGATGAAAAAGGTCCATCATAGTGGAGGAATGAAAGGGTTTGGTCCATCGATCATGGATCCGCTCTCTCCCTCTCCCTCCCCTACCTCTCTCTCTCATCATGGACCAAGTGGACCATAGAGCCCTCATGATATCATCCCAACAAGATAGTCTTGGTCTCTTTTCAAGAATCCCTAGCCTAGAAAAGCCCCTCGCAGGTATGTAAATCAGTCACTCTCACTTGAATGGAACCGGGGGGGGGGTAATGGAGCTTCGAACCTTTGTTCGAGGAACTCTAGGGTCGACACTAAGGAGGCCAGTCCGACTCATATCAACGTGGAGGAAGAGTAGCTTAGTATTGTCCTGATGAATCGAGTACAACTCAACCCTTCACTTAAGCCTCTTGTGTAGTTTGGTGGCACTCACAATGAGTAGAGTACGACTCAAGCCTCCACTCCAGCCACCGTCCACGTCTTCCTGCCTTGCTCCAACGAGGTGACTAAACCTATTCAAAAAAAAAGTGTCACTTGTGTCAATATTGTTAGTATACGGTAACCTTATCTATAAGGTTTTCCTATACGCTCCTACTCATATTATATATTACGAAAACCTTATCTATAATGTTGTTCTATACGCTCCTACTCATATTGTATCATGTTGATAGAATAACAAATATTCCCTACTCAACCATTGTGGTTGTTCCACAAGAAAAAAAAACATGTAAATCCGTAGCATTTTTAATTGAAGTACAATGATGGCAAATAAACATGAACTATGTTTGACATTTTTTTTCTAGCTTTTAATGATTGACATGTCCCAATAATTTTGATTCAAATCCAAACCTTGACCTTTGAAAAAGGAATTGAATTATTGTTGATTTATATGCGTTGGAATACTCACATTCGTTCAAATTATAGTGATAACAACATTGTGCCATTATTGGTTTTGAACAACTTTCATGTGATCCTAAGTCGTGTCGTAGTTCTTTGTTGTTCGTTTTTGTATGATCTTGCGTACATCGAATATAACTCCATCAATTAAGTGTTTATAAGGTCCCATGAACTATTTTACCACTTATGGAGTAGCGTTTAATTTGCTTAGGTACCGCATATCTGTCAACATTTTACATGTCACCGGCTCCACATCATGGAGTCGCATTTTATAAGATCCATCTTCCCTTTATGCTGCCGTCCAAAATTTTGTATCAAGGCGATATCTTTGCTGGGTCACACCTCTAATCATTAGCAGAGGTTGTTCCATACCTCTTCGCAGGGGGGGCCTTTGTCTCTTTAGCCTCCAAAAATTCTGCAAAAGGGGACACGCTTATGAGACGACCCTTTACCATTGATTAGAACGCCAATATCCGAACACTTTAGCATATCTAATTAAAGAAGCAGCCATGACACATGTTGTCCTACGTTAACCAACAGCACTCCTAATTTTAGAAGTTTAAGTGGAGCTAATCAGTGAAGGCAGCACCATTGGATATAAAAATAGGAATGCCCACTAGACGAATGATTTATCTATATAGGCATAACAAACTCTACCGTGTATATTTTTCTTTAGGGGAAGAATCAAGTAGGCTAGGTCTTACATCTGTCTGTTCGCACGTCTTATATATGATGGGAGTCTTAATCAATCCGATACATGTTTATAAATAGCAGGTCTACAAAGTATCATTACAGTATGTGAAAACAGACACCAACAAGGGAACTTCGGATGCAATTTGGGCCTACTAGACTCAAGTCTAAAGCTGGTGCTCAACGGCTTAGTGACGTGCATTAGGTGGGTGCTGAATATTATAGGCGTGGTAGAACAATTCTGGAAGCGATGCATTCTCACTAGTCGTTCCGCGTACACAAGTACTACAAAGTAACCGACATGCTACTACTGCTCTTGTTGTTGAGCAGTCTGTTTTGTAAGACCAAGACCAGTTAGGACCTTTCCACAATTGGAGACAAATGACGCTTTTTTTTTTCTCTGTCCATACGGTTCAACTCCATTTGACTTCCTTCAGGTTTTCTACATCATTACCAAAGGTGATAGACATAGTTCTTTTTTCGAGCTTACATCACGAAAGCAAGAGGGTAATGTACCAAACAAAGCTTGCACCCAAGGCAAGCTGGATTGCTTTCCACATGGCAGTGTACTGCAATTCAGCTACAGGTAAAGCAAGTACTACAGGCATTCAGGTTATCAGTTTAGTTCGATGTTGAGATGTAGAGGTGAAAGAGCTGTCTGCATAAGCACAGACGTGAAAGCACACCATTCTTCAGTAGAATATATACTGGCCCTTCATAAGATTCTGAAATGGCACCTGCGAGAAACAGAAGCCAAGATGCGGTTCAGACGGCATCAACGAAGAAATATGAATAATCGTATAGCTCGTTAACACATAGTGAACTTGCCAGCTACAGATATGATTTTCATCTATTGTGCAGTTGGCATCCGTAAACCGATAAAAAAATTACACCAAAGTAAGTAGCAGAACTAACAAAGAGCAGACATCGATGCGTGCACCAAGTGACCCATCTTCATTCTGTTCCTATGCCGTGGGATGAAGAATCCTAACAGGGTAAGGTTCTCACCAGCATTACACATGCTGCTTCTGGTAATATATGATCGATTCCTAGTAGTAGGTAGGATTGGCGATGAGGAGGCAAAGGGTGAGGGCAAATGTGGACAAGGTTGGACATCACAACAAAACAAGCGGTTGTGTATGGTATTCCATCCGTTCAAAATTAAGTATCGCAGCTTTGTCTAGATACGGATGTATCTACACACTGAAATGCGTCTAGATACATATACCTCGTCAGTGTCTTGACATAACCTGCGACAATTAATTTGAAACGGAGGTAGTACAAAACTTTCTACACCCTCAAATTTCATGTTACTTAGGTACGAGGACGTGGGGTTCTCTTTAATTTACTGAAAAAGCTGTTCTCAATAGAATACTCCCTACATTCCAAATTAATTAAAGATCTAGCTTTGTCATAGTAAGTGAAACTTCTTAAATTTACCAAGTCTATAGAAAAATGTGCTAGTATCTACAAATACCAAATCTATATAGTACGGAAATATAGTTTACGATGAATCTAATGAAACTAATATGGTGTTGTAGACGACTAGAAGTTGATATTGTTTTATAAAATTGGTCAAACTTGATAGTGATATGTAACATGGGGATTAACTGGAGGATCTGTTGTGACAACAAAAGGCACCTACATATTTACATTAAATTACTGAAGAAGGAAGATCTACTTTTTTATAGGCCAAAAGCACAAAAGAACAATTGATACAAAGGTTTAGTAAAACATACCCCATAAGCCCTCTTCCATGCCACTTTCTTGGTGTAATTGTCAAGTTCATTGGTGACCCCTGACGATTGATGAGTAGAGATACTTGATTGCCCTCATTGGAAAGGGCTTCAGAAACAAGCCTTTCCTGCAACCTGTCACCAGCTTCTACACTCCCAAACTTCACTATCTCATCCCCGAGCAGCAAGCCATCCACAGCAGCAGGAGAACCCTCTGCTATCTCATCAATCATGGCAAAAGGAAGTCTGGTCACTACATCCTCTTCCATGGGATCATTTTGAGATAACCCACCACGCAGAGGAACTGATGTACCTGCATATGATCAAATATGATGGAGATCAGCAACTCTAATTTCCTTCATTACAAATTAACTCATGCTCAAGCATGAACTTGTTAAAATGCAACTCGATGTTCAACACACTAATGTGCAAATAATGATATGGCATCAACTGATTATCAGTCTGTGTTTATGCCTTTCAAAATCATTCTCGACATGCTGAACAATTCTGTAACTGCGGATACTTCAAGTGAGAGCATTAGTGAACATGACTAAATCACAAAGTGCTGGTTCAGGTTGTAAATATTATTAGAAGATGTCATAAAAGAAAGCAATGGCACACCACAGAAGGCAAGGGACTCCACACGAGCCGAACTTCGAATAACTCCCTCTTTCTCTGAACACATGCTGACTTCAGATACATATGGGCAACAGTTTTGAAACTTGGACCATTAAATATAATAAAAAGTTCATAGTTTGCTAAATGTCCTCATATAACACTAAACAAAATAATTTCATTCGATTTTTCTTGCAGGGTATTTCCATATACACGAGTTTTACTATTTGGCTAGTATATTAGGTTACAATCATGCATTGTGGAATCTGAAAGTCAGAAATGGCTTATATTTGTGAACAGAGGGGGTACAATATTTATGGGAAATAAGATATATTTGTTGCCATGTCCTCCTTATAGACGTCTGAGAAGATACAGTTAGCCAAGATCTTTAACTTTTGGATGTACATTCCCCATTATCACAATTTATTGTGGGCACACTGTTAAACTTACCAGAACTTCTTGGAGTTGATTGCTCGTTTCTTGTTAATTTTGTAGAGTGCAAAGCTTCCAAATTCTTCTCAATTTTGTTTGTAATATCCTTGTGATCATTCCTCAGCTCTGCAATGGACAGGTGTGCATTATGCAGTGTAAGTACCAATTACAGGTTACAGCATAATGAGAAGATTTAATGTATGCAGAATATAATGATGAAAAAGAAAATGTTAGTCCACCTAATCATGCTGGCCAATTTGTTAACGAGCTACTCAGCAGAAAATAAAAGACAGCGAAACCAGGCTCGGCTCACCTAAGTTCATCCTTTTTTCTAGAATACAAATTTAAGTTCATATTTTTGCTAGAATACATCTAAGTTCATCCTATGCTGAACTTCTCAGTTCTGACCAACAAAAATGTCGATTTTTTTTCTCTATACCTTAAGATCATTTGGGTCAGCATCCCCTAGCCAGTTCCATAAAGCACAAGAGATAGCACCATAACTTTACCCCCTTATCTCCTATATCTGTTCAAGACAAGATTGCAACACTACCACTTTGCTAGTGATACTAACAGAGCATGCACTTGTATCTAATTTTCCGAACACTTGCCAGGTATAACTCATAGTATTGCCACCTTCATCAGGCCACCCCCACATCTAGAAGATACCATTGAACCAGCCTCCCAGTATTACCATTCGCAAAAATCTAATTCATAACCCGAATGCATAAGTGGAGCATCGCAAGGTTCCCGGCATACATCAAAAGAAAGACAAAACAGTGAAGCGCATTGGAAGTTAACTGCAACGGTACGGTGGAGCAGGCGCGTCGGCATGATAGGCGCGCGCGAGCAGAATTCGAGTAAAAGCACCATACATGTCCCACCCTTATCTCCTACTACACTAACACTTTGCCACTGATGCTAACAGAGCATGCCCTGATATCTAATTTGATGAACGCCTGCCAGGTATAAACCCATAAAATTGCCACCTTCATCAGGCCACACCCCACAGCTAGAAGATGGCATTCAACTAGCCCTTGCATCCCCGTTACCGGTCCCAAATATTACCATATTGGCAAAATCTAATTCATGATTAATCCTGAATGCTTAAGTGGAGCATCACAAGGTTCACGGCATAGGATCAGAACAGGCACAAAACAGTGAAGTGCATTGGCAGTTAACTGTAAGGATACAATACAGTGGAATAAGCGGATCGACATGATAGGTGCGAGCAGAATTCGAGTAAAGAGCAGCATACCACCGAGCTTGCGGCGCTGGGCGATGACGGCCGGGATGTCGATGTCGGCCCTGGGGAAACCCTAAGCACCGGAGGCAGAAACAACCGCGATTAGCAACCTAACTGAGCAGGGAGAGGAATGCTAGGGTTCGGGGTACGGCGGGGAAAAGGCGAGGGTCCCACGGTACCTCGGCGTCGACGAGGCCGCCGGCGATGCCCGGCCCGCCGGGCGCGGCGAGGGCGGCGATGATGGCGTCCATCTCCGCCTCTAGCGCCGCCCGCCGGTCCATCAGCCTCATCGTCTCCGCCTTCACGTTCGGCGCCACCATGATCTCTCTCTCGCTTCGGTGCGAAGGAAGAGGGGACTGATTCGTTTGCAACTACAGACGGAGGAAACCCTCTCTCCTGGCGTGCTGGACAGAGCAGTCAAATGGTCCTCCACCGCTCGATTATAAACCAACGGTCGAGATCGGACGGCGTCCGGGACGGGGCCAAGTAGACTGCTTCCTCTAGAACCCTGTCGCGTGCGGCGCCTTTCCTCTCCAGAACAGAAGAGAAGGTTGGATCCGGGACCTCGAGCTCGCGCCGCCCCTCTCCCGCCGTAGCCCGGAGCTCCGTCGATCGGTAAGCCCCAACCTTCTTCCCCGCGCTTTCTGTTTCTGACATGTGTATGTATGGCTCGATGATTACGGCTTCGAGATGCTGGCGGGTGATTCGAATGGCGAGGGAAGAGGGCTCCGTGATTCCGCTACTCGTTTTGCTGCCGTGGCGAGAGGCGTTAGGATTAGCTTGGCCTGAATTGCGTGGATCTCGTGGGAAATGAATTGGACGATGGTCGATTTTGTGCGGCGTCAGATTGCAAATGAAATGTCTAGACTAGGTTGGCTCTAGGTTCTTTTTTTTTTTTTTTGTATGCGCAGTCTCCTTGCCAGATCCCTTGGTAACCCAGCCTGTGCCTGGATTTAGCATGCTTGAATTGCATGAAGTTCTGTTCTGAACTTCTGAAGTTTCTTCATGAGAGCAGAGCAGTAAAGCTTCTCAACATTTCTTTCCCGACAGTAGGAAGCTTCTCAACATTGCCAAGTAGTTAAATTCAGAGGCGCTTTATCAGAAATGCACCAAGCACGCGCTGGATTAGCAACCCTGTTGGAAGATGGTCCAACCGCTTGGCCCCTCAAACTTAAGGGTACCTAGGCATTTGCCTGGGATATGTTGCCTAGACGCTTGCTGTGAATCTGTAACATTTGAAGATGCGTCAAGTTATTATAGGCTCCGACAGGTAGCAGCCAGTCCTCTTTTACGGAAGGATTTGTCTATGCAAATCGTTAAGTCATGAAATTTAAGGGTCTGTTACGCTGTCAAATATTAGTGGTTCCCTTGATTTTACTTGCCACTAGCTGTAAGCTCCATTTGGGATTTGACCATAACTAGTTTGTTACCTCTACAGCTCAAATGGGTGACTCTATGTTAAGGTACATAGATCCCGTTTTTATTTTGCAACTATTGTAGCTTTCTTGCTTCTGAAACTTCTATTATTGCCAGAAGGAGCTGTGTTGCTATTTGGTTCCGTGACCTGAGCACTGTATACAGTGCAAGCGATAATATGCACTATCAGACACTACTTAGCTTTCTAATTCTGTGGTTTCTCAACTTACTGAAACTTGTAATCCCACTGCACAATTGTTACTTTGTTGCTTGTAAAAGCTGGCAAATAAAAATTGTGTAACGCCTGCAAAAAGAAATACTCTAGCAGGTTTAGTGTTCTGAAGCTCTAGATGGTTCGATTTTCTTGCTGCTGTTGGGTTCCACTACTGTTATACTCTATAAGCTGAGCATAATCATACAGATGTGCACTAGCAGGTGGTACTAGTTATCTTTCGATATTTGCTGAAACTGGTAGTCCCAGTATGTGATTGAATGATATGGTGGCTTCTTAAAAGTCCCTTAATAAAAACTGTGTTCGTCTTAAAAACACACCGGCAGGTTCAGTGTTCTAAAGCCTTCGTGATTGAAACTCGTTTTAATCAAGCTGTTGGTCTTCCTGCCCTGTTTTTGGCACTGATCTGATACTGTTCCAACTTGTTTCAGAGATGGGGAACACTTCATCTGCGACAACCGCTGCCCCAGTTTCAGTAGAAAAAACTGTACAAGCTACAGCGCCTGACACGAAGCCGAAGAAGAAGATCTGCTGTGCCTGCCCAGACACGAAGAAGCTGAGAGACGAGTGCATCGTGGAGCATGGCGAGGACGCGTGCGGGAAGTGGATCGAAGCCCATCGCCAATGCTTGAGAGCTGAAGGGTTCAACGTCTGATGCTGGCGTATGTTGGATACTAGCTGCTTCTGTTAGAGTGCCACAAACTCACCATTTCATCACTGGGCATTCCAGTTTGATAAGGGGCATGTTTTGCCCCCTAGGCGCTGAGCACCACATATATGGAATTTTGTTATAATGGTACCGCGTTGAACTTTCTCCAAACGGTGTATTGTTTGGGGACATTGTTCCTTCTGGACTAGTGGTTGGGTTGGATATATTCGGTCAATTGTTAGAACGACTGCTTGAAGATACTATCACACCCCACCATTTGCAATTTTGTTGCCGGCGACATTCGCCCAGCGAGCACCTGCCAGTGGTGGTGGCATCTGTGCTCGTATCGTGTGGAGTGTAGACACCGCTGATTCTGCACGCTATGAGCTATTATATCTGGCGCCTGGATTGCGTTGTATGTAAGCGGATCACTCTCTTTTGGTGAGATTCTGTAATCTGCGGTGTTCTTTTCTCGCCCCCCATCCCAGTTGATCTGATCTGCCCGTAGTGGATCACCTCGTGGTTCTTTTACGTTGATGGTCTGACCCTGACGCACGCACCGGCATCGAGCTCATCTAAATCACACATGCTGATGCTAGAAGATTTTTACATGCGAGGCAGACCATTGGGTATCCAACGCCTAGACGCGAACCAATGCGTTTGTTGGTCCGTGCTGTTTCGTGTGCACGAGTATAAGAGCATCTCTAGTAGAGACTGAAAAAACCGAAAAAAGCGAGTTCAGTTCACCGAAAACGCGAGTTCTGGCGAAATTGGCAGTGACGCGGAATGGAACCCGTAAAATGGAACCGAAAAGAGGAATTTGAATTGGCGCGGGTAATTTTAATCGATGATCATAATTTAGATGAAATAGATGCTCCGATTAAGCATCGATACTTACATAGCGCGGGGAATTGAGCAACCTAACATAGCTCCGGCAACCTAACCTAGCTAAAATGAGCAAAATGCGGCCTTCAACGAGCTATGGTGCGCGCGGTGGTGCCGGTGCTGGCGGAGATCGTCGGCGCCGTGAAGTCTTCACGCGTCCTCCTTGTCAAGCTCGACTATTTCGAGCTTGACCTTGCGGACGCGGGCCTCCCGGCAGGCCGCCTCGTACTCCCGTACATGGCGGACGGCGTCGGCCTCCTCCCGGCGGAAGCGCGCCCTCGCCTCCGCCTCGCTGATGGCGAAGGTCTGCGCCATCACTGCCTCCTCCTTGTCGCTGCCGTGGACGTAGTCCCCGGCGGAGAATGTTGGCGATCGAGCGGGGACGAGGTCGTCCTCCTCGCTGGTCGCCGCCACGGGCAGCCGCGGTGCGCGGCTCGACTGCCCGGACGAGGAGCCCTCGGCCTGGTTGCCGTAGCGGGCGAGCTTCCCTGGGGGCGTGAGCCCCCAGTTGGTCCACCGGCGTGCGCTCCTCTTGCGCGCCCCCTCGCTCCGCTTCCACTTCCGTCGCTCCGCCTTGGTGCGGAAGACGGGCGGACGCGGCGGCGAATCGCCGCCCCCCAATCCGGCGGCACGGCCCCCCGAACCTCCACGGGAGGCCATCGCGCGGCGGCGGGCGGAGGATAGGTGTCTGGCTTTGGCGGGATTGCTCGTCGGAGCGCGCTACTGGCGGCGGCGGAGGGAGAGGAGACGGCGGAGGGGAGTAGGGTTGCGAACCGAACTCCCCTCCACGATCCCTTTTAATAGGGGCCGTGCGGGGAAATGTTCGGGCCCCTGAACTCCGTATTCGAGCCGGCCCATGCTTTCGGTGACTGGTCGGCGCGCGTTTCGGCCCGAACCCGTAAATCCGCCGAAAAAGTTCGGTTCCGGCGGGATTTACGGGCTCTGTTAGAGTTGCTCTAACATTTTTCCTGAAGATTAAGATCAAGTGTGAAGCAAGGATGCGAAAAGATTGCGTGTTACATATCTAGTACTTCCTCTGTCCCATGATGGTTGTCTGAAATTTGTTAAAATTTAAATGTATCTAGACAATCAGAGACAACTTTTTCTTGAAACAGAGGCAGTACAAGAGAGTAAACGGTTTCTAACTGATAGGGTAGAGTCCAAGGCAGAGATAATTAGACTTGAGCAAACCTTGGAGAGTCATGCTCTCGCTAATATGGGATGATCGGAACATCAAACTAATTTATAGGTTCAAGTGGGTCCACATGATATACCCAGACCCGGTATCCTGGTGATTAAATAATACAAATTTCCTTTTGCCAAAAAAAAAGTGTGATGTGTGCACATATCTTCAGACAACATAACACATGGTTTGGTTCCATTTCGGCGATGCTTTAGGATAAACAAGGATGTGTTCATGTGTGTTGTGCATGGTGTGAGGGAATATGGTGACTACTTCCAAACTGAAGAAATATATCATCAGACTGATTAGGTTATCATCTTCATAGAAATGCACTGCTGCTACTTGGTGTCTTTCATATGGAGTTTGTTGGCACCTATTTTTGGCAGATAGCCGACTGAGCTAGGAGGACTTGCTGACGAGGAAGATCAAGATGGACGCGTTTGGCTTAGCCGAATTCAAAAGGAGCCAAGCACTTGAAATTATGCCAATATATATTGTAAACGGTAACAGACGGTTAAAATTAAGCACACAATCGACAATCATCCGTGTACAAGTTTTGTGTAGCAATGATGAAAATGTTCGTAGCAGAACATTCG
This sequence comes from Lolium rigidum, assembly GCF_022539505.1. NCBI lineage: Eukaryota > Viridiplantae > Streptophyta > Magnoliopsida > Poales > Poaceae > Lolium > Lolium rigidum. The sequence goes on from NC_061512.1 coordinate 197,130,474, forward strand.
AGAGAACCAAATGCAACAGACACAACTCGACTCCTAGAACTTGGTGTAACTAGAGGATTTTTTTGCGGATGCTTGTAAGCATGAGTTGCATGCAATGGGGACGAAAAAATGTTCATTTGTTTGGCAACGATTGTACGAAGTTAATTGGAGGGTGCACTATTAATTGTTTGACACTAGAGTGTTTCTTGAGATTAGTGGGGATAATACTCTAAAATATTTGGTGAACCCCTACCATCACCTAGTTTCCACAAAACCCCATCCTCAATCCATTAGGTAGGGGTAAAGTATTGGAATTGAGAAGCATACACTAATATTTAGAAAAAAAGTGCGGATAAATGAAAATTAAACTTACTCAATACTCTAATCTAGCACTAAAATATCACCACTACTATTAAAAGAGCAAGAGCGGCGGATCCAACCAATCCTGGACGTTTAAGCAATTTATCCGACGTCTCATAGTCGCTCCGTGTTTGATGGGCGGACAAGTCTAATCTCCCACGATTAGCGAACGAACCGTCGCCTCCTATCGCCGCAGCCCTCGCACGATACGCCGCCAACGACTCCCGCTGCCGCAGCACTCCCACGCTCCCGCGGCCCCGCTTGAAATCCGGCCATTAAAAGTTTGCACTCCCATCACGCGAGCGGTGCCCTTCATGGTGGCACGACCAAGCGCCGACGGCCGGACAAGTCGGCGATCTTCCAATACTCTCGATTTGGGCGCTGTATTTCGACGATTGTGCTGGCCCTCGCCTCTACTCCTCACGCGGATGTTCCTCTGTCGTCCAGATCGGTGAGCAACTGAGTTATCTTCTATCTGAAAATTGCAATAAGCAACTGCAATGGAACTTTCTTTCATCTGAAAATTGCACTACGCAACTGCCTTTGCAGATTTTATTTGCCTTTTTGTGATCTACTGTTATGCTGCAAATAGATCAGGTTCACTCATTGGATGATACTTCTTTCACTTCACCTCTGAAATGTATGCATTCTCATCGAGTTGTTTACTTGTGTTCTACAAGGCAAAGGTTAATCACAAACAATGTACTATGCCCCACTTCTCTTTTGGATCTGTCAATACTAATTCATATGGGGATGTTTTGCTCTATAGTTTATATTGCACTTACATATATTTACACGAAATTTATTTCACTTCAACAATGAATTTTAATGGAATTTTCCGTGTCAACCTTAAAATAAGTCATGTTAACTCATTTATGGCCTTGGTCGTTGCTCCTAACTATATACGAGCTTTTGGTTTATCTCTATTTCAAAATATTTATTGATAGTATTTTAGTTTGCTCTAACAAAATTGGTTCATTTTGATATGTATTGCCTACCAATGCGAATTTGTGCATTCGAGATCAGGTATAAAATCAGTTTACAGCGTTAACTTTGTTCAACTATATGATGTTAATATGTATTGGCTCACTGCATACCTTGCAGATGGAAGATCAACAAAAAAAAGGCAACTTTGAGGTTCCAATATAGGACAGCTGATGATGTTTCATTGTGTAAATCAAGAATGACCATTGTAGAACAACATATTGTCATTACAATTGTCTACTGATTGGAAGTGAGTTGTACATGGACTGAGGAGCAACAGAAAAAACAATTATCAGAGTTTGCAGTCTGTATATTAGCAGCAATAGTGGATGATCGTAAATCTTCGCCTGGTTGGTGATTTTTTTTAATCAGAGCTTTATGAAATCTTTAAACAAGCCAATTATAAATTGTTTAACCAGGGATTTGTAAAAAAATATATAGTAATAAGAGTATAAGTATCAGTGCTTGGTTGTAGTTTGGGAGTCAACTTCTGAAAAGTTGTATTATTTCTATCTGAGAGGTCAAATCATTGACATGCATATTGTTTTTCATATCATCTTTTTATGAATTGTATATCATAACTTGTGGTCTTTTCTGTATAGAACGCAAGAGGTCCAATCATCTTATGCTAGCAGGACGCGAGTATCGGGAAGGTGATGGACATGTTCAGAAGTTTATCGAAAATTTCAAGGTTGGTCCCTATTGTGCTGATACTTTCCATACTTTTATGCTTCCGGTACAAAGATTTTTTTAGGGTTAGGGTTAGGATGTATTCCTGTGTGTACAACTGCATAGAGAAAGAAACTTCTTTAAACAATATTAAGAAGTTGAGCGAAAAGTTGCACACGAAGAAAAAATTTAACTAGATATAATAAAGCACCTGACCATAAATTTCCATAAGTGAGAAAGTTCAAACAACACAAGTAAGGTCATAAACATTACACCTAAGTTTTGAAATTGCTTTCCACCACTTCATTTATATCTATCTTAAGAAGAAGAAAATTGGAATAGCAGTCTGCCAATTTTTAGTTTCTCTGTCGAGTATACATTTTCATATCCGCACGGAAAGTGTGTAATGCTATTTATCTTTTATTTGCTGCAAAAACACATTTGTCTTTCGTTTGCTGCAAGACTAAGCCTGCATTTGGATAAAGGAATTAACTAATGTAAGGTACATCTATTCATGTAATGTGGAGGATTGTGACTCAGCTCTTGTAGAAATTTGTCGCAAGTTATCACTGTAGCTTTGTGTTATGCTTGATCCTTCGTCATAATTGATTCTCGAAATGCTGACAGGCCTGCTCTACACTGTGGACGTATTCGGCACATGAGGTTGGGGTAATATTCCTAGAATCAAGTGATCCAGGCAGCAAGGTGCTCATTGATGCAACTCCAATATTAAAACTTCCTCTTTTCTTATTTCAATCCCTTCCCATTTTTTTCATGCATGGCGGCAGCGGAGCAGGCAACACCTCTGCAGCAGGCAAGGTGGCATTGAGCAGCGGAGCCGGCTGGGCAAGTTTTTGAGCCGTGGCCAGCAAATATTGGTGAGGTTTTTAAGATGCAAAAATTCAGCCTATGTCACTATTCAGATTTCCATATGCAGAATAATGTGCAACCCTCGCCCACTTGAGAGTACATATGCATTGGATAATTACTTAACAAAAATTATGAGCATCTAATTTGTGAGCCCCGGAATATTTCCCAGCATAATTTTAGAAATATCTATTGCTTTTCCTACCTGATTCAGTACCCATGTTATTTGAAGAAGTGACTAATAGCATCAAATTGGCTTTTTTATGGATACTGATACTATATTTAATTTTTTTTCATGGTCATGCTTTCTTTATTTCTTTATTTATCTTGGCTTACCTTGTTTTATGTAAATACTTAAGCTTATAAATATTAGGTACTTAATGATGTATCTTTTCCATTTTATTTTTTATCTTTGCAGTCTTGAATATGCTGGTAAGAATTCAGTTGTATCCATCCTTAGATTTGTGAGGTCTTCTTTGGGGCTTTATACACTTAAATAGGAACCACGGAAATTTATCCTTTGTGGGTATAAGCTATGAGATACATTTTTGGTGCATTTTTTGTGAGAACTGAAGCTATTTAATGTCCAAACTACAGAGCTACTTACAGTAGAAGGTATCCAAATGTTTATTTTTGGTTGGCTTTATGTTCTGAAGTTAAGTCATTGTAGTAGACACTGAAACAAATTGATAAAAGGAAGGGTTTGTGATTCTTTGAAATCACATCACTACAAGCAGTAGCGTAAGTCTTGGCTACAGCATGCACGAAGCTTATACTGACAAGTGAGATGTTCATCATCAGTTGTAAACGGATCAGGAAACGGAAAGGAAGATCAGTAGGGCAAGAAGATGTCTCGGTAGGGAAAACATAAACATTCATGATTTTAAAATTTAAAATATTTTCAACTATGTATAATATACATTTTTGTGTTTTTCGGATTTTTAAATATTTAAGGGTACATCTTCTCGTGCATACTTGCAATAATGTTCTACTGAATCTAATGGAGGTTTTGTGCAGGTGGATGTTAGTGTAAGCTCCTCTTCGTAGTATTGTCGTTCATGTTGTGGAGGGGAATATCACCAAGGATGCAGGAGAAAACTGAGAAATGCTTGGGTTGTTGAAATGATTTTATATACAAATTAATCTTTTTGTTCCAAAATTCGCATTGTAATGTCAATATTTAGTTTTTTTTCTTATATATATTTTACCTCTATCTATGTTTGTTAAAGAATCATACTTATTATGAGACAGAAATTCAACATTGTTTTGGCACAACATTGTTTTGACCTAACAGAGCGATTAGATGGAGGAATAATACCGAGTATTGTATTTTAATTTCATTAAAATTGACCGTTTACTTTTTGAGGTGGTTGAATGAAGTTTTTCTAAAACCAAGGCGGCATTTGATAGCCCCGTATTTTTGAAGTTTTTTTTGAACACTTTGCTGCCAGATGCACTTTATGTGTTACCATGATATGCGATCACATAGTTTTTTAAAAGGATATGTGGTCACAAAAAAAGTACTATGGGAGAGGGACTCGCATAGTAATCTTGTTGGTGATGGTTCATGTGAAGTGACAATGATGTCGGTGCCTAACCGAGAAATTTGTCGAGCGGCAATTGGTGCTGATATCTATGTCCTGTTTGCGTGGATTAGAGGAACATGAGAGATTGTATTACACATTCTGGTCTAAACATCGATCGGGAAGAGATGTAGAATGTGGCACATTTGAGAAAAATATTACACAAATTGTTGTGGAGCATGTATAAACGTGCGTTGCATGTGCACGCTTACTAGTTTAGAATAAGTGGACATATAGATTGTCGAACGGGTCGGAAGTCCGAGCCCGACTGAAAAACCGGCTCACGGGTTCCCAACGCGACGCCGCCACCCTCCATAAATCCACCGGACCCCGAGGAAAAAGGGAGGATTTTTCATTTGGTTCCGCTTCCGCTTCGTTCTCACGCAGCCTTCGACTCTCTCTCCCCTTGACCCGCTCCCTCCCGGAGTCCCGGCCGCGCCGCCACAGGCGAGCAGGACAGAAGAGCGAGAAGATGCAGATCTTCGTCAAGACGATGGCGGGGCAGACCAGCACCCTCCAGGTGGAGAACAGCTACACCATCGAACACGTGAAGGGCAGAATTCAGGTAGGGCTGGTTCTTGGTGAGTTGGTTTTGTGGGTGTTCCCTTAGATCGTTGCCGCCCTTACACGTACAGCGGGACATTATTGATCCATCCCCGCTGCTACTTTTTCCTAATTTAGTTGGTTCCTGTTTATGCTAGTAATTCTTGTTGTGATTATTTCGATGGGGTTGCGTTGTTGGGGTAGGCCGTCAGACTTATGCTCTGGTTTATGTCAGGAAAACATCTGGTCAAGTTTGGAATGCTCCAGGGGCGGGGAGCATACTATTTTTTCGTTAGCATAGCTGGAATAATTGTTCATGTGTAAATTCGTCAACATTAATTTAGTACTTTGGCCTGCACGTAAAATTGGATCCAAGGGTTCACCTTTCTCGTTTTTTTAAAGCACAGATAAAAAGACCAGGATATTTCCTCTGAAGAATTAGACACCTGTAGAGGAGTTTTATACAGTAGTGTCAATGCCCACTCCTTTCTTGTACTCACAATGGTCATCTGATTCCTTTCAATACGAAAAGGAAAATAGTCCATGCCTTATTGTCACCTGGATTTCTCACTTAATCTTCTGAAATCAAGATACTTTTACCAATGTCTTCTTTATTGTAGTACTAAGTAGATAGAGAAGAATATATTCAAGACTACTCTTTATTTGGTTCCCCAAGAAAATGCCTGTCTTTATGCATTTCATATACTGTTTGATAATCATAGGCCCATTCCGCCTTCCAAAGATCGATAGCCCATCATATCCATTTTTACCATTGGGGTCAGAATACCATCTATAATCCTCTGTAGCTAACTTGTCTGTTCCTCAATTAGCATTGACAACATAGCTGTTGCACCAGTTAGTAACAGGCCAGCAGCTACTTCAAGCAATGGAAACTGAATTAATAAGCTATTTGTTCAACTGTCACAGGACGAGGAAGGGATTCCTCCAGATCAACAATGTTTGCTATTTTCTGGCAAACGCTTGGAAGATGGACGCACACTTGCTCACTATAACGTTCGAAAGGAGTCCACTCTTCACATGCTCCTCAGGCTCAGGGGTGGTACTATGATCAAGGTTAAGACTCTCACTGGAAAGGAGATCGAGATTGACATTGAACCTACCGACACAATCGATAGGATCAAGGAGCGTGTTGAGGAGAAAGAAGGCATTCCTCCCGTGCAGCAAAGGTATGCAAAGCCTGAGTCTACTCTCTCCCTTTGATCCTTCTGGATACATTCTGTGCTCTGCTCGAATAAACTCTTGTCCCTATCTTTGCATCCAGTGATACTCTAGCATTTGGATCGCCCTGACTAACAATGTGATTAATTTTTGCGCGCAGGCTGATTTATGCTGGTAAGCAGCTTGCAGATGACAAGACTGCCAAGGACTACAACATCGAAGGTGGCTCTGTCCTCCATCTTGTCCTTGCTCTGAGGGGTGGTTACTAGTAAAGCTAGCTAGTGGCACTACTTGCTTCAATCTGCTCTAATGGTTGAGAGAAGTGACTATTGGTGGTATGGAACTTGCAAAGAGATAATAACAAACTAGCTTTTCCTAGTGGGAGGGGCTGTCTTCCATGCTATTATCTTGTATGACTCGACAAAATCACTCCCGAGTTTATATGCCTCTGCTGTGTGAGAAAATCCATTATCATCTTAATTTGTTGGGTGGTGTTTGCAGAATTGCAGTTCTTCTTTCCTGAATTTAAGATTGGAATGTCAGTTTGTTGCCTTTTAGGTCTGGATGCTGATAGATTGTTACGAAATTGCCAATTTATAAGATCTAATTTTCAAGGGAGTTAAGAAGTAAAATAAAACTGCATTTCAAGAGAGTTAAAACGTGCAGAACCATTTTCTGTCTTACTGTCTGGCAGACTGTTGGATGATTGTTTACACAAATCACATTTATCATTTCACACTTACACAGAAACATTTCCAAGAACACTGGCTGACCTTTTCTATAGTTAAGGACTTAAGGTTACACTATGTTCTATGACTAGTTGCAGCCATATATTTTTTAAATCCTTATAGGTAGTTTTGCTGACTGTACAAGTTAGTTCATTTACATAGATTGGCTATAACTAACATTCACATCAAGCAATTGTAGCTTGAGGCACCAACAGCTACTAATAACTGAACCATGATCTTGATGTTACTTTCCTGACTACTAACAGAATGAACACAGTAAGGATGATTATATTATGCAGACGTCATTTGACTTCCTAGAACATTATACAAATTTGGCCAAGGTTAGAGGCGAGGGATCATGAGAGGCTGGCACATTGGCCTTTGCCTCACTAACCGTTGGTCAGCAACTGAAGATCAAGCAATTTGACCAAGGTAAGATATTGGAGGAAAACAAACTAGGCCATAAGACAACTTTATTGAGTAAATTTCTCAAAACCGCACCTTCATCAAAACCACAAAAACCCCACACTTGAGGAATATAGTGCACTCCTAGTAGTGGGGTTTTTTGATGCATTTTGAACAAAGGGTGTCTGTTAAACTTACTCAAGTTTATATCTGCCTCAGTTTGATTTCCTCCAATTCTCACGTTGGGTGACTGCACTGGGTCTATGGCTATGTATTCCAGTACTTAATTTCTCATGTTTCCAGATGGACCGGTCAATGTGAGATATTAGAGGAAACTGAACCATCATTCTGTCTTTCCAATGGATGATTCAGTTCCCTCTAATCCTCGCTTCGAGCGGCGCATGCATATTCCTAGCTAGCACAATCTCTAGGCTCAGACGCCAGGTAATCAGCCGAAGGTGAGATATTGGAGGAAAACAAGCTGATTAGCGACAAACGATTGTTCATCTTTCATAACCAGTTTGTTTCCCTTCAACTCTCACTTTCGGTGCCTGGCAAGCACAACGAAACTGACTACAAGGGCACAATCTACCCCAGATGCTACCCTGCATTGGAGATGTGAAGCTGTTGCTCTACAGCTCCAGTCAAATTTATAGCCGTCTTGGGGGAGCATTCTGTTACACCTGCATACCCCCTTGTGCCTGAATTCTGTTAAAAAGCCTGCAGGACTTTGTACCTTGTAGTACTATGTACTACTGCAACTGCACAACAGTTTTTCCATGTTCCATGCGAGTTGCATGTCTACGGATTTAAACTGTCAAGTTTGTTGGTTCAGTATAATCATACGAAACACCCAAGAACATTGTGATTTGAGATACCAAAATCATTGATACAGACATGAGTAAACTGAAATATACTCCTGCCAATCCAATTTTCTTTCAAAGCCCATAGTGTTTTACTGTCTGGCAGTAATCTGTTTGACAGTAGGATGGGAGTTTACACAAATCACATGGACCATTTCACCCTACTTGTTCGTCAGAAACATTTCCAAGAACACTAGCTGGCCTTTTATCTAGTTATAAGGTTACACTATTGCAGGCTACAACTTGGATAACCATACAGAAAGCAGCTGATTGAACTGCTCCCCCATACTTTCTCCATTGACAGAGCAAGGGGCAAACAAAAATGATGAGCATCAGCTGATAAACGTCTCTTTTCTGTACAACCTAACGCAAAGCTAAACTAAAACGAGAGGAGAAGAAACAGGAAGAGCGCCCCTATGAAACAGAATATCTTCTGTTTCTAAGAGGGGGGAGAGGGGAGGGCTTCACTTCCGTGGGCTTCGCCGTCATCGGCGGGCTCTGCGAGCTACCAGACGTCTCCGAACCTTTGCCGTTCTCTCCATGCCCCTTGCTGCTCCATAGCTTGTCAAATATCCTCCTAGACCGTGACTGCAGCAAGAGGCCTCCCAGCTGATCCTTGAAGCTGCTTCTGCCCACAAGTTGATCCTTGAAGCTGTTTCTGCCTACAAGTTGATCCTTGAAGCTGTTTCTGCCTCCCCTGAGCTCGATGTTCCGCTGTTCACGCTCTCCACTTGCGCTTAGGCTCGTGACTTGCTTACTTAGCTTGTTAGGGTGCCTGGGTATCCGCCTTTCGAATTGCTCACTTTGTTCCTGTACAAGCTTTGGGCAAGCATGATCTCCGCTGTCAGTTAGAGCTAGCGCGCTGCTTGAACCTGCTTTCAGCTGCTGGAAGAAGAGGACCTGCACCACCACCCGCAGAGGCAGGCGGTCGTTTTGCGTGGCGTGCACACATGCATCTGTGGTAAGCTTCTTGACATCTACCAGGCTGCAAATCTTCTTTTTGTCAGCTTTGTTTATGTTTGGGTGTTCCTGGTTAGAAAGAAGGAAATGGTCAGGTGCAGTTATGGTCTTCTCAAAAGAGGGGTAGAATACAGGTGATTTATCAAGTCTGCTTCCATACTTAACTACAGACTAGTATAACTATGTTACTTGTACTTGACCAAAGACTAGTATAACTATGTTTACGACTTGCAAGTTTACTGTATCAACTATTCATTCATAGCAAAATAGGAAGTACCAGCCACCATGCAATGAATACTGACAGGAAGCATTGAGCAAATTTAGGTACATCAAGTGCTTTGAACATACCTTGAGATAAGCATCAACCGCGAAGTACAAGCTGTCATGAACAGGTCTAGCTGCTTCTGGCACCGCTGTAGCTAGTTCTACAAAGGTAGAGAATTCAAGGTCTGGATCTGAAGCTACTTCAGATAGGTAGCCATCAACCAACTCTCCTAAAGCCAAAGTGGATTCTTGCTCAAAGTTGAGCTCAATCATTTTTTCATCAGATTTCTCGACAAAATCACCATTGTGCGACAATGCGGTTCTTGCAACGAATCTCTGGACAAGATTATGCACCAACCGAACATCATGCACGCCATCACTGGGTGAAGCAGCCGGCAACAAGAGATCCTTCACCGTAGCTTTGTGCAACTGGAAACTAATCCTTCTCATGAGCTCTTCCTTCACATGATCCAAAGACCCAACTAATATAGCAACTTTCAACAGTTTCAGAAGAAATCTGCAAGAGCAACCTGAGCTCTTATCTGACGGCAGCAACCATATTATGGTCTCGACCAAGCATTGGTTCCTTCTCATGTAATCATCAGCAACCAGAGCATCATAAGAGTCCGGCAACCACCTAACTGCATAGGCTTTAAGGGCTTCTCCTATCAAGTCAGGTGACATTCGCCCCTTGGATTTGATAGCAGCCATAACTCTCTTGTAGAGATCAACATCCAATTCACACAAGTCCTCAACCCACCAGTCTTTGGGAGCTACCGATGTTTTTCCTGCCGACTCAATTATCTCAGTGCAGGGTACTCCTTTCTTGTTATAACTGTATGACCAGGATACATTGGCAGGATCCACAGATGTCTTCGAGGCAATGGCATCGATACATCTACCAACAACCTTTAGCTCTTCAGACAAAGGTAGTAGTTCCTTTGTGCTCTGGAGTACAATGATCGAATCTTTCCAACTACGGAGGATGCTGGAGTTTATGAAGACCTCAATTTTGAATATCAAGTTCCCTTTGTCCATATCTTCAGTCATTCCAAGGTACTCTGCTGCACATCTTGCTGCGACAACATTGTGGGGACTGAGGGTGACAACCATCCCATAGCAGAATTTTGCACATATTTCAAACCCTTTTGCTCCCCCGGGCAAGTCATCTATGTGGATCTCATCTGTCCCCTCCTCAGTTGCCTTGACCACTAGCTTCTGAAGCTTTCTGCTCTTGGAAAGAAGGGGAAACTGCAATGACAATAAACACAACCATAAATTTTCAGTCATGTTTGATAATCGGATACGACTCTGCACATGAGTTATCAGCACCTAGAATACAAAACACTTATAGATACAGCCAGTGAAGTTTTCTTAAGATGATGCAGCACTAATGATTATTACACTGAGTGACAAAATGCCAAACACTTTCTGAAAATGATAAGGTGTGTATCCAATGCTGTCCAGATATTCTTTCCTTCAGCAGTTATTTCAGTTAAATTATTTTCACTGAAGTCTGAAATAATCCTACAATTTCAGCAAAACTTAAATAGCTAATTGACACCTTGGTAAACTATTAATTGCTAGCACAACATATAGATATTATTAAGTACATAAGTGTTCCCTTCAGATAGGTACTTGATTCAACATATTTTCAGAACATGGTCCACATACTTTAGGATATAAACAGTCCTTGCAAAGAAATACATGTCACAGAATAAGGTGTTATTTGGCTGAAGAATGGTAGCATAACTACAATTGCCATGGGATTACCACTTTACCAAGGATATCAATGGATGATTCTTCGATTGTTTCTGAAAATGCCAAACACGATTTTGGTTCGATTTCAAAATCGTTTGCATTCCCATTATGTTTGGTTGAGGAAGTCCATCGTAACATCAAAAGGGGATTGTAAGGTGGTGTGATGCTTGCAAATGCATTGCATGAAACATTATAAGCATCGGAGTGAGAATGTTTAATGTATGAAACAGTATCCGGTAGATTGGAAAGAGACAGCTCAACAACAATCAGCGTGAAGCATAAATGGTGATAATGTTCCTACTGTTGATGGTTTGGCAAAGAAACCCCAACAGTTGAACATTCCATATCTGAAGAACAACATACAGTGTAATGGATATCTGACAAGTGCCTACTTCTACTACCAGTAATCATTATCTCTAGAGCAAATACAATCTTCAGAGTTAACTTCAGTAAAATTACAGGAAATACAAGGAAACTGACCTTGTGTAAGCAGAATCTGACTTCACCAACATGCACAATGACATCTGTTGCAAGGTCCGAGACCACAGATCTGCACGTATCAACAAACTGTAAGCATATCATATGGCGAAACACATATTCTTTGGTAGTGATGTTAAAAACTAAAATAACATTTTTTGTGATAAAAAAATAATAGGAGCATTTTTTACAAAGACATTCCTACCGCTACTGGTGGTTCTTCCACCTGCCTAACACTCCAATAAGGGTTTCATTGGTGAAATTAGGCATACCAATTTTGCTACACATATCAATAGTGGAGAACCTCAGAAGGATGACAAAATTATTAAGGATCTGAAAGCCAACTGAGACAACTATAGCACAGTCAACTACATGTCCGACCAATGTATCATCACCCATAAACCATGAGCAGTCGCTCTCTCCAAACACATGACAACAGCATAGAACACATGAAGCTTATCTTAAGCTGTAAAGACCTCCACTATACATCTACACATCAATAATGTAGGAAAACATGCGGTGGCTGTTAAACAAACACTGTGCGGCGGTTCTCTTTCCAGTTATTCCAGTTCAGCAAAGGAAAGGAGCAGACCACTAGAGGCTAGAGTTGGTGAACAGGACACGTATGCATGTCGTCGGCTGGCCACAGATTAAACAAGGTCCAGAAATCTCTCGGGTTCACTGGAGCTTGACACCATCCCTTTCTCTCCTTTAAGGAGCATCTGTACCAAAGGATGACTCAAACTCAGACTGCTTCCATTTTTTCTTCATCTAGTTAAGTGGCTACAGAAGCAATCCATATGTTTATCAGTAGCACTTGGCACTCAAAAAATAAATACAGGATTGCTTGGAGAGTGTAGCAAGTTGGATTCTTTAACTGAAGGGAAAGTGACCTCTGCTCAATGATTAGAAAGATGGTGAGATGACAATCGTTTTCCTCCTTCCTTGACAATAACTTAACCTTGCCAACTTTAACCAAGTTGCCCAAAACGAACAGCGATACGTGGTGGTATCTACCATATAATAGTTGCGCCGCGAAGGACATTGCTCCTAACACTCAGATCTACTCTGCACTAGCCAAGGACCATGCTACAAAGAGGAGAGAAAACAAGTACATATCGAGATTTCGTAGACATTCTTTTTGGTAAGCAAATGATGTAGACTAATCTGGTTGAAACTTAACCAAGCCACGGCACTAACGGACACCAAGGCAACCAAAGATACAGGAACACTGATAAATTGTAGCTGCAGGACAAGAACCCATGGATGAACTACGTTACAGTTACAGTTATTTGATCAGGGGATTGCCCATCACTGTAAACTAAATCATATACCAGCTAGCACGTAGGATCACGACAAGGGGAAAGCGCCCAAACAACTAATCCCTAGAGAAACATGGAATGCCAGCTCAAGAGATTAGAGGAGAAAAACAAACTCTGCTATTATGTAAGTATGCCTCAATGGATCCGGTTCAGACAGCCGTTGAGAAGCACACATGCGGCGCGCATAAACAAAAGGATGCTCCAGGGGACAGAACAAAACGGAAACTGGTAGCGAGAAAAACAGCACAGCCTAGCACTGCACTTCCCGAGAACCATTAGTCAACTTCACAAGCAACTTGAAATGAAATACTACTCCGAAGTGAGTTATTTTTCTTTTTATTGGCAGTCGATCGAACAGCAGGGAGCTTAATCAAGATCCAAGCGCAATGTCAGGCCCTAAACGCCGAGGAGGCGGCAAGAAAACGAGGAGATTGGTGGTTACGATTCAGGAACCGCGACGGTCCAGACAAGAACATGGTGCAGGAAACATCAGTTCCCGCCCCCAAACGGCGGCCATTCTAGGTGTTGGCACCTCCAATCTCTCGTAGAAGAGGCTAGGCAACCGAACGCAGGAGTTTATCTTGGAAGAAATCTCTTCGAAAGCACGCAGACGAAAGAAAGAAAGATGGGGGTCTAATCGGGGGAGAAGCATCGTCGCGCCATTAGCTCACAGCGAATCGGAAGGGTGAGACAAGAACGCGCCTAGCAGTTAGAACGGGCCGGGAAAGCTAGCGTTGGCTGCATCTTTCAGCAACAGCAGAGGGAAAGAACGCAGGTCGAGCTGAAGATTGGAAGAAGAAGAAAGGAAGGGAGAAACGGTGGGCGGACGGAGGGCTCACCTGACGTCGGCGCCGGCGGAGTGGAAGGCGTCCGGCTTGGAGCCGAGCTTCATGAACTTCATCTTCCCCGTCCAAGAACTCTGTTGCTCGCTCAGGCTCGGTGCTTCCTCCTCCTTCTTCCCATGCACTACCACCCCGAGACGCAGCTAGCGGCGGGAAGGAAGCAGAGCACGGACGTCGAAAAGAAAACCACCGAGCAGCAGGGATACGCACTCAGGGAAGGACCAAGGCGCGGTTGGTGTGGGGGAGGGATTAAACGCAGCAGCAGCAGCGGCAATTAAAGAAGGCGATATGGAGGAGGCGCCAATGATGCCGTGGCGTGTGCATCATGGGCCATTATTAACTCCGACCTCTGCTCTGCGACTGCCAAAGCCGCCTTCTTGCTTGCTCGCAATGTCAATGTGCAGTGTGGGTACGACGAGCCTCTCTAGACTGTGGGTTAGCCTTTTCCTCTGCTGCCGCGTCGCCCTTTCTTCGCTTCAACGCACTAATAATAAAAAAATTATTACACCTCCCCCTGGCACCGCACCATACCACCGCACAGCCCTTTTGCCGCAGCGCATACAGTAAGCACACTTTTTGGTTAGAGAAAAAAGGTTTAATTTAAAATTTTATTATAGTTCTTAGCTAGCTGAGAACTAAGTTAACGCTCACTCAACTCTCACATAGTTTGATTGCATCGTGATTCGTGTATCTAAATCTACGAGCTGCAAATTGGATTGCAACCGAGATATTTTAGTTGCTAGTGGAGTTGCAGCCGAAAAAAATGTTTTAAACCGTCGTATTTGCTTTGTGATTTGTACTAATCATGGATTGTAACATAGTTTCCATCTGAGATTTGATGACATCATCTAACGTAGAACTAGGTTAATTCTCATTCAACTAAGAATTAGCCATAGCCATATATATTTTTATCAGCGGCGATGCTTGAGGGTGTTGTAACCCTTATGGGACGTCGCTGTGGTTACCTCCTCGCATTAGAGCTCTAAGTGAAAACCCTTGGTCGTCTTTGTCTCGACAGCGGCGGCATGTTGCGTCATCGCCCACTTGAGGGCGTCATCGTGGAGCTCTGGTACCTCTTTGTCTCGTTCCAATGTCACCGGTGGGCAAGTTCAGATCATGTCTTGGAGCACTTTCGGCGAGGCGTTCTCAGTGGCCTCCTATCTTACACATGTGACTATGTCTTCATGTCTCTTCGTCCTAATTCTCCACTGGCAGGGTTAGGACTCCACGACCTGGAGCGAGAGGGCATGCGGACCTCTCCGATGACACAGGGAGTCGTGGTGGCACCTCTAGTTTGTTGTCTCAAGTGCTTCTTGGGGTGTGGCTACTCCTATATTTTGTTTTTGGTTTATCTTTGTTCTGCTTTGTTAAAGAGTTATCTCATCTTGGATATTGTAACTCGTCATGGCTTAATCCACAAATTCCATGGGCGGGGAACAATCTTGAGAACCCCTATAGATGATGCAGCGGTGTTCGTGGACACCCTCAAAGAAAACATCCAAAATTTGGCAACCATTCTTGTGATCTTTGGGGATTTCATCGGCCAAAAAAATGTGTTGGCCTATCCGTTGCGGGCACCTCAATCGCGATGACATTCTTGAGGGCATTCCGGCAACGCGTGCGTCCTTCCCAATGAAGTTTCAACACCTTGGTGATAAATGCGTCGGGAATCCACCAACTTGGAACAAGAATTTTTTTCACCAAGGTCGGTCATGCTTCCCTTGTTAAATGGTCATCTCCTTGCCAGCACTCTAATATTTGATACCACTTGTTGTCCGACCGGGTACATTGAACTTTATCAAGAAGCTTGAGAGAGCTTTTCTTTGGCCAGCCAAAGAAAGAACAATCGGTGAAAATGTAAGGTGAATCTAGGTTACGACCTCTAAACCGGATAGCGGCTACTCTAGCAGAATCTGCGCTAACAGAAGCAAAGCCATGCGATGCGTTATACTCACGTAGGGTGATGTTGAGCTCCTACTGGGCGCGGGCTACGTCGGCTGCTCTGTGAAGAAGCGCATGGCGGTGCGCCTCCAGATCGGCTTGAGTCACCACCGCATCGGCATTGGGCGCGATGGGCGTTGACAGCATGTTCATGGCGGCTTGAAGAGGAGTTGCAGTCGGTGGCGCGTTGGAGGTGCCAGCGATGTTCTCTTCCCGCTCAAGCACAGGTTTTGCCTGGCGCGTGGACTTGGCGGGAGCGTTGTTGTCATCGGCTGCTCCTTTGCCGGCATCTGCTGCGCCGGCCATCATCACCTTGACGCTGCGAGCGGGGCGACCGGCGGGCTGCTACAGACCTTGGTGGATCCGGTGCCACCAGCACCACCGATGGGTACCGGGGCTCCGGCACAGTGCCGAGGTAGACATGGTGTGAGCCGAAGAGCATGACGTCGCCGTTCCTAGGGAACTTGGTGCCGTTGGCGAAGCTGCCGGCATTGTCGCTGACAAAGTCCAGCGAGCCGAGCCTCTGGATGAGACCAGAGACCACACGCTCGTGGGAGGCGGTGATGAACCCCGTCCGGATACGAACCCCAGTCGACACAGCTGCTAGCCCCACGGTGGGCGCCAACTGTCATCGTGGCGAATCGACAGATGCCATGGGATTACTTAAGTTGGGGCCGATGTGTACCGAGGGAACCGGAGGATGGAGACCGAACTCACTCAAACACACACGTGAACACGGGCGATATACCCAGGTTCAGGGCCCTCGTGAGGAGGTAAAGCCCCTACTCCTGCATGCTTCTACTATCTGATCTCAACAAAGAGCTACAATGGTGGTTTTTCCAGCACTTGGTGAAAGGATCGTATGCCGCACCTAGAGGGGGGGTGAATAGGTGCTAACCAATTTTTAGTTCTTTTTCAATTTAGGCTTGACACAAAGGTAAATTCTCTAGATATGCAACTAAGTGAATTTACCTATATGACAAGGTTAACAACTAAGCAAGATATAGCTACGCAATATATAGGAGATAGAATAGGATAGAGGTAACCGAGAGTGGAGGACGCGAAGATACGGAGATGATTCCCGTAGTTCCCTTCCTTTGCAAGAAGGTACGTCTACGTTTGGAGGAGTGTGGTTGCTACGAAAGCCAAGCCAACAGCCACGAAGGCTTCACTCAGATCTCCTGTGAGCAACGCCACGAAGGCCTAGCCCACTTCCACTAAGGGATTTCCTCGAGGCGGAAAACAGGCCTTTACAAGGTTCTTGGGGCACACATCCACAACCAAATTGGAGGCTCCCAAATTTGTAACAACACAACAATCAACAACAATACATCAACAACAAACAACTAGAGATTCCAAATAGGAACACTAGCAAAAGGGGGCCCTCAAGCATATGAGGGGGAAATGAGAATCGCTTCGGTGAGGATGTAGATCAGGGTCTTCTCCTTCGAATCTCCAAATATCAAGAGCTTTGGTTGGGTGGAGGAGGAGATCTTGCAAATCTTGTGTTCTTGAGGTGGCTCTAATGGAGGTGAGGCTTGGCAGAAATTTGTGCAATGATTGAGCAAGTTGGGAGGAAGAAGAAGGGGGGTATAAATACCCCCTCTCTAAATCCAGCCGTTGGGAACTTTCGAGGGCCGGATAATCCGGCCTAAGTTAGGGCCGGATAATCCGCCCCCCCCCCCAAAAAGTCCGGCCCTGGGAAAAATCCGGCCAAATGTCCGGCCAAAAGCCCGGCCCCATGCCAGGGGAGTACTGAGCCGCATCGCCTCGAGTCCTTAGCTAATTTTGGAGGGCCGGATATTTTGCAAATATCCGGCCCGGAATATCCGGCCTGGTGAAACTTTTTCTGCTTCCTTTTGTCTTGTTTTTCCACACAAGACACTCATATACATATATCTATATAATCTCTGCACCACTTCATCAAACATTAGTGTATCACATACATTGACATCAAACACACAAAACATATGAGAGATGTTCTTTCAATCTCCCCCTTTTTGGTGTTTGATGACAATATACGGATTTGCAAGAAAAACACTATAGAGAACAAACATGTTGGCGAAACATAGAGGCACTCCCCCTGCATGTGTGCATACAAGTAATTTGCATTTGAATACAAATGCACAACATATAGGTGCGAGGTGCCTC
Organism: Lolium rigidum; assembly: GCF_022539505.1. Taxonomy (NCBI): domain Eukaryota; kingdom Viridiplantae; phylum Streptophyta; class Magnoliopsida; order Poales; family Poaceae; genus Lolium; species Lolium rigidum. Next base: position 197,148,352 of record NC_061512.1, read on the forward strand.
AACACAAGAGATATTCAACATGAGTTCAAAAAAGAGACAAATGCATCTATATATATATGAGACAAGGTGATAGAGATCATACCCATATGGAGATATATAATACCAGATATATAAGTACCACACCATATTATAAACCTTGGTCTCAACATATAGAATTCCTAAGACCTTAACATAAAGTCTCACATCCACATATAACACATAGTTTTAAACGAACAAACCAAGTCAAATGGTTCAAATAAATGACATAAAGAGGACACAAGCTATAAAAGAATGGTAACCGCATGTGCTTGTGCCCTACCCTAGCAAAGCAAATCCCGTAGAGACCTAATAGAACACTTCTCCCCCTTTGGCATCAAGACGCCAAAAAGGGGAAAAGCGCGATGCTACGCGCCCCATGTAGATCACTCGGAGGCATCCTCGGTGTCATACTCCTCATCACTGTCGGCAGCTGGAAGAGAGTCGCGAGCGATGTTGGCCCTATGAATACACTGCTCAAAATCAGCCCATGGAACCTGGGAAGAGTGCCATCCACTGTAGGCAGGGTGAACGAGAGGCTGAGGTGGAGGCCCTTGCTCACCACTAAGCTTGTGAAGAATGACCACCTGAGTATGCTGAATATCAGAGCGCTGACGGCTGGCCTCAAAGTTTTCCTTGTGAATCTCAATGTTCATGCACAGAACATTGCGCTGAAACCAACTAAGCTTCTTCACATTCCTCTGAATCACAGGGGTAGACATATGGCGACCGGGTGCATAACCACTAGAGCGGGCATCATCCATAAAGGAGCCAGAAGCAGGTGCAGCACGGCGAACAGGCTTCTTCCTGTAGGCTTTCTTGACAGTGTGACTCTCTGTAGGGAATCTACCCAAGTCTTCAGTAAGATTAGCAGTGTTGTTGATGAGAAGCTGAATATATGGGGCATAGGGCATAGTGGTCCGGGAGACCATGGCATCATGAATCTCATTGAAGATGAAGTCCATTATATCAAGAGTGAAATCCAATTCCTCGTCACCATCACGAGCACACTGAAAGCCGAGATGCAGAAGGTCCACAAGAGCTCCACGGATAGCATCATTGTTTCCACCACTTGGAGCAATGGTGGCTCGAAAGAAGCGGAGCAGCTGACTATAGATAGGGAGAAGCCCCTTGGTAGACCCAACAGTTCCAGACGCATCATAGAGATCAAAGAGTACATTCTTATCCGTGTTCTGGGGGCCATGAAGACGGTGACTACCTCCCTCAGGAACACCAAGAATCGAAGCAAAACGGCGCAAGGTAGCCTGACAATGTGTGGAGCCAGTCATCCACTACATAGTGTGTTCAGCATCCGTCTTGAAGGCAAGGGTAGCAAAGAATTTCTTGATCAACTCAGGACTGTAGTCACACTGTACCTTCATAAGATCCTGCAAACCCATCCTGCCAGTGACCCATATGGCATCCTCAAAGTGATTGTTTACAGCCAAAATATCCACATTAATTGCTTGCATAGGTCACACTTTCTTCATAGGCTCATATATATCCTTGAAGATGTACTCCTGCTCCGGGCACCAGAAGCGCTTGTCCTCAATATCATGATTCCTCTCAACGTCTTCATACCAGTTCTTCTGTCGGATAGCTGCATAAGATATACCATCCATGGTCTTGTAGCTATCCCTGGTTGACTTGCCTTTCCGCCTCAGAGTGGCGGACTTGCGAGGAGCAGACTGAGCAAATTCATCACTCGACCTTGAAGCTCTACCACGCCTCCGAGAACCACCTGTGAGAGACAGAGATGGATAGCAAAGAGAAGATAATGCTCATAAGTCATGCATTGATACAGTAATGTACTCTAGAAACATACTATGAGTCGATAAAAGTTTAGACATGATGGATTGAATCAAAACTGCAGCAGCAACATAGCTCCAGGCCGGATAATCCGGGGTCCCCGAGGGGCGGATAATCCGGCCGGGCCGGATAATCCGGCTGGCGCGGGGGGCGGATAATCCGGCCCTGCGAATCTGCAGAAATCTCAAGCAAAAACTTGTCTAGAACCAGATCAGCCTCATAACATGCAAATGGAGTATACTACACATGATTTGGAACAACTAGACACCATCTCCACCAAGAAAATAGCACATATAAATCACAACACCTAGGGTTAGGGATTGTGAGCCATACCCTCATCCATTGGAGGAGCCGCTTGGAGGAGATGAAAGCTAGGGAGGAGGAGCACCCGATCCACCCAAAAAATCCGAGGGGGGGCGGACGGGGCGGCTCCGGCGAGGAGGAGGAGGAGCTCCGGCGGCCTTGAGGGAGAGAGAGGGCGCGTGGGGGAGACTGGTTGTTGTTGCAACCGTACACCCCGTGGCCCCTCTCAAATCCCCTCGCAACCTACCCGGGCCGGATAATCCGGCCCTTACGTAAGGGCGGATAATCCGGCCGGGCCGGATTTTCCGGGTCGCCAATAGGCCGGATTATCCGGTTTTCTGGAAAATTCCAGAACACCAGAAATCCTGCCTATCTATTGTTGGTTATATGCATAAGCCCATATATGGTGCAATGAAGTATCACGTCACATATAAGATGCATATTGACCAATAAGATGGGGCAACCTAGATCAACCGACCGAAATTCCTCAAACTCCAAGTTTTTACCAAAACATGACATACGAGCAAGATGGAAATGGCTTATAGATGAGTGTAGGCTTGGGTTTAGAAAGCTCAAACTGTTAATGGTACATGATAACTCAAGTTTGCAAGATACGAGCAAATAAGGCCAAACTAGAGTGATTTCCCATAAGAACAAGGAGGTGTCAAATAAAAACATTTAAGATCCAAATAACCTCAACTCTTCACAAAGAAGAGTGTGGTGGCCTAGGCCACCATATATGAGTGTTATGGCTTGGCACCGCGAAGATATATCTTGGGCCCAAAACCACTACTCATCATTGAAGCTCACATATCAACATATGATATAAAGAGAATGATTTATTAATATTGGCATTATGGGGGGAGGGATAGCTCAATAGTTTAAACCGCACTCCCCCTATTTCCATGCCCACATCTAAACCAAATAAAGTTTTGAGACAAAGGTGTGTTTGCAAGATGGTCAAGCTATACTCCTTGAATCAATGATATTTAGCTCATTCCTCAAATAGCAAAACCTTGCTTCATCAAGAGACTTCGTGAATATATCGGCAAGTTGATCTTTGGTAGGAACATAGATAAGCTCAATATCACCACGGGTGACAAGGGATTAACTTATCAATGCCTACAGATTGTAGACTAGGGTTTTAGTCGGAAGTAGAGGGCAAGTAGATCTCGAAGGTTTCAGCCGAAAAGTACTCGACGATGTAAAAACTAGGGTTACGTGAAACAATGAATCGATGCTCTCTTTGTCCCTCGACTCCCCCTTATATAGGAGGCGGAGCCGAGGGATTCGTAATACACAGGTTACAGAGTCTGGGAGGGTTTCTAACCCATCCCGTGAAGTTACAAGTCTATATTTCCTAATACAACTCTCGCTTTCCTTAGTACTAACTTGGGCTTCCGAATCTTCATATTCATCGTGTCATGGGCCTTCAATAAACCCCGGGTACTACCTTCGGCAGGCCCATTTGGGGATGCCTATGTCAGTAGCCCCCAAGATTTTGCTTGAATCGAAGAATCAAGGAAAATCTCCAACTTTATAATCATTAAATAACTTTATCAAATTTATCACATATCTTTGGACACGCAATTCTATATTGTACAGGGATAATGGTAGTTGGGGCTAGTTCATTTGACGGATCAGGTACTAGTTAACTGCTCTAGTGGCAATCCGCAAAAACCTACTTCAAGATCACGTCCCTGGACATGATCTCGGGATACTGGTGTTAACTTCGACGAGTGCCGCTTAAGGTCTTACCATTCCGTCGAGTCCCAGTCATATTTTATCGGGTACCTAACGCGTCTGTTAGGATTTTTCTTCGTATCTGTTGATACGGAAAAAAGTAGCAAACCGACGTCAGAGACGGTGCCACGCCGCTCAGAACGGATCTGGGGTCTTACCTTCGCAGAGTTTTGCGGCATTCAGATTATTCGCGACATTTAGCGCTCTGAGAATATATTGTCGAGTGCTTTTTCGGCTGTTGGAATAGCACATTTTATTGAGTCAACGGATGACTTATCTTGCCTTCCCGATGGGAGTATATGCAGAGTTATTTATATAACTCGAAATATACTCACTTTTTTATAATTTCATCGGGCACGCGAACGAGCGTTCCCGATGGGAGTAGCCCCGAGGCTACGGCCAAGGACTAGTGCTTGGTTGTAGGCTCAACACTTTAACGCCTTATGTCGCTATATTGTCATTCTTTCTCGAACTTTTCATATCTATCGGGTGCGTGACCAGCGCTCCCGATGGGAGTAGCCCCCGAGGCTATGAACAAATGCTTGTATTTGGTCATAGGCTCTCGCCAGTTCTATTTTGTCATACTCGAATTTTTATTTTTTCCAAAGTAGCCCCCGAGCATTTGAGCAAAAACTTGTATTTGATCAAAGGCTTATCGAAATTATCAATAGTCTTTGTCTGCCGCCAATTTCATTAATCTTCATAGCCGAGATTTTTTTCTTTTTGCAAGGTGACATCATCACTGACGATAGCCACGATCACTGTATCGGGAAGACGCGAGTATTGCTCTCTCTGCCTTGCGGGCCCGAAATCCTTATCAAGTTGACACATCGTGCAAGTGGGGGACACACGTCTCCACTTTACCTGGCGCACGTACTGTAGCGCCTGTTCTTTTCCTTCGTAGTGAAAATACGCTTTTACCCCTTATCCACGTGTACAGCATCCATCTCACAATTTTTCCATCCAACGGTGCGTCGATTCGTCGATTCTCTATTTAAGGTCATCTTCTTCCTCCGGTCGCCCTTTCGCTCGCGCCGCACCTCTGCTCTCCTCTGCAAAAATCCCCATTGCGCCCAACACTTCTTGAGCTCAGCCACACTCCCACTTTTCGCCTACACCATAGTTGATGCCACCGCGCGCACGACTCACGAGGCACAGCACCCCCGACTCGAAGATGGCGGCGGAAGATCTGGGGAACACCGAGTGGGAGAGATCCAAAATCTCCGCCCAAGACATCAACTTGCTGAAGAAGCTTGGGATCAGCAAGAAGAAGGAATCGCTGCGCTTCCCCATCGAGGAGAGCTATCCATCCCCTCCAATCGAGTATCGGGTCAGTTTCGTTGACCACCTCATCCGCGGCCTTTCCTCCCCCATTCACGATTTTCTGCGTGGGTTGCTCTTTGTGTATGGATTGCTACTTCACCATCTTACTCCCAACTCCATCCTCCACATCTCTATTTTTATCACTCTTTACGAGTCTTTCCTTGGGGTCCAACTGAACTGGGCTCTCTGGAAACGCATCTTTCTTCTCCGCCGCAATGGCTCTCTATAACATAGGTGGCGTTGTTATCTGCGTCCGCCCTGACGTCGAATACTTCGACGTCAAATTCCCTGACTCGGTTCAAGGGTGGCGCAAAAAATGGTTGTATATCCACGAAGAAAGCCTCGACTCGGCAGAACACAACACTCCCCCTTTCGATGGCAACGGAATAATCTGTCGCCGCCGGTCCTGGGATGCAGAGGCTAGCGACGAAGAAAAAGCGGCGACAGAGGCGCTGATGACACGCATCCGTGAGCTGCAAAATACCCGTGGACGAGAATTGTCGGGTATCCAAATCACAGCATATTTCCTTAGGATTAGGGTGCAGCCTTTGCAAGCTCGCAAAAACCCCCTTTGGATGTATTCTGGCGACAAGGATGTGGATCGCCTGTCGATAGATTTACCGGTCAAGGACTTAGAAAAACTTGTCCGGAAAATCTCGTCGCTTAGCAAGAAAGACACCGTCCCATCATCTTGCCGTGTGACACCATATAGCGCCACCAACGCGCTCCCGCAGGTAATATATTTTTATCGTCTGCTTGTTCATTCACTCTCTTCTTTTTTTTGTACTGCCATTTCTTCGTCTGCTGTTATTGATACAAATTCCTGTCGATACTCTTTCTATCTTGTTCAGAGCCATAAAACTGCGTCACCTCTTCCTCCCCTTCCCGAAGGTGGAGAAGTCGAAGAACGGACTGTTGTCACCGACGACAACCAGGGTACTTCTCGCCCTGAGAGTGAAGTCGCGGGTTTTCAAAAATCCACGGCTTCCTCTGAAAAAGAAGTCGATTCTGAGGCTACCGAATCGGCACACTCTCTTCCCTCCGCTGTTTCTCCAAGGAACAAGAGAAAAAGGGACGAAGTTGCCGATTCTGGCACCTCCAAAGTTGGCGCACCTCCTGCCGAAGAAGTTGTTCCTACTGAAGAAAGGACAACCTTCAACCCTTACGAGGATGCCCTTGTCAGCTCGTAAGTCCTTGCTACTCTTTTTTGCTCTCGATATTTTGTCTGTGTTGTTTCTTATATTGTCGCCGTTTTATTGTAGTGGTGACGAGGATGAAAATCCACCTATTGACGCGGCTGCTCGAACGAGTACGTCACGTACTTTAATTGTCTCTGAAGCTCAACCTGATGGGGATGAAACCTCGCCTCCTCAGCAAGACACCGAGCATCCAACTCCAATTGCAAGCTGATACGTCACAAACGTATCTATAATTTCTTATGTTCCATGCTACTTTTATGATGATACTCACATGTTTTATACACATTTTATGTCATTATTATGCATTTTCCGGCACTAACATATTGACGAGATGCCGCAGAGCCAGTTGCTGTTTTCTGCTGTTTTTGGTTTCAGAAATCCTAGTAAGGAAATATTCTCGGAATTGGACGAAATCAACGCCCAGGGGCCTATTTTTCCACGAAGCTTCCAGAAGACCGGAGGAGAGACGAAGTGGGGCCACGGGGCGCCGCCACACTAGGGCGGCGCGGCCTAAGGGGGCCCGCGCGGCCCTAGCGTGTGGGGCCCCCGTGACTCTCCCGACTCCGCCCTTCCGCCTACTTAAAGCCTCCGTCGCGAAACCCCCAGTACCGAGAGCCACTATACGGAAAACCTTCCAGAGACGCCGCCGCCGCCAATCCCATCTCGGGGGATTCAGGAGATCGCCTCCGGCACCCTGCCGGAGAGGGGAATCATCTCCCGGAGGTCTCTTCATCGCTATGATCGCCTCCGGATCGATGTGTGAGTAGTCCACCCCTGGACTATGGGTCCATAGCAGTAGCTAGATGGTCGTCTTCTCCTCATTGTGCTATCATGTTAGATCTTGTGAGCTGCCTATCATGATCAAGATCATCTATTTTTAATCCTACATGTTGTGTTTGTTGGGATCCGATGAATATTGAATACTATGTCAAGTTGATTATCAATCTATCATATATGTTATTTATGTTCTTGCATGCTCTCCGTTGCTAGTAGAGGCTCCGGCCAAGTTGATACTTGTGACTCCAAGAGGGAGTATTTATGCTCGATAGTGGGTTCATGCATCCATTAAATCCGGGACGATGATGAGAAAGTTCTAAGGTTGTGGATGTCTTGTTGCCACTAGAGATAAAACATCGATGATTTGTCTAAGGATATTTGTGTTGATTACATTACGCACCATATTTAATGCAATTGTCCGTTGTTTACAACTTAATACTGGAGGGGTTCGGATGATAACCTCGAAGGTGGACTTTTTAGGCATAGATGCATGCTTGGATAGCGGTCTATGTACTTTGTCGTAATGCCCCGATTAAATCTCATAGTACTCATCATGATATATGTATGTGCATTGTTATGCCTTCTTTATTTGTCAATTGCCCAACTGTAATTTGTTCACCCAACATCTGCTATCTTATGGGAGAGACACCGCTAGTGAACTGTGGACCCCGGTCCTATTCTTTACATCCGAAATACAATCTACTGCAATTGTTCTTTACTCGTTCTTCGCAAACAATCATCATCATCCACACTATACATCTAATCCTTTGTTTACAGCAAGCCGGTGAGATTGACAACCTCGCTGTTACGTTGGGGCAAAGTTCCGTGATTGTGTTGTGCAGGTTCCACGTTGGCGCCGGAATCCCCGGTGTTGCGCCGCACTACACTCCGCCACCAACAACCTTCAACGTGCTTCTTGACTCCTACTGGTTCGATTAAACCTTGGTTTCTTATAGAGGGAAACTTGCTACTGTGCGCATCACACCTTCCTCTTGGGGTTCCCAACGGACGTGTCAACTACACGCATCAAGCAAATTTCTGGCGCCGTTGCCGGGGAGATCAAGACACGCTGCAAGGGGAGTCTCCCACATCCAATCTCTTTACATTTTTTTTTGTCTTGCTTTACTTTACTTTATTTACTGCTTTGTTTGATGCGTTATATCAAAACACAAAAAAATTAGTTGCTAGTTTTACTTTATTTACTGTCTTGTTCTCTATATCAAAAACACAAAAAAATTAGTTACTTGCATTTACTTTATTTACCTTTAGTTTATTTCATCATGTTTCCTCCTAAGTTCACTCTGAAAGACATACCGGTAGGACGTGGGTCTATAATTGGGAGAGATAATATAGAAGATTTGTTCACTCATGTTAGTACCACTGAAGATTTTGAAGATAGACACTTGGTAGAACTTGCTCCTACTTATGAAATTGCTGTTGCTTCTTTAGTACACATGTTGGAAACTAAATTTGTTAATCTTAATCCTATAATCCAACACATGTTTCTCACACTCGGTGATATGGAGGAAGGGGAAAAGAAAGATTTTGTTTTAGAAACTCTCCTTAAAGAATTTGGTGGTGTAGCAAGAGAGGCTAGAAAGGTCCTTATTAAATATAAGATGCTTGGCTCTTATACCAATTTTGTTAGTATCCTTGAAAAGATGGACATGGAGAGAGTAAGGTACACTAATAATATTAATGATGGTGGGGAGATTAAGACAACAATACCTTGTAAGCTCCTAGGAATGAGTGACGCTCTAGAAAATAACTATGGTTGGCTTGTACCTGAAAATTTGTTTGACGAGGATAGCAAACCTAAGAATAATGAAAAGGGAGCCTCTGAAACTCACATAGATAAGACAAAATGCATAGTTGAGAAAACTCCCAACACCCAAGCTGATGCTTCGTCTCTTGATAATACTTGATACACACTTTCTGCGCCTAGCTGAAAGGCGTTAAAGAAAAGCGCTTATGGGAGACAACCCATTATTTTACTTCTGCACTTTTATTTTATATTTGAGTCTTGGAAGTTGTTTACTACTGTAGCAACCTCTCCTTATCTTTATTTTATTGCATTGTTGTGCCAAGTAAAGTCTTTGATAGTAAAGCCAATACTAGATTTGGATTACTGCGCAGGAACAGATTTCTTGCTGTCACGAATTTGAGCAGTAGTCTCTGTAGAAAAATCGAAAAAATCTGCCAATTTACGTGCGTGATCCTCAGATATGTAGGCAACTTTCATTCAATTTGGGCATTTTCATCTGAGCAAGTCTGGTGCCACTTTAAAATTCGTCTTTACGAACTGTTCTGTTTTGACAGATTCTGCCTTTTATTTCGCATTGCCTCTTTTGCTATGTTTGATGGATTTATTTGTTCCATTAACTTTCAGTAGCTTTGTGCAATGTCCAGAAGTGTTAAGAATGATTATGTCACCTCTGAACATATGAATTATGCACTGACCCTCTAATGAGTTTGTTTCGAGTTTGGTGTGGAGGAAGTTTTCAAGGGTCAAGAGAGGAGGATGATACAATATGATCAAGAAGAGTGAAAAGTCAAAGCTTGGGGATGCCCTCGTGGTTCATCCCTGCATATTTTAAGAAGACTCAAGCGTCTAAGCTTGGGGATGCCCAAGGCATCCCTTCTTCATCGACAACTTATCAGGTTCCTCTAGTGAAACTATATTTTTATTCCGTCACATCTTATGTGCTTTACTTGGAGCGTCTGTTTGTTTTTGTTTTTGTTTGAATAAATCGGATCCTAGCATTCTTTTTTTGGGAGAGATACACGCTCCGCTGTTTCGTATGAACACATATGTTCTTAGCTTTATCTTTAATGTTCATTGCGAAAGTTGAACTATTTCATTCATTGTTATATGGTTGGAAACGGAAAATGCCGCATGTGGTAAATGGTTTAATGTCTTGAATAATGTGATACTTGGCAATTGTTGTGCTCATATAGATCTTGTTTAAGCTCTTGCATCATGTACCTTGTACTCATTAATGAATAACTACATAGAGCTTGTTAAAATTTGGTTTGCATGATTGATCTCTAGAGTCTAGATATTTTCTGGTTGAGGTGTTTGAACAACAAGGAGACAATGTAAAGTCTTATAATAGTTACAATATGTTCATATGTGAGCTTTGCTGCACCTTTTATACTTGAGTTTGCTTCAAACAACCTTGCTAGCCTATCCTTGTATTGAGAGGGAATTCTTCTCGTGCATCCAAATCCTTGAGCCAACAACCATGCCATTTGTGTCCACCATACCTACCTACTACATGGTATTTCTCCGCCATTCCAAAGTAAATTACTTGAGTGCTACCTTTAAAATTTCTATTCTTTACCTTTGCAATATATAGCTCATGGGACAAATAGCTTAAAAACTATCATGGTGAAGAATATGTACTTATGTGTTTTATTTCTTAATAAGTTGCTTGTTGAGCGGTAACCATGTTTCTGGGGACGCCATCAACTCTTTTACCTTTGTTGAATATCATGTGAGTTGCTATGCATGTTCGTCTTGTCTGAAGTAAGAGCGATTTTCACAATCAAATGGTTTGAGTATGCATACTGTTAGAGAAGAACATTGGGCCACTAACTAAAGCCATGATTCATGGTGGAAGTTTCAGTTTGGACAATAATCCTCAATCTCTTATGAGAATATATTAACTGTTGTTGAATGCTTATGCATTAAAGAGGAGTCCATTATCTGTTGTCTATGTTGTCCCGGTATGGATGTCTAAGTTGAGAATAATCAAAAGCGAGAAATCAAATGCGAGCTTTCTCCTTAGACCTTTGTACAGGCGGCATAGAGGTACCCATTTGTGACACTTGGTTGAAACATATGCTATGCAATGATAATCCGTGTTAATCCAAGCTAATTAGGACAAGGTGCGAGCACTATTAGTATACTATGCATGAGGCTTGCAACTTATAAGATGTCTTATACTTAACACATATGATTTATTACTACCGTTGACAAAATTGTTTCTTGTTTTCAAAATGAAAAGCTCTAGCACAAATATAGTAATCAATGCTTCCTTCTGCGAAGGGCCTATCTTCTACTTTATTGTTGAGTCAGTTTGCCTATTCTTTCTATCTTAGAAGCAAACGCTTGTATCAACTGTGTGCATTGATTCTTACATGTTTACTTATTGCACTTGTTATATTACTTTGTGTTGACAATTATCCATGCGATAAATATGTTGAAGTTGAAAGCAACCGCTGAAACTTATATCTTCCTTTGTGTTGCTTCAATGCCTTTACTTTGAATCTATTGCTTTATGAGTAACTCTTATGCAAGTCTTATTGATGCTTGTCTTGAAAGTATTATTCATGAAAAGTCTTTGCTATATGATTCATTTGTTTACTCATTATCTTCATCATTGCTTCGAATCGCTGCATTCATCTCCTATGCTTTACAATAGTATGATCAAGATTATGATAGCATGTCACTTCAGAAATTATCTTTGTTATCGTTTACCTACTCGAGGGCGAGTAGGAACTAAGCTTGGGGATGCTTGATACGTCCCAAACGTATCTATAATTTCTTATGTTCCATGCTACTTTTATGATGATACTCACATGTTTTATACACATTATATGTCATTATTATGCATTTTCCGGCACTAACCTATTGACGAGATGCCGAAGAGCCGATTCTTTGTTTTCGCTGTTTTTGGTTTCAGAAATCCTAGTAAGGAAATATTCTCGGAATTGGACGAAATCAACGCCTAGGGGCCTATTTTTCCACGAAGCTTCCAGAAGACCGGAGGAGAGACGAAGTGGGGCCACGGGGCGCCACCACACTAGGGCGGCGCGGCCTAAGGGGGCCCCGCGCGGCCCTAGCGTGTGGGGCCCCCGTGACTCTCCCGACTCCGCCGTTCCGCCTACTTAAAGCCTCCGTCGCGAAACCCCCAGTACCGAGAGCCACGATACGGAAAACCTTCCAGAGACGCCGCCGCCGCCAATCCCATCTCGGGGGATTCAGGGGATCGCCTCCGGCACCCTGCCGGAGAGGGGAATCATCTCCCGGAGGTCTCTTCATCGCCATGATCGCCTCCGGATCGATGTGTGAGTAGTCCACCCCTGGACTATGGGTCCATAGCAGTAGCTAGATGGTCGTCTTCTCCTCATTGTGCTATCATGTTAGATCTTGTGAGCTGCCTATCATGATCAAGATCATCTATTTGTAATCCTACATGTTGTGTTTGTTGGGATCCGATGAATATTGAATACTATGTCAAGTTGATTATCAATCTATCATATATGTTATTTATGTTCTTGCATGCTCTTCGTTGCTAGTAGAGGCTCTGGCCAAGTTGATACTTGTGACTCCAAGAGGGAGTATTTATGCTCGATAGTGGGTTCATGCCTCCATTAAATGCGGGACGAGTGACGGAAAGTTCTAAGGTTGTGGATGTGCTTGTTGCCACTAGGGATAAAACATCGATGCTTTGTCTAAGGATATTTGTGTTGATTACATTACGCACCATACTTAATGCAATTGCACTGTTGTTTACAACTTAATACTCGGAGGGGTTCGGATGATAACCTGAAGGTGGACTTTTTAGGCATAGATGCATGCTTGGATAGCGGTCTATGTACTTTGTCGTAATGCCCCGATTAAATCTCATAGTACTCATCATGATATATGTATGTGCATTGTTATGCCTTCTTTATTTGTCAATTGCCCAAGCTGTAATTTGTTCACCCAACATCTCGCTATCTTATGGGAGAGACACCGCTAGTGAACTGTGGACCCCGGTCCTATTCTTTACATCTGAAATACAATCTACTGCAATTGTTCTTTACTGTTCTTCGCAAACAATCATCATCATCCACACTATACATCTAATCCTTTGTTTACAGCAAGCCGGTGAGATTGACAACCTCGCTGTTACGTTGGGGCAAAGTTCTGTGATTGTGTTGTGCAGGTTCCACGCTGGCGCCGGAATCCCTGGTGTTGCGCCGCACTACACTCCGCCACCAACAACCTTCAACGTGCTTCTTGACTCCTACTGGTTCGATTAAACCTTGGTTTCTTACTGAGGGAAACTTGCTACTGTGCGCATCACACCTTCCTCTTGGGGTTCCCAACGGACGTGTCAACTACACGCATCACAAGCCCCCGTGCCCCTTCGCCAAAGTGGGCTAGGGTCGAGCCGGCCAAGGAGCCTACCTTGCTAATTGGTAGTTCCACGACTCCTTCAATGGATGATGTAAGTTGTTCACTTCTTTATGTCCCGAATATTTTCAATGCTTGCGACTCTCCTTTGTTTTTTGCTTCTCCTTTGCTTGTTGCTGTCGAACTTTTTCGCTTCCTATATTGACTTTTTGTTCTTTATTTTTTCTTTGCAGCCTTTGATGAAGGAGTTTATCAATCTCGGTACCCAATTCGTCGGGTACCGTGATCATGCCAAGAAGCTTGAATGTACTATTTTTTCCTGCCTCTTCTGCTGAATAGAATCCTTCATTATTTTGTCATGACATTTTACTGTCGTTTATTTTGCCAGAGACTCTTGCGGAAGCTAACAAACGCGTTGACGCTCTTGCTATCAAGTTAGAGCAAAGCGAAAGAGCTCGCAAGAAAGCTGAAGCAGATGCTGCCGCTGTCGAAGATCTTCGAAAAAGACTTCATGACGCGGAAACTTCTTTGAGCGACAACATAGCTCAACAATCTGCTCGTGACAAAGAAATCCTTACTCGCTTGGAGTCGCAGAGTCGACGGTTTGTTAGTAAGTACTCAGATCCTTGCTATTTCTTCGGTTCCTCATGTTTGTCCTTGCTCGCTTTTTCTTGACACGCTTCTTGTTACTCATTTAGGGAAAACGCAGCAGGATTATGATCTGGAGAATCCTGAAGGTGATCGCCTTCTCGACGCGCTTTCTCTCCTTGAGATCCATGGGGATGAGGCGCGCGAAGGCCTTGCCGATGCCAGAACAGGTCTGTCGCGGCTTTTTCCCTACTTCTTCACGAAGAAGGAGGAACCCACGACTTTTACTGCTCTCGCCAAATGCTTCAATTCTCAAGAAGATCTTGGGCTCAAACTTCGCCAAGAAGGTTTGAAAGTTGGCGTTGAAGGCACTATCGCCTTGGTCGCTGACAGCCAACAAGATGTCGACTGGGCGAGGGTTGGCGACACGAAGGAGATGGAGACGAAGAGGTGGAAGTCGTTGATTAAGGCTGCCAAGCCAAATTCAAAGAAAATCCTCGCCTACCTCGGATGCAAGCCAACTCCCGCTCCTAGTTCATCGAAGCCGGAGGTCAAGTAGACCACCTTGTCTTCTCTTTTGTTTTGTCTCTTTTGATGCTGTTGCCATAATAACTTTGGCGACAACTGCCCCATTAGTTCATTAGAGACCCTCCTTTTGTAATAGCCATGTAAATACTTTGAAAATCAATGGAAATCTATTTTACTTGATGATTGATGTCAAAACTTTTCTTTCCAGTTGGTGTTTGATAACTACACTTCAACTCCTCGTCCTGCCGATACTTCTCCTGCTTCCTCCTACTCGAAGAAAACGCCTGTCGATGATGAATTTATTGAAGATTCCTCGAGTAAGGGTTCAGTACAAGATTTTAAAGAACTCCGCCAACAGCTTCAGTCTATGAAGAAGCAGTCACTTATAATAATGGAGCAGTCTCGAAAATCATCGGAGAGGGAAAAGGTTGCGCTACAGCAGGCTCAGGAGGCTATAGCTGCCAAAGAAGCCGCTGTAACTGAAGCTGCGCAGGCTACCTCGCGAGAGAATTTTATGCTCGAATTGATGACTGAAGCAAGTTTGGAAATGGCAGGTATACTTTCTTAAGCCTACACTTTCTCTGTTTTTTCCTTGTTTTCTCCTTTGTGATTCTTATGCTGTCACCGAATAGGTCCCTTTCTAGACGCCGCTGTCGAAGATCAACGGGTGGACACAAGGTCAAATTACCTTTTAAATCTGGCACTTAACCATGGCTCTCTTTTTTGGGCTACTCCGGAACGAACCCGACAAATCGTCAGATTCCAAGACCGCTCATGCCAAGTTCGTGAGTTCCTTGAGTTTTGTTCCAAAACTTTATCCATGATTTACAATGCTATGTTTCCTCGGAATGTTCAACCGAAGTCTCTTCCTGAGCTGATGGAGAAATTTAAGGACTCGCAAAAAATCCATGGTTTTGTAAGGGCTCAACTGGTAGCTGGCGCCAGGGTTGCCCTTATTATGCTTCAGATCTGCCACTCCAAACTTAATATGACAAAGGTGGTGGAAACTGTTCATACCAAGCTGAGGCAACGGCGAAGAGGTGTCGATAGAATCGATGCAGTGGTTACCCCAGTAGCTGAAGAGATAATTAGTGACCTTCTTCGGATGGATGCCGACTTTTTTGCAGATGGCCATTACGCTGATTTTCTGGGTGCCTCTGCCGAACAAGATAGAGTAAACATTGACGACCTTTTAGGTCATGACTGAGTTTATTTTTTCAGTAAATAGCTTATGTTGTCGAAAGAAAATTATAACTTTCTGTGTATACTTTGTAAGACAGATATATATATTTTTTCTTTTCCCTAGCCCCCGAGTATTTCGGTGGCTAATTTATCTATTGTGTTTGCGAGGTTAAACCAAGGCAAATAAATTTTATTGAGTATACTATATTTACGGGTATAAGCCCCCGAGCCTGTCGACGAAAAAGTTGTATGTCACCAATATCTTTTACTATATTGTAGCACCGCGAGCCCGCCTCATTAAAAACCTTTCAGCCCCACTCGGTGCCCTGAAAGGAAAAGAGTGCGTCTGAACACTCGCGGGCGTTTCAGTACATTGTATTTTTACAAGGGGGACTATATTTCGACTCTAGGCGTAGAAACGCCTGAGTTGCGCCACGTTCCAAGGATTTGGCTCTGCGACTCCTGTCTTCTTGTCCTTTATCCTGTATGCTCCTCCTTCGATTACTTCTGTGACGATGTGAGGGCCAAGCCACGGTGGCTCGAGTTTTTCATGGCTTTTTTGCCTGAGCCGAAGAACTAAGTCCCCTACTTGAAAGGATCTTGGCCTTAATCGTTGACTGTGGTAGTTTTTCAGATCTTGCTACCTGTGACAACACTTCGTCTCGAGCTTCATCAAGTGCATCGACATCATCCTCTAGTGATTTTCTGGAAGCTTCTTCGTTATATTCCGTTACTCTCGGAGAATCATGCTCTATTTCTATTGGCAGGACTGCCTCAGCTCCATGGACCAGAAAAAATGGAGTTTCCTGTGTCGCTGTATTTGGTGTTGTTCGAATACTCCACAACACACTGGGCAACTCCTCTGGCCAAGTATGTCGAGATTTTTCCAAAGGTACTAGCAAACGTTTCTTGATGGGATTTCTATTTTCGTGCCACTGCTTCGTTAGTTGTACTCAGTTTTCCCCAGCCCCTTAGTTTTTCCTCAGCTTTCCCCTCCCTCTAGTTTGAAACCCCTCGAAGACGCGGGTTGCCGTCAGGTCAGAGGCCTTACCGTTACCGTCGGGTCGGTTCCTCTCGACCGTCTCGTGCCGACGGGTAGCCATCCATCTACCGCCAACGCGTGGGCCGTTTTATTTCCTGATTGTATACGCGGTGCTGCCAATGACAAATGGGGCCGCTCTATGGGGCTGCCGCAGCCAATGACCAGTGGGTCGTCTATTTATTTATAGAAAATTATATATTGCCGCTCAGTGGGGCCTCCGCAGCCAATGACCGCCGTGGCAGGTGACTATTTTCGCAGCTTAATCTAAAGTGACTCTTATGCTAAACATTGTGCATCCCGACGTTTACCTAGCAGGTGGCGGCGAGCATAGCCGTTCCGACCATGCCGATGTCGGCATCGGCATCGGCATCGTTTGGAGGATGTGGTGCTCGAATAATAGTGGAAATGCGATATTATTTTTTACATGCATAATATATAGAAAATAGCTAGATCTCTAAATCGATGCATATGAAGCTACATATATATTCTTGGTCATAATCCCCTTATCTAAAGGGGATGGATGCATGGCTTCACGTCGTCGTCGCTTTCATCGTCAGTATCTTCGTCGTCTGAGTAGTAGTACCTCCTGCACATTGTTCCGCCGAACACCTTCACTGTGAGCACATCATCGCCTTCATATTTGAAGTGTACGTAGTAGCTGAAATCCACACCGTGCGCGATGGCGAATTTCTCCCAGCCCTTGTCGAGGTACATCCGGCCTTGTCCGTCAAATAGGACCTCCACGGTCCAGAGACGAGGACCGCAGTCAGCTGCTCGCAGATACACCTTAGCCGGCTCCTGGCCGTCAAGATAGTCCGCAAACTTTTTTGGGAGTTCTCGCAAAGAGATCGAGCGCCGATCGTTTGAAATTAAAGGTTTTTTAGAACATGCCCATAATTAATCACATGCATCATATATGTGGGAACGCGTACGTACCTTCTTGACCAAAGGGTCTTCATAGACGACGATGAAGAACTCCTCTATGATCAATGGCAGTGTTGACGGTGGTGGTGGCAATGATGATGATCCACTTCCCCTTCCCCTTCCCTTCCCCTTCCCCTTCCGGTCCGCGTCCGAGACGTGGAAGCCATGGCAATGGATGATCAAGTGTATGTGAACGAAGAAGAGAGAGGCGGAACCTATTGACACAAGGGATGGCCGTGTGGGTGTTTATAAGGGAGAGATGACCGTTGTAGGGGTTTACACAATAAAATAAGGAGGAGGTGAACGTTGGTGGGGGTTTACACAATAAATTAAGGAGGAGATGACCGTTGTGGGGGTTTACACAATAAATTAAGGAGGAGACGACCGTTGTGGGGGTATATATCTCAACAAAAAAGTAATGCGGACTATCTTGACGGAAATGGAACTTCGTGATATAGTTTATCATTTTACCGTGAAAAGTAATGCCTAAAAGAAATGGTAATTCGTGATAGTTTATCATTTACCGTAATGGCTACAACAAATCGTTGATGGTTTATCATTTTTTGCGTGAAAAGTAATGGCTACAAGAAATGGGTGATGGTGTATCATTTTTTGCGTGCAAAGTAATGGCTACAACAAAATCGGTGATGGTTTATCGTTTTTTGCGTGAAAAGTAATGGCGACAAGAAATGGGTGATGGTGTATCATTTCTTGCGTGAAAAGTAATGGCTACAACAAAATCGGTGATGATTTATCGTTTTTTGCGTGAAAAGTAATGGGTACAAGAAATGGGTGATGGTGTATCATTTTTGTGCGTGAAAAGTAATGGCTACAACAAATCGGTGATGGTTTATCGTTTTTTGCGTGAAAAGTAATGGCTACAAGAAATGGGTGATGGTGTATCATTTTTTGCGTGAAAAGTAATGGCTACAACAAAATTGGTGATGATTTATCGTTTTTTGCGTGAAAAGTAATGGGTACAATCCCTACAAGAAATGGGTGATGGTGTATCATTTATTTGCGTGAAAAGTAATGGCTACAACAAATCGGTGATGGTTTATCATTTTTTGCGTGAAAAGTAATGCCTAAAAAGAGTTTATAATTTAGCTCGTGAAAAATAATGCGAGAAAACCAAACTTTGCGTGAAGCTAACCGACGACAGAGAGAGAGAGGGTGGTGGCCCCGACCGGAGAGAGATAGGGGTTATCCCGCCCGTTAGATCATACGATCAACGGTCGGCGGGCACGATCCGCGTGACATGGGCTAGACCAATCGGGGCAATGTTGGGCGTCCGTGAGAGTTTGTGAAGGGAGAGGGCAAAACCGAGTAGTATCAAGAAACCAAGGGCAAGTGAGTAGTAAACGGACTAAGGGATTCAAATATGAGATTTAAAAAATAGAAAATGCGTGTTTTGTACAATGAAACCCATCTTGGCCTACCTCAAACTATTTGCAATACAAATCTACATGAGTGTGAAAATTATGGCCTCATTCAGACAAAGTATGTTTTGGGGAAAGCTGTTTTGGGTAGGGCTTATTATGGAAAACCATGCACCTTCATAGCTACTAGGTGATTTGAGAAGTGGCAATTTGTGGTGAAACTTGATTTATCTATGATTTGATAAGTGGCAATTTGTGGTAAAGACTCCATGAGTAAGTGCCACTCTTTTTCGGAATTTTTTGCACATTAAATAACTCATTTAACTAGTTAATCCCATTTGTTGACTCTCTGTTGACCAGCCACTTGAGGGTAAAACTGAGTATATTACACTAGCCGATATTAGCACTCAAGGAGAAAAGCTGAGCACACAAAAAATGCTAGTATATGACTCGGGGGTATACCCGAGTATATCTAAATTTCCGGGGTTAGACCCGAGGACGCGTGTTGCGGTGCAGAAGTGGAAGACGTGCCATTGTTGACGCGTGTCGCGGTGCAGACGTGCAAATAGTGGACGCGTAGGACGCGGGTCGCATTTAGGACGCGTAAGCCCCTCCCTCCCTCCCTCTCGCACACAGTCGTCTCATTCTCGCTCACGCACGAAACCACCCCTCTCACGTCCCATCAACTTCTCCAAATCGAAAAAACCCCAACCGCCGTACGCACGCTACCCTGCCGGCGATGGAGAAGAAAAATGCGCCGGCGGCCGTCGCCTCCGAGCCCGTCGCCTCCGCGCCCGTCGCCTCCGAGCCCGTCGCCGTCGAGCCCGTCGCCTCCGAGGGCGGCGCATCCAAGCGCGGCGCCTCCGTGAACTGGGCCTCTCTCTCGGCTGATGGACCACTTCACAAGATCGGCCAATGCTTACTGGCGAACGAGGAGTACGCCGACACCTACTCGCTATGAGGCAAGTCCGTAGAAATTGGCGCTCGGGTTTGCCCGAGCCCGACGTGCACCCGGACGAATGGATCATGCTACACCACGCCCTTCCACGCGTCGCTGAGTTCACCTTCCTCCAACTCGGCACATCACGCTACGTCACCATAGATCTATCGGAAGTTCATACAAGGTTCAAATTCCTCCATATCTACCTTTTTATTTTCAATCTTAAACATCTTAGTGCTGAATGTTATCTTCATCAATATATTTTAGATACTACTTCGTCGGCTTTTGCCGTGGCGTCATCGTGCTTGCCCAGAAGAACCCACCGCACAAGATACGGCTGCTGAACCCACTCACAAAGAAATCGAACACTATGTTTGAGGCGCGAGATGCCATCTCGTTTTTCCGAAATCGATCGTCGTTATCAAATCCCCGACTATGGTCTTCGTTGCCGCACATTACCCTCCGGAAATTGGTTGGGTCGATGAGAGCACTCCAACTAAGGATATAAATGAAGATTGGGGAGAAGGAAGATTTTCGATCAAGAACCATTGTCTGCGTTGCATTACCCCGTTCAATGGTGAACTGTATGCAATAGCTGCGGACAATTTTGAGATCGGAAGAATAGTGTGCACCAATGTATAGTTGCAGCAGCGCGCGAGCACTCTGTCAAGATGGAGACACTAATTTCATTTCCAGAACTTGGACGTCGAAGTTCTACCTTGTGAAGTCGGATGGTGATCTCGCTGCTTGTGTTGTTGGTCAGCGAGGCTTTGGCGGGCAAACCATTGGTGCACCGTGTGGACACTCAGAGCCGCTCTCTCCATCCGGTCAGTAACATTGGCAGTAATGCCTTCTTCGTGAATTATATCCGGTGTATCTCCGTCGATACCAGAGTGTACCCGACACTTCGACCTGGCAGCATCTACTACACGGATTTGGGTTATATCAGAGAGTACTCTCATGATACAAAGGCCTGGGATGAGTGGCCACTACGTGTGGATAGAATAGGACTCTACGGTATGAGAAATGAACACAACCCATACCGTTTGGAGGATGTATTGGCCTCACACTGCAGACGGAAGGAGTTCAATGCATATTTCCTTGGGGTAATGCACGAATGGAGGGAGGAAGAAATATATGGGGAGGAATGAAGAACAAATTCATTCATCCTGGGGTCCCTATCCTAATCTTCTTGTTGTCCATACATTGCGTGCGTCTTGTATATTTTTCAGCTTAGTTTGTCGTGAACATTAACAACGTTATTGGCTGCTTTTGGCTGCTGTATGCAGTTTATTTATTATACTTAGTTTTCCGATTATGCTCGTTGTGAATTTATCATATACTAGCTTCTAGATTTGCTGCCATATTGGGCAAAAAACGAGGGCCAAAAGGCATAAATAACCCCGGAGATTTGCTACTAGATTTGCTTGCCATATTGAAGAAAGACAGAAATAGAAGCTTCTCTAGATTTGATACTAATTTGGTGAAAAAGACAGAGAGAGAAAGAGGGGAAAAGGTACTCTTAAAAATGCCAATTTGGGCCGAGAGAGACAAAACCCAGCTCCTGCTCACGTGCAACCAAACGCTTCTCGTCCTGTCCCACGCGGTCCCTTTCTACCAGTCCCACGCCACGCGGCCCCACACGACGCGGCCCCACACGACGCGACCCCACACGACGCGGCCCCACAGACGACGCGGCGCAACACGTCAGCACAGAACGTCCAAATAAACGGATTCCTTCCGTCTGAGCTCCTTCTGCGGGTTTCAGACATAGGCTTGGGGAAAACTGAGGAAAAACTAAGGGGCTGGGGAAAACTGAGTACAACTAACGACCCGAGGGCACGAAAATAGAAATCCCTTTCTTGATACCATTGCAGATGATACCATTGGCTTTCTCGACTTGACCATTGGTCTGCGGGTGCGCAACTGATGCAAAGTGTAGTTTGATGCCTACCTCTGCACAATATGCTTTGAATTCCTTGGATGTAAAATTGCTACCATTGTCCGTGACGATGCTATGAGATACTCCGAACCGAAAGACGATGCTTTTCACAAACTTGATTGCAGACGATGCTCCATCTGGTGAATTTATTGGCTTTGCTTCTATCCACTTCGTGAATTTGTCGACAGCGACGAGCATGTACTCGTATCCTCCTGGCGAAGCTTTGTGTAGTTTTCCCACCATGTCGAGACCCCACTGAGCAAAGGGCCAAGATAATGGTATTGGCATCAATTCTGCTGCCGGAGAATGAGGTTTTGCAGTAAATCTCTGGCACGCGTCGCAAGTACGAACTATTTCTTTCGCATACTCGATTGCTGTCAACC
The DNA here is from genome assembly GCF_022539505.1 of Lolium rigidum. NCBI lineage: Eukaryota > Viridiplantae > Streptophyta > Magnoliopsida > Poales > Poaceae > Lolium > Lolium rigidum. The sequence continues at coordinate 197,170,556 of NC_061512.1, forward strand.
AATAAAATCCTGCTCTGAAAACCTTTGCTGCTATAGCTCGGCTGCTTGCATGGTGACCACATATTCCTTCGTGTACATCCTTCAAAATTATCCTTCCTTCTTCGGGTGTGACGCACCTTTGTAACACTCCCAAAATACTTCGCTTGTATAACTCCCCTTTGACCACAGTAAAGACTTTAGAACGTCTAATAACTCGCCTTGCTTCAATGGATCGTCGGGTATTTTTTTCCTTAGGATTTATGATATGTACGCCTGCATCCATGGAATTTGCACCATCATTACTAGGTCATGTTCCTCTTCTTCTTCCAATGCTGCTTTTGTAGCCCCCGAGGGTTTCTCATCCTTCTCCTTCCTCTTTGGTTTCTTCGACTTTGTAGATCTTTCTGTTATCTCTTCCCAGAATACGCCTGGTGGAATCGCGAGACACTGTGACCCAATGTTTGCAAGAACATCGGCTTCATCATTGCTTAGCCTGCTGATGTGATTTACCTCGCATCCATCAAATAGTTTCTCTAGCTCATTATACACTTCCTTGTATGCTATCATACTATCATTGACTGCATCGCGCTGATTCATGACTTGCTGAGCCACCAACTGCGAGTCGCCAAAGATTTTTAATCGAGTTGCACCACAAGCCTTCGCCATCTTCATCTCGTGTATGAGAGCTTCGTATTCTGCCTCGTTATTAGATGCGTTTGGAAACGTCATCCGTAAGATATACTTTAATTTGTCGCCTTCAGGTGATATTAGTATCACGCCTGCTCTAGCTCCCTCTAATCTCTTGGACCCATCGAAGTTCATAGTCCAGGTTCTCGATAAATCTGGAGGTCCTGTATTTTGTAACTCCATCCACTCTGCGATGAAGTCTGGTAGAATTTGCGACTTTATTGCTTTTCTTTTTTCATACGTGATGTCCCGAGGGGAAAGCTCTATTCCCCATAGGGAGACACGACCCGTAGCTTCTGGATTGTTTAGTATATTTGATAAAGGCGCCTCATTGACCACTATTATCGGATGCGCCGAAAAATAGTGCCGCAATTTTCTTGCAGTTGTAAACACTCCATATGCTAGCTTTTGGTACTGCGGGTACCGCTGTTTTGAAGGCGATAATACTTCACTGATGAAATATACTGGCCTCTGTACTCCATGGAGTTTTCCTTCTTCCTCCCTTTCGACCACGAGTGCTGTGCTGACCACCTGGGGTGTGGCTGCAATGTATAGCAAGAGGGGTTCCTTCTCCTTAGGCGCCACCAAGATTGGTGGTGTCGAGATTGTGCGTTTGAGATCCTCGAAAGCTTTGTCCGCATCTTTGTTCCACTGAAATTTCTCTCCTTGCTTAATCAAAGCATAAAACGGTAACGCCTTTTCTCCCATCCTGGCGACGAATCTGCTTAAAGCTGCGACTCGCCCAATTAATTGTTGTATTTCTTTTAACTTTGTTGGCTTCCTCATTGTTACAACAGCTTGAATTTTTTCTGGATTAGCCTCGATTCCTCTTGCTGAGACTAGGAACCCGAGAAGTTCCCCTGCAGGGACGCCGAAAGAGCACTTCGTCGGGTTCAGTTTGAGGCAAAACTTGTCAAGGTTATCGAAAGTTTCCTTTAGATCCTCGATCAATGTTGTACCCTTTTTTGATGTTATGACGACATCGTCGATGTATACTTGTATGTTTTTCCCAATCTGTGTTGCCAAGCACTTCTGCATCATCCGCTGATATGTTGCTCCCGCGTTTTTCAAACCAAAAGGCATTGTTCTGTAGCAGAACATGCCATAAGGTGTTATGAACGTTGTCTTGACTTCATCATCTTCTTTCAATCTGATCTGGTTATAACCAGAATATGCGTCCAGGAAGGAAAGACGTTCACATCCTGCCGTGGAGTCGATGATTTGATCGATCCTTGGGAGGGGAAAGTGATCCTTTGGACGAGTGTTTATTGAGACACGTAAAGTCGACACACATGCGAAGGACTTTCGTGTTTTTCTTCGGGACCAAGCACTCGGGTTAGCTACCCACGTAGCCTCCGTATGTAGCTCTTTGATAAAACCAGCCTCTCTGAGTCGATCAATCTCTGACAGCATGGCTTTGCGGTTTGGTTCCGAAAAACGCCGCAAAGGTTGCTTGATTGGTCTCGCTATTGGATCCAAGTTTAGGTGGTGCTCGGCAAGTTCCCTGGGTACTCCTGGCATGTCATCTGAACACCATGCAAAGATTTTCCAGTGCTCACGGAGGAACTCGACGAGCGCGTTTTCCTATGCGAGGTCCATGTCTGTTGCAATGGACGTCGTTTTCTTTGGATCTGTCGGGTGGATCTGCACCTCCTTGGAATTTTTCGTAGTGTTAAAGGTTGGCTTCCTGAGAGGCCTTCCTACATCTGGCAACACATCATAATCAGTTGTTAGCCTTGATGCCATATAATCTGCCTGCATCCCGAAGGTTTCTGACAGTCGATGAAAATCCTTGTCGCATTTATCAGCTAATGCAAAACTGCCTTTGACTGTAATTGGTACCTTAGGTCCTGGTAACCTCCATAACAGGTATGTGTAGTGTGGTACCGCCATAAACCTGGAATATGCTGGTCGTCCCAACAAAGCGTGATATTGCGACGGGAAATCCACGACTTCGAACTCCAACCTTTCTATCCTGTAGTTTTCTCGGGTTCCAAACTGAACGTCGAGATTGATCTTCCCCAACGGATAACTCGGCTTCTCTGGCGTGATACCATGGAAGCGTGTCAGTTGGTTTTAGGTTTGCCAACGATATGTTCATCTTCCTTAGCGTATCTGCATACATAAGGTTTAGGCTGCTCCCTCCGTCTATGAATACTCGAGATACGTCGAATCATGCGATCACCGCTGGTAAGATAAGTGCTGACTGCCCTGATCGAGGAACTTGCTGCGGGTGATCCGCAATTGTGAAACCAATGTCCTGTCCCGACCAATTTAGGTACTCAATCGTTGGTGGAGGCATCTTCTCTGCCATGAATACTTGTCGTGAGATTACTTTCTGAGCCCTATTAGACGGCCTAGCTTTCTGAATTATCGAGACCGCGCCGTTGGAGTTATGATCAACATATGGAGGTGGGTGTGGTGCTGCCTCTATTCTAAGCTGGTGCCGATTTTCGTCCGTAATTGCGGGAGGAGGTGGAAGGTGGATCTCACTCCTTGGCCCCTGGGGGTTTCTGTGAGTTGCTTGAGCAGTAGCTTGCCCTGCAAATCTCAACATTGCTTGAAAATTTCGATAGTCCTTCTGCAGATGTCCTGACTGTCTCTTCCCGTTACTGTCGAGATAAAAATGCATCTGACACGGTCCATTCATCATATCCTCGGGAGACACGTATGGTCTCTAGAACCTTGGTCCACTATTTTGTCTATTGTTACGGGAATCATCTCTATTGTCGCCTCGCTGCTCCTTTGATAATCATCTCGACTGTTTCCTCCAGTATTTCCTCGGAAGCCAGCCGATATTTGGCCAGGAGCATCATAACTCGAAAACTGCCGAGAGAATCGTCGTCTATTTTGGAAATTTCGATTGTGGTCCTCCTCTGGTGACCTATGTCATTTATTGTGAACAGCGTCTTCTCCATCTGCCCATCTGTTTGCTATCTCCATTAATGCTGACACTGTCCTTGGGTTTGTTCTGCCCAAGTCTTCGACAAAATCTCCTCATCGAATTCCTGCCACGAACGTGTCTATTGCCCTCTCGTCAGATATGTTCTCTGCCGAGTTTTTAATGATGTTCCACCTCTGGATGTACTTTCTCATTGATTCATCATGCTTTTGTCTACACGCCCTCAACTCCTCTAGTGATGCTGGTTTTTTGCAAGTAGATCGGAAATTCTTGACGAATACATCCTCAAAACTATCCCAGCTATCGATGGAACCTGGAGGAAGCCTCTTTATCCAAGATCGTGCGGCTCCGCTCAGGTGTACTTGAATACTCTGCATGGCTGTCGCTCTGGTTCCGCCTATCAGCTTCACTGTTTCGAGATAATCGACTAGCCAATCCTCGGGATCTTGTAGACCATAAAATTTCTTAAAATTGTCGGGTAACTTAAATCCTGACGGGACTCGAGTTTTTCGAACTCGTCTCGTAAAGGACGGGAGTCCACACATATCTTCTTCATCAACTTCTGGTGAATGCCGATTTCCTCTTCTATCTTGTCGCGCTCTATCCACTCTGGCCTGAGTCGCTGTATCTATGACCCCGCTCGCTCTCGGGGGATCCTGCACTGCTACAGTAGGTCGTGGACTATTTTTCCTTGCAGCTCCTTCGGGAGGTGTAGTTGCGAATGCTGCTCCCATGGCTCCGCATCCTGCCATGGCCATGTTATACAACACTTCCCTTGGATCTCCAGGAGGCAGCCTGGACGCTAGGATGAAAGCTTGCGTCGCCATGTACCCAGCTTCTGGTGTTTTGGGAATGATATTCCCCCTCGTGCCGATTGACATAAAATACATGTCGAGGTTTTGAACTAAATTCTCTCTCTCTGCTTCAGGTATATTTTGCAGCCGAGATCTTGCTCTCCTTCGAGCTTCTCTATGACTATCTCCCAAAGTTCCTGAATTTCGACTTAGATCTGCCCTTCGCCTACTTGACGCGGAAGCTGCCTCTCTTCTTCTATTCAAGGCGGCTGTCTGTTTTTCTAATTCTCTGCCAAAGCGAGCGAGTCTATATTAGTAAGCTTGCAGTTCTTCTGCCATAGCAGTTGTAGTCATTGGTTCTGTGCCGTCCATAGCTCTTGCGGCTCTGTCCCACGCTTCTTGTGGGAGCTGAACCCTTAGACACGGTGTAGGCCCGACATATTTAGTGCCTAAACCTCGCCTGAGATCAGCGGGATCGACATATGGGTTTCCCGCATCGTCGAAAGCCTCTGACGTCTCTGGTTCTGACCGGCTTGGCTCTCCAATTGCATAGATCTGATGATATTTTGGATTCTGAACTTTGTCGGATTTGGTGACACCGTCATAGAGATTGGTGAAGACCTCTCCAACAATAGTGGATTTGTCGATGAAGTTGAAACTGTCGATGTTGCTCGAGTCATCGCTTATATCGTAGTCCGCAGATGAATCAAAAGACATGTCGCTGAAGATCTTGGCGAGTTTTTCACTTGCCCTGGTGCTGATGAAGCGTGGCGACGAAGTTTCCTCGTCGCCTGACTCGATTGATGATGCTGAACTCGAAAAATCGGGATCGACCGCTGATAATCCCGACGAGATCGGAATTTCGAGACAATACGCTCCTTCTTTCTCGATGCGGAAGTGGAACTTTCCGAACGTCATCTCCATGGGCTCCTCCAGATACGCATATGCATCCAAACGGGAGGGCGGGTGAGGAACAAAATCGACTAGACCAGTTTCGATCTGTTTACCTCTGTCCATCGCGTTGCTTGCAGTTGACGAAGTCGACGATCTTGAACGTGCCATCGAGATTAGATCCTTGACACCTCTAATTCCCACAGACGGCGCCAATTGACAAGGGATTAACTTATCAATGCCTACAGATTGTAGACTAGGGTTTTAATCGGAAGTAGAGGGCAAGTAGATCTCGAAGGTTTCAGCCGAAAAGTACTCGACGATGTAAAAACTAGGGTTACGTGAAACAATGAATCGATGCTCTCTTTGTCCCTCGACTCCCCCTTATATAGGAGGCGGAGCCGAGGGATTTGTAATACACAGGTTACAGAGTCCGGGAGGGTTTCTAACCAATCCCGTGAAATTACAAGTCTATATTTCCTAATACAACTCTAGCTTTCCTTAGTACTAACTTGGGCTTCCGAATCTTCATATTCATCGAGTCATGGGCCTTCAATAAACCCCGGGTACTACCTTCGGCAGGCCCATTTGGGATGCCTATGTCAACGGGCAACATGATCCCTAATGAAATGATTCCGGATCTCAATATGCTTCGTTCTTGAATGTTGCACCGGATTATAGGCAATCTTGATAGCACTTTCATTGTCACATAATAGAGGCACTTTGTCACAAATGACACCGTATTCCTTTAAAGTTTGCCTCATCCAACAATTGAGTGCATCCAATTGCGGCGGCAACATATTCGGCTTCGGCGGTGGAGAGAGATATACAATTTTGCTTCTTAGAAGACCAACACACCAAGGACCTACCAAGGAATTGGTAAGCCCCGGAGGTTGATTTCCTATCATCCTTGTCTCCCGCCCAATCCGCATCGGTGTATCCATTGAGAATAAAACTTGAGCCTTTAGGGTACCAAATACCATATCTTGGGGTATCAACTAAATATCGAAAGATTCTTTTGAGAGCCAACATGTGACTCTCCTTAGGAGAAGCTTGATACCTTGCACACACACCAACACTCAACACTATGTCCGGTCTAGATGCACAAAGGTAAAGCAATGGTCCAATCATGGAGCGATATACCTTTTGATCCACCTCTTTACCATTGGGATCTAGTGCAAGATGACATTTAGTAACCATGGGAGTGGCTACACCCTTCATCTCGGTCATCTTGAACCTCTTGAGCATGTCTTGGAGATATTTTGCTTGATTTATGAAAGTCCCTTCTCTCAATTGCTTTATCTCAAGAAAGAACTTCATCTCTCCCATCATAGACATCTCAAACCTATCGGTCATAAGCTTTGAAAATTCATCATTGAAAGCTTTATTAGTAGAGCCAAAGGTAATATCATCAACATATAATTGGCAAACGAAAAGCTCCCCATTGACCCTCTTAGTAAAAAGAGTGGGATCGATTAGCCCAACATCAAACCCACGGTCTATCAACAATTCTTTAAGGTGCTCGTACCAAGCTCTAGTAGCTTGTTTGAGACCATAAAGTGCTTTATCAATCATATAGACATGGTTAGGAAAGTTGAGATCCTCAAAGCCCGGGGGTTGCTTAACATAAACCTCTTCATGCAAAGGACCATTAAGAAAAGCACTTTTCACATCCATTTGTTGTAACTTAAAGTTATGATGCGATGCATAAGCAAGAAGGATACGGATGGACTCAAGGCGAGCCACGGGAGCATAAGTTTCTCCAGAGTCAATTCCTTCAACTTGAGAGAAACCTTGAGCAACTAATCTTGCCTTGTTCCTCGCAACATTTCCAAACTCATCTTGATTGTTCTTGAATATCCATTTAGTGCCTATAACATTGCGGCACTCCTTTGGCTTCTCTACTAAGGTCCAAACTTTGTTGCGCTTGAAGTTGTTGAGTTCCTCATGCATAGCTTCCAACCAATCCGAATCTTCAAGAGCCTCAAATACTTTCTTGGGTTCCACTAAGGAGATATAAGCATGATGATTGCTAAAGTTAGCCAATTGCCTTCTTGTGGTAACACTTGCCCTTAAATCACCAAGAACCTTGTCATGTGTGTGTTCACGAATTTCTAGGTTCCTTTCTCTTCTTGCTAGACGATGGGCCTCGATCTCCTCCTTGGTCCTTCTTGGCCTTGGAGGTATCACTTGATCAACTTGATCATTTGGGTCCCTGTCTTGACCTTCAACTTGAGCTTCCTCAATTTCTTGAGAGTGCTCAACTTCATGTGCTTGATCTTGGACATTATGCGATGAATGACACAAATTGAATGGATCCTCATTGGAGCCATCATGAACGTTTGGTTGATCTTGTCCTTGATCTTGCACACTAGAGGGAGGGTCTTGTTCTTGTTCTTGGGTTAGTGCATCATTAGCTTCACTAGATGGGGTTTGTTGATGTTGAGAAGATGAGGGCTCCACCGTGGTAGAGCATAGTCCTTCCCGAGACGCCACACCGTGTCCCTCAATGGGGCGGAAAATTCCCACACCCATTCTTACTATGGCATCTTGAGGTATTTCATCACCTGCACATACATCAACTTGCCCCACTTGGGAGCCATCATTTTCTTCGAACTTCACACTACAAGATTCAATGATAATCCCGGAGGATACATCAAAGACTCTATAAGTGTGAGATTCGGCACCGTAACCAACAAATATACCCTCCAAAGTTTTAGGAGCAAATTTAGATAAACGAACTCCTTTGATTTTGTAGAAAAACTTCTTATTGCCATTATAATGAGGTTGTGTTGGCGTTGCACCTCGGTGGAAAAGTCAATGAATATTTGTTGAGTCTCATGTTTCCTTTTGAGAAAGTAGACCCAAGTGTATCTTGAGTAGTCATCAACAATCACCAAGCAATGTTTCTTCGCACCAAGACTTGCATGAGTGGTAGGACCAAAGAGATCCACATGAAGGAGCTCCAAGATCCTCTTGGAAGAGATAATAGTCTTGCTTGGATGCAGAGAGTCATGCATTTTGCCTTCAACACAAGCCCTACAAACACGATCTTTGGCAAAAGACACATTTTCCATTAGTCCCACAATATGGTTCCCCTTGTGAAGACTTTGCAAAGTTCTCATGTTGACATGGGCCAAGCGGCGATGCCACAACCAACCCACATCCGCCTTTCCGAATAGGCACATTGCACTTATTGTGGTGGTCCCCGAAAAGTCCACCACATACAAGTTATGTTCGCGATACCCAACGAAAGCGACTTTTAGAGTCTTGCTCCACAAGAGGACCACAATATCATTATCAATAAAGACGGCGAAACCCATCTTGCCAAGGGCGGAAACGGAAAGCAAATTGTAACCAAGGGTTTTGACAAGCATGACATCCACAAGGGTAATGTTGTGTGCAACCACAACCTTGCCAAAACCCAATACCTCGGATGTAGAATTATCGCCAAAGGAGATGGTGATATGATCTATGTTGGGCCTCAACTCCTTGACGAGGTTCTTGCCGCCGGTCATATGACTTGTACATCCACTATCAAGTACCCATTTTGACCCTCCGGCGGCATAGTCCTACATGAGATCAATTCTTGGATTTAGGTACCCATTTTTCAATGGGTCCTCTTTTGTTAGCAACAAGGGTCTTTGGGACCCAAATAGACCACGCAACATAACCATCATATGGACCAACATATTTTGCATAGACATCACCATAATAATCTTTAAATAAAACATAGTGAGGGTTAGCAATTCCCGCATCATCATTAATAATGATGTTGGCCTTAGGGGCTTCATCATTAGTGATAACCTTGTTTTGTGCGGGCTTGGTTTTCTTCTTGTTAGCCTTTTTTTGCCTTGGAAACATAACCAAGGCCCTCGTTCCCATTGTTTGATCTTTGATTACTCAAAAGATCATCCAAAGACAATTTACTTTGGGGAGAGGAGGCCTTAAGCAAGTTCATCCTTTAACCTAGCATTTTCCTCAATAATGTTTGCATGATCACAAGTAGGAGTGGAGGAGCTAGGCACATCATATTTAGCAAGCCTAATTTGAAGTTGCTCATTCGACTTGGAGAGAAGTGGGTATTCACTCTTCAAGGCTTTGTGAGCCTTGTCTAGATCATCTAGATCCTTCACAAGTTTCTCATGATCAACACCAAATTTGCCTTTTTTCCTTTTTAAGCACTTTTGCTTTAGCCCTAGCAAGATCTCTTTCTTTAGTAAGCTCATTAATTTCATCTTGAGGCTCTTCAAGATTTTCTAGCTTCTCTTCAAGAGAAGCTATAGTTTCTTGTCCTTCCTCAAGGGCATTTTTAAGAGCATAAATTTCAAGAGAGTCTTCTCTCTCTATTTGACATTTTTTCTCAAGTGTATCATTTAGTTGTGCTAGACGAATCATGAGATTTGAAACATGCTTTTTAGTGTCACCTTTCAAGTTAAGAATGAACTCATGAAAGTCAAGCATTTCTTGTTTCACTTTTAGACTAGCATGATCAACCCCTAGGTCATTTGATATGATAGGCATAGAGGGGTTAGGGGATGATACCTCGGAAGATTTAGCCATGATGCAACTTTCTTCGTTCAAGTGAATGTCTTCATTGGGGGATTCATTTGGTGATGAAGAGTTGGTGGAGAGAGAAGCAAGAGCAACCAATCCACTTGAAGTTTCATCTTCATCATCATCATCATCATCATCATCATCATCATCACCGGAGGTATATTCTTCTTGAGGTGATAGCACAATAGATGTGTCCAAGGAGGACCTAGCCATGAAGCAATGTGCATTCTTTATGTGAGGGTTCTCATTGGGGGATTCAAAGAGAGACGAAGAGGGAATATTGGTGGTGGAAATGGCGGCCACTTCCTTTGAGGTTTCTTCTTCATCACTACTACTCTCAACTTCATCGGAAGAATACTCTTCCTTGGTCATGAGCACAATCCTTGAAGGCCTCTTGTCCTTCTTACCCTTGTTGTAGAATTTCTTGTTGGGTGCCTTTGAGACTTTGCCTTTGTCCTTGGGAATGAGCCTTCCACCATGAGTTTGTCTATGCTCATAGGGACAATCGGCTATGAAATAGCGCTTGTCACCACAATTGTAGCACGACCTTGTTTTTGGCCCCGAGCTCTTGAATCCACTTGAGTTGTTTCTCTTGATGTTTTCTTCCTTGGCCTTGGATGGATCAACCCAAAAGGTTTTTGCATGGAATGCCATGTGGTCATTGTAGTGGTATTCCAAATCATCCGGATAGGACACACTCCAAGATGTCCTATATGGTTCTTGAGGGTTCACTTCTTCCACGGAATTGACCACCAAGGCAAGGTTGGTCCCACTTGACATTCCAATAGCTCGATTGCGAGAATCATGAGAGTTTTGCTCGAGCACCTTGAGAGATTGCAACTCGTGCACCGCTTGTTGAGAAGTGAGAGAGGCAAAGCATTATCTCCCAACTAGAGTCTTGACATCAATGGGTTCAAATGGCATCATGCAGTCAATATACTTATCTTTGATCCAAGCGTCATCAATGTGTTTGGCACCCACATTCCGGAAAGAATCGGCAACGGTGATAAGTCTTCTATACATGACTTCATGATCTTCATCCGGAAGCCTCATGAATCCTTCGGCTTGATTCCGAAGGGCATTATACTTGTTCATTCTCATGCTTTCACTTCCAATGCAACTAGCGGCCAAACCATCCCAAGCTTCCTTGGCGGTGGTGAAATTCCAAACACGAGACAATTCCTTTGTCCCCACACTAGTTTGAATCATGTGCAAGGCAATGTCATTGAGTTGATTATCAACCGCTTCTCTTCTAGTCAACTTGTCGGGGTTGTAAGGCCTGAAGCCTTCCACGATGATTCTCCAAAGTTGATTGGAGGCACTGCGAACATGAGAGCGAAACTCAAATTGTCATGTATCGAAATCTTTCTCATTAAACTTAGGTGGGTCGCCCCGAGTGTTTATATGAGGATGGGGAACCGGAATGTCGGGGGAGAGGAAGGATGGAGGCACATTATGGTAGCTTCCACCCTCACTTGTTGCTCTAGGAGAAGTAGTGGGCAATTTATTATTTCCTAAGTGATCACTTTCCAAGGGTGAGGTAGAGGAGGGTGAGCCCGAAGCACCTCCCTTCTCTAACCCACTCTTGTCCCTTTCCTCTATGACGGGGATGACGGCGGGAGCCCACGGCAAAAGCTCAGAAATCATTTTTCTCATGCTTTCCATTTGAGCTTCCATGGAGGACCTCAAGGATGTTTCCAATGACTTGAGATCATCCATAGAAACCGGCTTTGGGCCTACTTCTGTAACATTATCGTCCGGCATACTCTTAGGCGGTTAAGCCCGAAATAAGAGCCGAGGCTCTGATACCAATTGAAAGGATCGTATGCCGCACCTAGAGGGGGGGTGAATAGGTGCTAACCAATTTTTAGTTCTTTTTCAATTTAGGCTTGACACAAAGGTAAATTCTCTAGATATGCAACTAAGTGAATTTACCTATATGACAAGGTTAACAACTAAGAAAGATATAGCGACGCAATATATAGGAGATAGAATAGGATAGAGGTAACCGAGAGTGGGACACGCGGAGACACGGAGATGATTCCCGTAGTTCCCTTCCTTTGCAAGAAGGTGCGTCTACTTTTGGAGGAGTGTGGTTGCTACGAAAGCCAAACCAACAGCCACGAAGGCTTCATTCAGATCTCCTGTGAGCAACGCCACGAAGGCCTAGCCCACTTCCACTAAGGGATTTCCTCGAGGTGGAAACCGGGCCTTTACAAGGTTCTTGGGGCATACATCCACAACCAAATTGGAGGCTCCCAAGTCTGTAACAACACAACAATCAACAACAATACATCAACAACAAACAACTAGAGATTCCAAATAGGAACACTAGCAAAAGGGGGCCCTCAAGCATATGAGGGTGAAATGAGAATCGCTTCGGTGAGGATGTAGATCGGGGTCTTCTCCTTCGAATCTCCAAAGATCAAGAGCTTTGGTTGGGTGGAGGAGGAGATCTTGCAAATCTTGTGTTCTTGAGGTGGCTCTAATGGAGGTGAGGCTTGGCAGAAATTTGTGCAATGATTGAGCAAGTTGGGATGAAGAAGAAGGGGGGGTATAAATAACGCCTCTCTAAATCCAGCCGTTGGGAACTTTCGAGGGCCGGATAATCCGGCCTAAGTTAGTGCCAGATAATCCGGCCCCCCAAATAGTCTGGCCCTGGGAAAAATCCGGCCAAATGTCTGGCCAAAAAACCGGCCTCATGCCAGGGGAGTACTGAGCCGCATCGCCTCGAGTCCTTAGCCAATTTTGGTGGGCCGTATATTTTGCAAATATCCGGCCCGGAATATCCGGCCTGGTGAAACTTTTTCTGCTTCCTTTTGTCTTGTTTTTCCACACAAGACACTCATATACATGTATCTATATAATCTCTGCACCACTTCATCAAACATTAGTGTATCACATACATTGACATCAAACACACAAAACATAATGTGAGAGATGTTCTTTCACTTGGCCAGAGGTTGAAGATGAACTAGAGGTAGAAGAACCTATGAGAGATGAAGCTCCATACGGGTAAGGACTAAAATTATGCTCCCCTGTGCAAGGGAACTGCCCCTCTCCTTATATAGGGGAGAGATGGCTTACAAGGGAAGGAACCAGCAAGGAATCTATGCCTACCTAAGCTAACTTTATATAGCTTCTTTGGCTCAAGTCATGATGTTCCCTTCTGCGGCCCTTGTCTGGTGACATCTCTTGGTCGGCCTACGGCTGTTTACTCGCCAGCAGCTTGCTTTGACTTCAGAGCTTCGTATAAAGCTGTTCGCGCATACCTCACCTGTGTTCTGTAGCAGACTGATCGGATCTTTGACCTGCAGTAGACCGTTGGCCTTATGCCGGATCATCATACCGGCATACCCTTGGTATCCCGGTCTAGACTGACGCGTATCCCGGATTCTTATGCCGGATTACCTTCCGGGTTCCCTTATGCCGGAAAATTCTATCTCGGATTGGTACTCCAAACAGATGAGCTTTGGGTTGCCCAATGTCCTTGAGACCATCATGCCGTACTCCAGCATAACTTAAATTATCCGACATAAACATCTTATACCGGCTAATCACAACCCAGGTTAGCCTACTGGGGGTTATCGCCCCGACACTTGGAGTGCTTAACTTCGACAAATTTGCGACCGTGCTAAGGCTTCATTGGCCTTGGTTAGAGTGAAAGGACTCCACCAAAATTTGGGTGGGCTCGGAAAACCCTTGCATCAATGCAGATATGGAGATCTTCTACACTACCACTTCAGTCAGGTCGGTAATGGTCGCAAGATGCCCTTTTGGCAAGCACCAGGTTGGATGGGAGAAAACCAAAGGAAATTGTGCCTCTCATATTTGAAACATCAAAAAGAAAGAAGTGGAATGTCTCTCAAGCCTTCAATTATGACGCTTGGATTGTGTCGTCGTGGTGAACAGACAGATGCCATAGGATGGCTTAAGTTGGGGCCGAATGGACGCAAGAGGATTCGGGGGAGGGTTTGTGATTAGATGTGATGAACTTCCGGATGGTTTCCTCAAGAACTTAGCCAAGGCTAGAGGTTGAAGAAGAAAGACATAAGGAAGAACTCGCTCTAGATCATCATCTTTATTGATCTAAACAGGTTACAAGTTTCTCAGTACAAGCTATTCTGTGTTCTTGCGCGTGTGTGTAAGAAGGGCTGCCCCCTCTCCTTATATAGGGGAGAGGTGGCTTACAGGGCAAGAAACCCTAATGGCATCTTTGACTAGACAAACTACTTTACAAAGCTACTTTAATCATAGAAGACACCGGAGCCCTCTTTAATCAGAGACGCCGACGTCCTCCGGCTTCTTTGACCGTCATCCTTCTCTTTATCGCCAGCTCTTCGTCTAAAGTTACTTTGCTTAGCTCATCTTTGTCTTCTAGCTCTGGAGAGAATCTTTGACCAGTCCTGCCGACCTGCTCGTCCTTCCGGAGATCCGGTATCTTCTTACCTGATTCCGGTATACCCCTCTTGGGGATACCGGCTTAGCCTCGCTTAACTAAGTTCCTATCTTTAAGTTCCGGTACGAACATTAAACCGGTATCTTGATGGCTCAAACCATCCGGTTCGTCATGCCTTTGGCATACCGGGGGTCATCCCCCCAACATTAGTCCCCGAAGCTGGTATAGTCTGGTGGATCCTATCCAACAGACCATGCCAGGTTCTTTCTTTTTAGGATACCGGTTTAATCTGTCCGTCCCTAGACTTGGATCCGGCATCTTTGCCCAGATCAACGCTATCTTTTCTCTTAAGGTATTATCCGGTGTCTTATCTTCCGGCATCTATGGTCATTTAATACTTCCTCGGCGGTGTCGAGAATATTTTGGGCCCCGCGCCTGTCAGTGACATGCGCACTGTGACTGTCGTAGCAGTGTAAGTTGTCACTTTGTTTCGACTCCCGCGCGCCCATTTAATGCATCACTGCGGATCCCACTAACTGCTCTGGATCTCGTGTGCGCTTCCGTGTGGCCACCTCCTTTCTCGCGTGTACCTCTTCGCCACGTGGCGGCCCGCGGCGCGAACCGTCGTGGCCCGCGAGGCGAACCGCCACGACCCAGCGGTTTTCAGCCCATCTTCTCTCTCCTTTATAAGCACAACTGCCCCTTCTTCTTCCTCTTCTTCGCATTCCTCTTCCTTCGCGCACAGTGCTTCTCGCCTCTGCGCCTCCGCCGCTCTTCGTCTGTCGTCGCTCGCACCAGCTCCGGCGCCCGACGAACTCACGCCGCGCCTCCGCCGGACTTCGCTGTGCAGGAGGCCCTAGCAGCAGTTCCACCGCGCCCGCTGCACTCACGCTTCATCGCGAGCTTCTCCGCCTCACCGTCGACGGAGCTCGTCGGCGACCGTAGGTCCGTTCCGAAGCACCGGCGAACATCTTCCTCTCGCGACCGCGCCGCTCCAGAGTTGGTACCAATCTTGCTTTGCTCGCTATTTGCTTGCTTTTTAGATCTTGGGTCTTCGGTGTTCTTATTTCCTCTTTTTTCTTTGGTTTTCTTCTTACTCGTAGATCTTCACGCGGGGTTCAAGTGTGGGATTTCTGTTTTTTCACCTTCCCATTCCATGTCCGACGAATCTTCCTCCGCATCTTCTTCTTCTTCCCCTTCCGTTAGACACCGTGATCAATCTCCCGGTGGATCCCACGCTCCGAATCCGATGGAGACCGATTCCGGCAACCGGCAGGGATCCGGTAGCCACCAAGAATCCGGTGGACCTCTAGAATCCGGTAGCTTTAGCCAAGCTTCCGGGAGCCAAGAGGCGAGTAGTTCTGGCGAAGCATCCGGTAGCTCCAGCCAATCATCTGGCGCCGAGCCTTCCCCAATCACCCGCGGAGCCTGGATGGGCTCCAGTGTCACTGAATTCGAGATCGATTGGTTATACCGGTCTCGACGGATTCCGGAAGGAGTTTCTTGCCGGATTCCTGATGATGAAATCGAACCGGACCCTGAACCCGACGAATATGTTGTCTTTCTTGCTCACTTTGAGCGCGGCTTCGGCCTTCCAGCCTCCCCTTTCTTTCGTGAGTTTCTAGATTTCTACAAACTCCAACCTCACCACCTTCCTGGCAACGCCATCTTCTACCTCTCTTGCTACGCCACCTTCATGGAGGCTTATATCGGCATTCGTCCCACTCGTGAGACGTTTGCCCGCTTCTTTGCTCTTCGGATCAATTCCGTTCAGGGCAAGGATATTCCTAAACCCAAACCCCCGTTCAATGCGGGTCTTGCATCATCGGCTCCCGTCAAGGGAGCCCCTTTTTAAGTTTTCCGGCCTCGAATCTTGCCGGTTGTGGCAAGGGACTTTCTTCTACGTGAAGAACAGCGGCCGCGCCAATCTCATCGACCTTCCTCCTTTCGAAGCGGGGCCTCCCAGCCGGACCAACCGGAGCTACAACCCGAAGTCCGATCATCCCGAAACCAGCCGGGTGGTACGCTTCTTGGCTTCTTTGAAGAAGGAGACCAACATCTCGCTCGGATGATATCATCCGCACCTTTATCTCACGCCGGGTGCTTCCTCCGAAGCGCCGTGCGCATAGGATGAGCGAGATGTACGGCCCGGGCGATCCTACCAAGATCACGGGCCGTCCGCTTAGCAAAAGGGATGTTGTTCGCAAGGCTAAGCAGATTTGCCAAACCGCTATGCCATCTGATTGGGAATGGGGCCTCCTTCCCCTCGAAGACCGATAACCCTCCAACCCAAGAAGTAAGGGATTATGCGACAGGGGCTGTTTTTAGCCGGTAACTTTCTGCTCTTGCTAATCTTACTTTTTTCATGTCTCAGGCCAAGGACCGCTTCCCCCTCATCGAAGCAGAGCGGCGAGGACCTTGCCAGAAACGCGCCCTTGACTCCTTCGACCCAGATCCCTACATTTTCTGGAAGGATCTGAAGATGGGCAAGACTCCGGCAGCCGCACCTTGGCCGTTCTCCGCCAAAGCCAACCGGGTCCGCTGACGACTTGACCACGCTTGAGGTACTTTCTTTTCCGGTTTCCTTTATTTTCCGTTATCGCTTTCCTGCAACCTGTTTCTTAGCCAAACTTAACTCATAGATTCACGAGCGCGTGCCGCCCCTGCGCGCCGAGGCGGGCTCTGAGTTTGTGGACAAACTCATGGCCCAGGGCCAAAAGAACAAGCAGCCGGCATCTGATGCCGGTGGCAGCCAGGCCCCTCCCTCCAAGAGCTTCCGGACCGAGCCCGTGGGGGAGAAGCAGGTGGGCATGCGTCGCTATGGGCGCAAGGCGATGCCAACCTCTTCCGGGTAAGTTACTCATTTTCCGGCTTGCCTCTTTTTCGCCAAGTTCTTTTTCCGGTTTCTCTTTTCCAACCGTCTTTCTTTCTTTTTCTCAGCCCTGCGCTCAAGCTTGGCCCAAGACAATCGGGCTCCGAAGATTCCGCAAGGACTTCAACCCCTCCTCCTCGCTCAAGCCCGGCACCACCCGGTGCCGGTAACACCTCCGCCTCCCTTTCGGGGGCACAACAAACTCGGGGCGTGCGGCCCCTTCATCATCGGATCACCGCACGGAGGAGGATCCTTCCTTCCCTCCGGAGACCCAGGATACCGGCGCCGGCAACATCGGCGCCGGAGAAGAAGAAGCTGCCGGGCGGGCGGAGCCTCCGGCTCCTCCCGTCCTTGAAAAACAACAACTTCCGCGCCGGAATCTTCCGCGCCGGAAGGCTCCAAACCGGGTGACGCGCCCCGCGCTCCCCAGTCTCCACGTACGATCCTCATGCCGCCGCCAGGTGCTCCGCGCGCCAAACCCCTCGGGGCCGCTCCTAGCGCGCCGCCGCCCAAGCCCTCCAAGCTCATCAAAGGGAAGGCGACGGCCTCCAGCGCCCCTTCCGGCGGCCAGCAGCCTCTAGTGCTGCACGTCTCCAAGGCCGCCAGGGATACCGCCACGAAGGCCACCGGTCTTCTTGGCCGTATAACTGAGTTCAAACGCCAAGGCCGGGACTTGGGGCATCTCCTGCCCTACGCCGAGAAGTGGAACGCCACGGACATGACTCCGGCGACCCGCGGCTTGGGCAAGGACAGGCTACCGGCGCCTGATCCAGCTTGGGGACCGGTCGTCCGAGGAGCACTTCATGCGGCTCCGCAGCGCCGTGAAGGAGCTTGACAGCGCGTGGTATGATGTCACGAACAACTTGATGGTACGTTTTTCTAACTTTTCTTAATTGCTACCGGTTTCCTTCCTTCCGGATTTGTTCTGTCTTTTCTTTAGTTTTGTGCCGGTTTCTCTCTTGTCTATCTTCCCAGTCCCCGAGTTTTGTGGTGAGAGCGCAGCTTTTAGCGCAAAACTTAACTTAAAATCTTAGCGCAAAACCGGCACCGCTGACCCCGAGTTTCGGGTTAAGAACCTTGTTCTTAGCGCAAAACTTAGCTTAAAAACTTAGCGCAAAACCGGCACTGCCGATCCCCGAGTTTCGGGTTAAGAACCTTGTTCTTAGCGCAAAACTTAGCTTAAAAACTTAGCGCAAAACCGGCACCGCCGATCCCCGAGTTTCGGGTTAAGAACCTTGTTCTTAGCGCAAAACTTAGCTTAAAAACTTAGCGCAAAACCGGCACCGCCGATCCCCGAGTTTCGGGTTAAGAACTTTGTTCTTAGCGCAAAACTTAGCTTAAAAACTTAGCGCAAAACCGGCACCGCCGATCCCCGAGTTTCGGGTTAAGAACTTTGTTCTTAGCGCAAAACTTAGCTTAAAAACTTAGCGCAAAACCGGCACTCGCCGACTCCCGAGTTTCGGGTTAAGAACCTTGTTCTTAGCGCAAAACTTTACTAACCTCTTTTTCTTGAACAGCTCACGGCCGACGCTCGGAAGGCCCTCTTCGAGGAGCTCTTATGGGAGCATCGGGAGCTCGCTGAGGCACACGACAAGTGCCAAGGTAAATTTTTGTTTTGCCGGCATCTTCCTTACCGGAAACCTTTCCCTCCTAACATTCGCAATTTCTGCTTAACAGTGATCCCGGAAGCTTCCATTGATGCTCTCAAGGAGCAGCTCGCCACCGCCCAACGTATAGCTTTTCTCCTTTCTCCTGTTAACTTGATTTTCTTCTCATGTTTATTAGCATGATCTTGTTAACATCTTCTCGTTCCGGGTTGCGGTGGAGAAGGACCAGCTCATCCGGCAGCATAAGGAGGAGCTGGACGCCCTCAAGACCAGCCACCGGGAGCTCAAGACCCAGCTCATCCAACCGGGGCTTGACCACGCCAAGGCCCTCGAAGCCGCTGAAGCTGATGCAGCGGCCAAGATGGAGGAGGCTCGGAGGACGCCGGTAATGCCAACGTGGTGCCGCCGGCTGAGCCGGAGGAGGCGGCCAAGGGCCGGAAGGGTGCTGAGGAGAAAGCCGCGCGGCTGGAGGAGGAGCAGAAAGTGTGCAACCAGCTGATCCTCGCAGACCGACGCGCTTGCCTACCGTGAGTCCCTTACCTTCGCGTACTTTGACTATTGCCTACAAGGCTTTTTTCCTCCGTTCCCATTTTCTTTTCGCTATCTTTCCTTCCGGTTTCCGGACTCTTTTTCCTCCGGTCTCTTTTTATGCCGGATTCTTTTCCTTAGCTTTTTTCTTTCTTTGCACAGGCCTCGTTTCCGGACTCCCGAAGTATGCTCGTCAAGAAGGTTGACGCGCGCCGCAAGGACCAAGGCCAAGCGGATCTTGTCGTGGCATGGACGCCCAATGACCATCTGGTCGCGCTCAACGCGCGGGTGTCTCACATGCGCGCCATTGATCGCAATTTGTCTGACATTCCTGATGTAGCTACCCAGCTCTTCGAGACCCCGTGGCCTCGGCGAAGAGGTGCCCGATACCTTCTCCCTTATCGCCGACCGTCTCAAGGGCGCCGGCAAGAGGATCCGCGAGTGGCAGTGCTCTGCTGCCCGCGCTGGAGCAGATGCTGCCCTCCGCGTCGCTTGTTCCTGGTACCCGGAGCTCGACCTGGGTGCCCTCACCGGAGTGCGCGAAGGCGCGGAAACCGATTCGGACCCGATCCTTACCGCTAAGCGGCAGGATTGTGCGTACCATATCGCGGAGTACGCCGAGATGCGCACCTTCATCGCTCCCCCTCCTGACGTTCAATATTATCTTGAAGAGGAAGAGGATGAAGCCGAGGAGGAGCCTCTTGACGATGCTGGTACTGGCGACGCTCCTCCGGAAGCCCCTGCTGCCTGATTACCTGTCTTGCCATTTACCTTGCCGTGCTGTTTGGCCCTGTGTGGCTTAAAACAATGTTCCGTTAAATTCTGCCCCGGTATGCCGGGGCTTATGATGTAAAACTTAAGTTTGCTTGTGGTTGTCGTACAACACTTTATGCCGGTAAGTTATACCGGTGCTAATTATCTTATGTTTGCTTTAGCACATTTGCTCATGGTTTTGCTTTTATCCTGCACTGCAAAGATTTCCAAATTGTTCCTGCATTCAATTTGATGCACACTTGGTTCCTTTGCCTTGGCTCTGCCTGCCTTCTCTGGGCGTTCTTTGGCGTATGAGCACAAGGTTCTTTCACCAAACAAGCATTTTCTTGAACTTAGAAATAACTTCGAAATTTTGCAAAAAACCGGGTTGACCGGGGTTAGTTAAATTTTCCGGATTGTTCTTTCCTGCTCTCTCTCCCCGCAGTTCATGTGCTTATCCCCTACCGGTTTATCTTGCTTGCCATGAAGCCGGTTTGCGGACAGCAGCAGAGTCGAAGACTCCGGTAGGGTTTAGCACACTACTAATCCGGAAAGAAAAAACGTTCAATAAGCAACCGGTAAACTGAAAAAATAGACAAGTTACATGCAATCTTATTGGGGTAGTCCCCGAGACTCATTCAATGTTCCGGTATCTTTTATTCATAGCATATAAGGTATAAAAAAGGAACTTCTTACACCACGACTTCAAGAGTAGAAAGGACGCAACGGAGCTACGTTCCATGGACGCTTGCTCTCCTCTCCGGACTTGTCCGCCTTTCCTTCTTTCCACTCTTGTGCATCAATTAGGTAGTATGCATCATTGTGAAGCACCTTGCTTACAATGAAGGGACCTTCCCAAGGTGGCAAGAGCTTATGCCGGCCTTCAGTGCGCTGCACTAGGCGAAGCACAAGATCTCCTTCCCGGAAAACTCTTGGATTAACTTTCCGGTCATGATAGCGTCTGAGGTTTTGCTGGTAAATGGCTGTTCTTGCCAAAGCTAGCTCTCTTGCTTCTTCTAGCAAGTCCACATCATTTTCTCTGGCCTCTTTGACCTCTTGCTCAGTATAGAGCTGTACTCTTGGTAAATCATGGATGATGTCGGTTGGTATGACCGCTTCTGCTCCATAAACCATGAAGAACGGAGTGTATCCGGTAGACCGGTTTGGGGTTGTTCTTATACTCCACAAGACCGATGGTATCTCATCAAGCCAACACCCCGGTGATTTTTCCACTCGCGTCAATGAGTCTGGGTTTGATACCGGAGAGTACCAAAGCATTCATTCTTTCCACTTGGCCGTTGCCTTGTGGGTGTGCTACCGAGCACAAATCCAACCGGATATTCTTATCCTCACAAAATCTTTTGAACTCACCTTGAGCAAAGTTGGTTCCGTTGTCAGTGATAATGCTGTGCGGGTATCCATACCGCAAAATGACATCTTTTAAGAATTTCACTGCTGTGTGCCCATCACATTTTGCGACAGGTTTCACTTCTACCCACTTGGTGAACTTATCCACCATAACCAAGATGTGGGTCATGCTGCTTCTTGCAGTCCTGAATGGGCCAACCATGTCAAGGCACCAAACGGCGAACGGCCATGTCAATGGTATTGTCTTTAAACCAGACGCTGGGGTATGATTTTGCTTGGCGTACCTCTGGCACCCGTTGCATTTTCTTACCAAATCCTCAGCGTTCTCCAAAGCAGTGGGCCGCAAAAACCCATGCCGGAATACTTTTGCTACCAGCGCCCTTGATGAGGCATGATGCCCACATTCTCCTTGGTGAATTTCCTCAAGCATTTCTTTCCCTTCTTCCGGTTCCACACACCTTTGAAGGACACCGGTAACGCTTCGCTTGTACACTTCACCATTGATGAACGTATACGCCTTGGACCTTCTTTGGATTCTCCTTGATTCATTTTCGTCAGCCGGCAAGGTGCCGTTGATCAGGAATTCCTTAATAGGTTTAACCCAGGACGGAGTCTCCCGAACCAGGAATACCGGCACGTCTATGTCCATGCTATCTACCAGCATCGTTTCTTCCGGTACCGGCGCGGCAGCGTTCGATCCTACCGGAACAGTCCCCGAGCTTACCGGAACAGTCCCCGGGTTTCCTTCGTCGATATCCATTGGTACAATGTGTGACTCTGGTACGAAAATTGATTCCGACTCTGGACTTGGCTTGATTGATGGTACTCTCGTGTGTGCCAAGGCTATTCCGGGAGGAATTTCTTGTCGGGATGAGCCTATCTTGGACAAAGCATCCGCAGCTTCGTTTTCTGCGCGCGGTACATGGTGAAATTCACAGCCTTCGAAGAAGCCGGCAATCTTTTGCACGTGAAACCGGTACGAGGCCATGTTGGCATCTTTTGCGTCCCAGTCCCCGGAACACTGCTGCACCACAAGGTCTGAATCTCCATAGCAAATGATCCGGTGTGCACCGATTTCTTTTGCGACCTTAAGCCCATGGATCAAGGCTTCATACTCAGCGACATTATTTGATGCCCTGAAATGCACTTGTAAAACATATCGGAGATGATCTCCCCTTGGTGAGGTTAGCACCACACCGGCACCTAGGCCTTCCTTGAGCTTGGATCCATCAAAGTGCATCTTCCAGTATTCCAGTCTTTGATCCGGGGCTTGTACCGCATTTCCGCCCAATCAACCAAAAAATCAGCTAAAGCTTGCGACTTGATGGCGTCTCTTCTTTCGTACACCGGAACATACGGTGATATCCGTATTGCCCATTTAGCAATCCCTGCGCCGGCGTCCTTGTTGCACATGATATCGGAGATGGGTGCTTCACTCACCACCTTCATAGGATGTTCCTCGAAGTAATGCTTGAGTTTTGTGGCGGCCATAAACACGCCATAGGTCATTTTCTCGGAAGTGCGGGTAGTTTTGTTTTGAGAGGGAGAGCACCTCGCTCAGGTAGTATACCGGCCTCTGGACGGTTTTTCCTTCCTCTTCTCTTTCTACTACCACAACAACACTCACGACCCGGTTGGTTGCCGCTATGTATAACAACATCGGTTCTCTTTCCAACGGCGAAGCCAATATTGGCGCGGGAGCTAACATCGTTTTCAGCTCCTTGAATGCTGCGTCTGCCTGAGGGGTCCAGACGAACTTATCGGATTTTCTCATTAAGGCATATAACGGCAAGGCCTTTTCTCCTAACTCCGCTTATGAACCGGCTTAGCGATGCTAAGCTTCCGGTAAACTTTTGTATGTCCTTCAAATCCTGCGGTATTGTCATTCTCTCAATTGCCCTAATCTTAACCGGATTGACCTCAATGCCTCGGCTTGAGACGAGGAAACCCAGCAGCTTGCCGGCAGGGACACCGAAGGTACATTTTGCCGGATTGAGTTTCATCCGGAACCTTCTTAAGTTGTCGAACGTTTGCCGGATATCATCGATTAGGGTATCTTTTACCTTGGTTTTTATCACGATGTCATCCACATACACCTGCACATTCTTTCCGATTTGATCAAACAAGCATTTTTGCATACAGCGCTGGTACGTTGCACCAGCGTTGCGCAAACCAAAAGGCATAGTGATATAGCGCAAGCCCCGTGCGGGGTAATGAACGCAGCTTTTATTTGATCTTCCTTTTTCAAGGGGATTTGGTGGAAACCGGAGTACGCATCCAGGAAAGACAACAACTCACACCCAGCAAGTGGAATCAATCACTTGATCGATCCGTGGTAAAGGAAAAGGGTCTCTTGGGCAAGCCTTGTTGAGGTTGGTGTAGTCGATGCACATGCGCCACACCTTCGGAGCCTTTGCCTCCAGGTTCTCATCTTTCTTCTTTTCAACCATCACCGGGTTGGCCAGCCATTCGTATGCGTGACCTCCACGATGAAGCCGGCAACCAGCATCTTTGTCACCTCTTCTCCAATGATCTTCCTCCTATCTTCAGCGAACCGGCGCAATGGTTGTCGCACCGGCTTGGCATCCTTCCGAACGTTTAGAGAGTGCTCAGCCAGCCTCCCTCGGAACACCTACCAAGTCATCAGTAGACCAGGCAAAGATATTCCGATTCTCACGGAGGAAGCTGACGAGCGCGCTTTCCTATGCTTCACTGAGGCCGGCACCGATACGAACGGTACGCTCAGGGAAAGCCGGGTCCAGCACGATGTCCTTTGTTTCCTTTGTCGGTTTGAACGCCGGAGCGCTCAGACTTGCACTCATTGCCGCTAAGCTCAACTGTGAGGACTGAGCCAGCCGCAACTCGCGGTTTGCATTCTTCTTTTTTCCTCCGCGATCACCAGCGATTCCGCTAGGTTCGATCCGGCAGACGCTCAGCGAGATCTTGTAGTTTCCCACCACAGTCAGAGGTCCACGAGGTGCCGGCATCTTCATCTTGAGATATGCCGTGTGGGTCGAGGCCATGAAGGCCGCCAGCGCCGGTCTTCCCAGCAAAGCATGGTACGGACTATCTAAGTCCACCACCTCAAACTCCAGGTTCTCAACCCGGCAATTGTCACGTCCTCCAAACGACACATCCACCCGGACTTTTCCAACCGGTGCGCAGGACAAACCCGGAACGATTCCATGGAAAGTCGTGTGCGTGGGCTGAAGCATGTTCTCTGTTATGCCCAAGGTATGCATGGTGTGCTTGTACATTATGTTTATGCTGCTCCCATTGTCTATCAGCACCTTGCTGAACTTGACACGAGTCGTGGGCCCCTTCATGATTGTGTCCACCACGAGAGCGTAGCCACCCGGGTTCGGCATGATTTTAGGATGATCCCGGTATGACCATGAGAGTTCCTGCTCTGACCACGGCATGTATTTTGGCACTGCCGGCATCACCGCGTTTACCTCCATGGAACGGCGGCGCAGGCTTTGCTTTTCAGTCGGCTCAGTTACGAACACGACACAGCACACATCAGGGTCATTATAAACGTTCCGGCCCAAGGGTGTCGGTGGAGGTGGTTGGCCGTGGCCTTCTCCCACCTGATTGACTTGCTGATATTGCTGCCTGTTTTGCTGAGGGTGCACCGGTAAGGCGTTTGCCCCGGTGAGCTGTGGTGGTGGTGGTAGCTGCTGCTGCCGCGGCATGTCTTGTGGCGGTTGTGCATCTTTTACCGTTCCCTTTTGCATCAAGTACTTGGTCCAGGTACAATCCTTCGTCAGATGGTTTGACGGGTGTGCCGGATTCGGTGTGTGCCACCGGCATGGTTGGTCCATGGCCGCTTCCATGGTGTATTTTGCGGGTTCTTGCCAGTTTCTTTTCTAGACCCAGGGTTTCTTTTCCACCCACTGTTTCTTAGGACCAGCCCATGGCTGCGATCCGGTTCTTTGCCTCTGGCTGCCGCTGGCATCAGAGTTTTCCTGCACAGCAGCAACTTGCTGCGAGCCATACCTTCGATCCGGGAAATCTTCCCTCCTCTTGTTGTTCCGGTTGTCTCGATACTGCCGTTGAGGCGGGTTTGATTGTTCCGGCTCAGCCTGTATTGCCGGTTGCATTGGGTCTCCCAACGCGTAGTTTTCCGCCACACGCATCATCTCCGCCAACGTTGTTGGCATGTTCCTCTCGTAGCCTTTGCCACAAAGGTGAACCTCGCCGGCATCCTTGGCTAAACCAAGCGATGGCCTCGCGCCTCGATCACTCCTTCACAAGAATTTCTGGTGGAGTTCCACCGAGTCGGTAATCCCGGTCCGTTTCCCTGCGGCGTTGCACGCACAAAGCGAGCTGCCGAGGCCTGTTCGGCCTTCCGTAGGTGCTCGCTGAAGTTGCTCACAAAAGCTTCCTCAAAATCCAACCAGCCATTTATGCTTCCTTCCGGCAAGTTGTTCAGCCGGATTCTTGCCGGTCCTACTAGGAACGTAGGCACAATTCTCACGGCCCAACGCCGGTTTCCTCCTCCAGCTATGACTCCTCCGCCACCAAGCAACGTATACCGCGGTCACGTAATCCGCGAGCCGCTCTTCCGGCTTAGTGGTGCCATCGTATGTTTTGGTGTCACGGGGCAACCGAAAGTTGCGAACCGGTGGTGGTTCTTTCATGATCCTTGGGCCAAAGCATTTTGGACCCGGAGGACCCTCTCGCCTCAATCATTTCGGACAGTGTATACCCTGTCCGGACGGTGCCTCGCATCCCGTTCCGGTAAGTTTCTTTCTCCCAACCGCTCTCCCAAAGGTTTCCGGTAAGCGGTGAGTCTTGTTGAATCAGCTTCATCGTAACGTTCCGGTGCCGCGGCCCTTGCCTCGCCGGTACCTTGGTGGAGGCATCTCCTCCTCATCATCATCATCATGCGCTGCCCTTGCAGCCGGATAGTTTTGCCCGGTTTCATGTCTACCGGCATGATTGTTTCTTGCATAGCCTTCCTTGGCGTAGCCTCGCTCTGCCCCTTGGCTTTTTCTACCGGCATCATACACAGTCATCTGCCGTGCGTTCACTTCTTTTTCTTTTCTTCTGTCCGGATGGGGGGACGAGGCCTGCCCATGGGACTTGCTTCCGGCATTCTTTGTTGAACGCGCGGATTTCGAGGCTATAGCCTTGTTCAGCTTAGCCAGCTGCTCGCCGTTCCGCTGCTCTACGATATCTAGCAGCTCTCTCGACACGCTCTTGTTGCCTTGCCGAGCCTCTCCGGTAAGCGAATCACACAGATCTACAGCAGCCTTAGCAGCTTTTATGGTTTTATCCGGACCGCTGTACTTAGGTTTCTCCACAATGCTAACAGATGCAGAGGTACTCTTGCCGGTAAGAATTTCCTTACGCAAATCCCGATCTAGATTGCGAGCTTTAAGCCGGTTTTCCGGTATCCTAGCAGCATGAGCGCTAACCGAAGCAAAGCCATGGGCAGCGTTATACTCACGTACGGTTAGGTTCAGCTCGCGCTGCGCCTTAACGACGTCTTTGCCGCTCTCGAGTATCTTCAGGCGCTGCGCCTCCAGCCTCCGCCCGAGCCGCCGCCGGGTCGATGTTCTGCGCGATGGGGGTTGCCAGCGCGTTCATCGCCGCTTGGAGAGGTGTTGCCGGTGGTGCGGAAGACGCTCCCGCCGCGCCGGTGTCGCGCTCCAGCGGTGGCTTGGCCGCACGGGTTGCAGCCGCACGACCAGCAGCTTCGTCCGCTGCCTCCTTGCCCGCGCCGGCCACGCCAGCCATCATCACCTCGACGCTTCCGGCGGCGCGGCCTGCACAAAGCCACCTTGGCGGGTCCGGTGCCACCAGCACCGGCGAGAGGCGCTGGCGCACGGGAATGGTGCCGAAGTAGACGCGGTGGCTGCCGAACTCGATGATGCGGCCGTTCTTGGGGAAGATGCCGCCGTTGGCGAAGCAGCCCGCGTTGTCGTTGATGAAGTCGATGGAGTAGAAGCTCTGAACGAGCGCAGACACTGTCCGCTCGCCGGCGAACTCGAGGAGGCCCGCCCGAATGTGTATTCCAGCATGCGCCACTTCATGCCCCACGGTGGGCGCCAACTGTCGTCGTGGTGAACAGACAGATGCCATAGGATGGCTTAAGTTGGGGCCGAATGGACGCAAGAGGATTCGGGGGAGGGTTTGTGATTAGATGTGATGAACTTCCGGATGGTTTCCTCAAGAACTTAGCCAAGGCTAGAGGTTGAAGAAGAAAGACATAAGGAAGAACTCGCTCTAGATCATCATCTTTATTGATCTAAACAGATTACAAGTTTCTCAGTACAAGCTATCCTGTGTTCTTGCGCGTGTGTGTAAGAAGGGTTGCCCCCTCTCCTTATATAGGGGAGAGGTGGCTTACAGGGCAAGAAACCCTAATGGCATCTTTGACTAGACAAACTACTTTACAAAGCTACTTTAATCATAGAAGACACCGGAGCCCTCTTTAGAGACGCTGACGTCCTCCGGCTTCTTTGACCGTCATCCTTCTCTTTATCGTCGGCTCTTCGTCTAAAGTTACTTTGCTTAGCTCATCTTTGTCTTCTAGCTCTGGAGAGAATCTTTGACCAGATCCCGCCGACCTGCTCGTCCTTCCGGAGATCCGGTATCTTCTTACCTCGATTCCGGTATACCCCTCTTGGGGATACCGGCTTAGCCTCGCTTAACTAAGTTCCTATCTTTAAGTTCCGGTACGAACATTAAACCGGTATCTTGATGGCTCAAACCATCCGGTTCGTCATGCCTTTGGCATACCGGGGGTCATCCCCCCAACAGATTGGGAAGATAAATTTAGGGAAATATTCGGCATTGACCATCTTTTTTGTTTGGAGATTTGGGGTCTCCTGAGACAAGTACAACTTGTTAAAATTATTGATGATGCCATAGCTTGGAGGCTAGCGCCAAGTTGGAAATATTCGACCAAGTCGGCTTATGAGATGCAGTTCTTGGGCTCTATGTTATCTAACTTTAACAAGATGGTTTGAAAGGTTTGGGTTTCTCCAAAAATCAAGTTATGTACTTGTCTTGCAACATGAAATATAACTTTGACAACAGATAGGTTGGAAAATCGAGGTGGCTAAATTGCGCGCCATGCCCACTATGCAAGCAAACTTCGGAGTGGGTCACGCGTTGTCAACACACCATTCTACTTGGGAGCTCTATTAAGAATTGGCCAGGCATTCAAGATATCCATCCAAAACAATGGCAATGGGAAGATCACACAATCTCAAGTTGGTAGACGAAGCCGATGGTTGGATCGATCCCAAACCACGGAGCTATATGCTTTTCTCACCTTGCTCACCTCTTGGGGGTTTGGAATGAGTGCAATGCGAGGTTTTCCATAATAAGCATGCATCACCTTTTGTTCTTCTAGATAATAGTATTAAGAAAGAAACCTCGCGGGTGTTGAGGAGCTGGAGAAGTGATGTTCGAGTAGATTTTGTAATAACCTTTTTGACTCTTTTTTTTTTCAAATTCATTTCTATTAACAGATTGGGGCAATGTTTTTGTCCCGTCTTAAAAAATATATTTTATATTGCTTTAGCCTTGTTACAAATATATTTTATATTGCTTTAGCCTTGTTACTTTATTTGTAAAGCTGAACGGAAGCATTTTCTTTAGGAAATACTCCTTCCATTTAGAAATGTAAGGTGTTATAGATCTTTTGTAGATTCACCCACTTTAGTTTGTATCAAGTCTATTTTTGGTGGGCGGGTTCACTCATTTTAGTTCATATATCTAGTCTATTTTAAAACATCTAAAATATTTTATATTAATGTATAGAGAGTGTATTGTTTAAACATGTGTGGTTTGTATACTGGACGAGCTTACCCCCACAAGAGCTCCGCCCCCACAATTAGCTGGGGCAAATTATCCGTTTAGTCTTTTGATGCCCCAGGGCGCGGCAGAGCTTTACAGTGAACGGGTGGGGTGGCGCGCCCCTGTCGTGTGCGAGTGCGAGAGAAAAGAAGTGCCAGAGTTCTGCCTTCACAGCGTAGTAGCTCAGGTCGCTTTGCCTGCGCGGCGCGCTCCAGAGAGGCGGAACATGCCTAACCATGCGCCACAGTGGTCTCACCTGGTACTATATCCGCTCTCCATATTCTGAAAACAGGATCGTGGAAATCGGCTTTGGCCTTTGGCTTGGCTTCAGCAGGAAGCGCCGGGTACGTTCGTCATCTTCCAGGGTGAGAACTTTTGAAGGAGGAAAAGATCGGCAGGATCGTCTCAAAACAATATGTTACTAGCAAAAGGGGCAGCACTAGCAAAATATACAATTCTAATCTGCACACCCGTAGCCATCGGTGTGTCACGCATTCCCACCGCCCCGGCCCGGCGAGCCACGCTCGGCCGCCACCTTTCCGCCCTCGCCGCCGGCCGGCCGGCCGGCGCGCGCGCCACGTACGCACGCAGCATAGCCGCGGCCCGTTCTTTACCGGTCCAGCACGCCGCCGGCGCCGTGCGCGCGGGCGTACCACGCATGATTCCCGCCGCGCCGCCGTTCTTTAGTGAAGAGGCTCAGTGGCGGTCCAATGAGCGAGCTGCGAACGTACTACGGCGCCAGAAAACGGTAGTACTCGCCGGCATTTTTAACCGACGACGGAATCATTCTTCCGCCCTGGTCCGGCACCGCGCGGCGCGCGCCCACGGCGTGCGTACGCGGCGACGACTGTGCATGTGTACGAGCACGCATTGGCAACGGTGTGTCAGTCAGATCGGTGGCGCCGGGGCTGGCTTTGTTAAATGGGGCGAGAATCTCGGTCAAACGATGAAACGGGGGGTAACTTTGTGGCTAAACAAACCACCACCCCAACCGCCTTTGCGAAAAAGTCACCACCATTAGATGCTAGTAAGAGCATGTACAATGGGGTGATGTCAGCCTTCCCTTAGAGATGCCACATCATATTTTTGCTTAGTTGCAGGAGAGAGAATAAAGAGAGAGAAGGTTTTCTTCCCTTAGCTAAGGGATCATCTCTTAGGAAATAAGGGAAGACTATTTTCTCCATTGTATCACATATATCTTCCCTTAGCAACAAATTTCCTACCAAAATTTAATTATTCATATTAACTGCTAGAGATGGTTGTAAGAGGTAATGCATTGTATGACTTATATCTAATGCATTCTCTAGCTGATGTGGCGGAATAAGGGAAGGTATGTCTTCTCTACCATTGTACATGCCCTAATACCTTTTTGCACTGAATTGTCAAACAAAATCGTCTGGCTCGTCAGAAAGATTTGTTGTCATTAACATCTCAAAAAAAATATTCTCATTAACTGTATGTTTGCTTGGTGCCTAAATTTACCTTGTAGAAATATTTTGGCACCCAATGATATTTTGGTCATTGTTTGGTGGGCTGCTAAAATTTTGGTTGCCTACGAAATCCTGCTAACTATTCTCATATTCCCTTTATAAATATTGCTAACTTTTTTGGTTAACAAGGGGCTAAGAAATCTCTAACAAATACTTTAGCTAGCTAATAGTTGCCAAAATTTTGGTAAGACATACTATGGCGTGAAACAAACATACCCTAGCCGATGGCAAAGATGCAACAACTGGCCCTAACATTTAAGGGGGCCTGTCATAATATCCGGAAATTGGAAACATCTTTCCGATGTACTATGTTATGTAAGGATGGTACTGATGAGCAAGAGGCGAGTCTAGAAGCTAAATATCCTCGCAGAACCTAATAGTGGTGTCGTTTCTAATTTTACCTTGGCTAAACAAATCTTTCTTAGTCAGCATGAGACCTTCACAAAATGGACAATCTGCGGGTTTTGCTTGTGTTTAATATAATTGTCTAGCCCTCCTCCATCAGATCGGTCTTTTGATTGAACTTGCTAGAGCATGCAATTCCACATGGTATCAGGCCTACAAGATCCTGGGTTTAAATCCTAGCCAACACAAAATTTAAAATAAATATTTGTGGTCTCCTAAAAAAGAAATCGAAGGATACACGTCTAAGCCCCGTGCGAGACCAAAAATAAAAAAGGCCCACAGGCTTAGACGTGAGGGGAATTGTTGAATATAATTGTCTAGCCCTCCTCCTCAGGTCGGTCTTACTAGCTTGAACTTGGGATAAAGTATCAGTTGTTAAATAATGGTTTTTATCGCAACTTTTGCCACACACCTTATTCGCTACGTAATGTAAACAGACATTTGCTGAGTACTTCATCCGTCCGTAGATAAGTGTACATTTGGTCTTTGTCTAAGTCGAACAGTTTTAAATTTGACCAACTTTTTTTAAAAAAAATAGAAACATATGTGACACTAAATCAGTATTACTAGATCCATCTTGAAATTTAGTTTCATGATATAGTAATTTAATGTCACATATGTTCCTATTTAATTATTTTTTTGATCAAACTTGAATTTTTTGACTTACTTCTCTAGTAAAAAAACATAGGAGATACATCCAATTTTGAATGTTAATTAAATTCTAACATGGTTTACCAAACATCTTAGATTTTTCACAACTATCTTTCCCAAAAAAATTGGTCAACACAATGTAGTTCGGCGATCATAAACCGTCCCCAAGCCATATCGGTGGTCCAACGATCTCGCATTCCACGCATGCGAAATGATTCTCGGGGACCCTGAATATATAGGCCACAGTTGCCTTTCAAGGAGTTAATCAAGATGCGCATCATCATTAATTACTAATGATTAGCTTAATCGAAAGGTACCATCTCACTGTTCTTGCAACCAGAGATAGGTGTGGTGCATCTCTCCTCGTCTCGGTGAGCGAGCAGAAAGGCTGTCGCAGAACGTAAATGCACATGTACTTATGTAGCCATCCGACAGAAAACTGAATGCCCAACTCGTTGATTCTCTTTTCACGGTCGTCGATCACGCATGATGCATGGACACGCGCTAGCCATTGAGTTAAGGTTATGCTACAAGTTGTGGCTCAAATGATTGCAAGAACATTGCAATATACATGCCGATCTAGTACAACGACAGCTAATATGAAAGTACTCCCGAGCTCGTTGCTAGAGCACACGAAACTTTGTGAAAAAAAGAGAAATTCCACGTTGTTCCATGTATGTATCACGTACTCTACATGAATTAAACTAAATTAAAGCAGTGTTCTAAGATTACCTATAATGAGTATCATAGTCAGTATAATGCATTTCGTGAATGCAAAAGTACCGATGTGTCACTATAATTAATGACGAGAGAGATTATATTAAAAGTCAACTTATGCAAAATTTGATCGAGAATACAAGAAAAATATTGATATCCACTGTACCAAAATATATGATATCTGAAAAATATACTTCATAATGATTCTAATACTATAAATTTTATGTTGTAGATGTTGATATTTTTCGCAAATACCTAGTCAAAGTTTAACTTCAACCGAACCCAAAATGCGAAATAATAGTAAACAGAGGAAGTATAACGTGAGTAGAACTAGAAATATAAATATCAAATACATCTTGTGTATAATCTTCCATTAGGACTCTACGGATCAATAATTATAAAAATATATTATACTACTAGATAATACCATGCATAGTATCAAATACTAATATCACATAATATAGTTTAATACGAACTAATCACCTGGTGATTAAAGAGACATTGCGTCGACCAAACATGTTAACTGGCAAATGCATTTGCCGGGGAAGGTGGCCGTTGTTTTCCTCCCGTGCGCACGTGAGCATCGTTGGCCGCGAATCGCGATTTCTACAAGACACAACATAAAACTGTAGTGCGCCATGTCGCCATTAAATTCGCTCAATTCCGAGTTAGATATTTGCTGCAACAACCTGCTTTCGTATTGTTCGCAGAGCATGTGCATTACATTTTCTTGAAACGCTAGATTACTTGAAGCAATAAGTTAGTGCTGGATAAACAAAAGTGAGATTTTGAGACCCCTTACACACTTCACATCATTGGTGAATGTAGTCTTTCATAGGAGCTTCTACGTATTTTTTTCCAGCTCAAAGAAAGCCCTTTGAGCACATGTATGTATGAACATGTCATTCGCACCTGATTTGCAGTCTATTAATTCACTAATATATGTTCATCCTCCTATTTGTACTGCAGTATACAGTAAGGCAGTTGTAATTTTGGAGAGTGTAGTCCGACAAGTAGCAATTTATTCTAAGATGAATTTCACATGCAGATTTTTTGCATGGGGTTGAATGTGTGATAACTTTTACTTGGAATCTTGCAGACATCCTGCCATACTGGTTTGTCACTTTCAATGATGGGGTTCTATACACAACTTCTTACGGGATTATCAGCACCACCGTCTTAGACACTGGAATTGACTCGCCCTTGATAAATCAAAACCAAGATCATTCGAGTGTAAGTTTTTACCATTGGTTTATCTAGATTGTTGTGCTACCATCTATCTCCTGTTGAATTGGCTAGCATCTATGTCCTGGTGAATTAGCTACCACTGGTTTTACACTTGGATGCCAATATCATTTGTCCCATGCAGTTGAGGTCAAGATGTTACTGTCATGTGATTCACACATATAGTTGTCAATTATCATATTTGTCAGACTCCATATATTCCTTCGTCATACAAAGTATCTGACATTATGTCGCTATATATCTGTCTTAATTCTTTCAAATTGGATAGACGGTCAAAGGCAAGATTAATTTTGGCCGACCAACTCTAACGCATAATATATCTAGCAAGTAGCCTCCATTACAACCCTGCTCAACCTGAAGTTCTTCCCGGAAATGATCACTATGTGAGTGTGCACTTCTCTGCATATATACATCTCTCTGTATCTGCTATCTAATATTTCACATGACTTCTAGCGTTTATTTGGGATAGAAGGAAACTTGAGCTCATGTCTCCTCTTGCCAGCCTTTCTCATGGACTGTTTGTTAATTCATGATATTTTTTGTCCGTGAACCGGAAATAAGAACTTAACAAAATGTCAGGACAACCAAATTTGTGCCTGGGATTATATTTTTGGTAATCTGGAATACTCAAGTAGAGAAATTGTGCGCACCCATGATTTGAATCGTCACTTCACTCCCTTGATCCCTTCAAAGCTGAGTGGGACCCAATGGTCATGCCGTGGAATGGATGGCATATATTCTTTTGTATAAAATCATTGTTTTCTTCTTTTAGATTATGGACAGTATAGTGATGTCTCTAAATCTTAGCTGGATAAACAAAGAATTTAAGTTCATATGTTCTCCTGCTTATTTCAGGTAGATGTTTAGTATCAGTTTGACAAAACAAACCACTTATTGTTGATCCAGTAGTCCAGTACTTATAAGACTTCTACATTGCATATTATTGATATTCTGACGCTGCTTTCTGTGCTACTATGAGTTAATTCTGGTAAGCCAAAGAGGAGAACGAAAAAGAGGTTTCCGCTGTTATAGTATATTAGTTTCCATCCCATCAATTTTTTTTATCTCAATTACATATTGTTTATATTGTAGTCTTGGAGAATTTGCTTTGGTACATCAGGTTTGTTTGATTTAGTCATGCAGGATGTCAGCAAGGGAAAGGGCTGTCAATATTATAAACCATAATGTTTTTTTAAGCACTGAATTTAATATATGTTAGTTATGTTTTTCCTTCAAACATTATCAAATGAGTTTGACCTATCAAGTGGTAGTGTATTTATTATCCCGTTTAGTTATTCATAAGATAACTATTGAGACTATGTTATCCTTTTTGTTGGGAGATCATGCAGTGTATTACATGTAATTTTTCATTAGAAGGATACACATGGATTCTATTTTAGTAGGCTTTTTTCTCTCCTGAGTTACTATAATTTATTGTTGGAAACAAATTGCCTGGGTTAGTATTCTTAGGTAGTATTATGTTCTTCTCTTGATGCTTATTATTGGATCGGACATGTATACGCTTACTATGGAGTGATATCCGGCTTTTCATGTTGTTTGCATGTCTCGATATAAAGCGTTTGATATATCTTACTGGAGAGATTAAGCAGATATGCTGAGATACGAGGCAAGTTTGTGTACAAGCAGCGTTCTCTCTATTTCGATCGGGTCTTCAACTCAAGGCGATTCTTGCATATGATTGTCTATCGCTGATTCAAAGGCTACAATCTACAAGTCCGGATCGCCCAATTGTTGGTTCAGTTGTGATGAACATCAAGTTTATAGTGGCAGAGTTCAATTTTGTTACTTTTCTTCTTGTTGGGCGTCATCTCAATGAAGAGGCACATATTTTGGTTAGGTCTTGTGATGTATTAGCTCATGTTTTATTTTTGTTTCTGTCCCGGATTGTATCTGAACGACTCTGTGTATTGATCTTATTTAATCAATGAAGTGTCGTATTCTCTCAAAAAAGATTTACTTTGACATGCTTGTGGATTTGTTTTGATTTTTGGATTTTCATATCTGGTTTGTGTTCATGTAGAGACGTGCGTTGCACGTGTAAACTTACTAGTAAAACTGTAGTGCGCCATGTCGCCATTAAATTAAGTAACCACGACTTTGGGTTCACCGACCACGATCAGGATTTTCAAACAACCGAGCGCCTTCACATGGTTAGGGCATGTACAATGGTCCAGACAGGTGGTGTCTATAATAGCACTCCATATCATATATAGACAGTTGTATAGACAGTGTCTACAATGGTCTATCTGTAAGCTATCTATTTTTAGCCATAACCATGTGTGAGTATAAGTTATAGACACTCTTCATACAACAACAAAAATGCTGTCTGTAAGCCGTCTGTAAGAAGACTACAGACTGTCTGTAACTTTACAGACAGCCTCCCTCTCTCTCCTCATTCTCTTTCCTCCACATCACCAAAATCACCTATAACTACCCCCTACAGACAGCTGAGTCATCACCATTGTACATGCCCTTATTCAGATTCTCAAGTTAATGGAAAACTAACTAACCGATGACCTTTAATCCTCAACTACTCAGGATTTTCAGCCATGTGCGGTTCCAGTGGGGGTGTTCCATGGGTGCCCCACTAAAATTACAATATTTATATTTCATCCAAATCTAAATATTTATCGCACGTTCAATAAATTTAAAAAGATTTATCCTACATTCTGCCGGAATCTACTACATATATTTATCTTTGGAGGGGAGTACCATACAGGCCCACTAGTTCTATGTGGGGAATTTTGTTGGAAGTGGCTGACATTTAGACCAAAGAAATAGCAAATAAAAATAAGTAAATTACAATTAAAACATCACATTAAACGTCAAAAGTCCTACATAGGCATATTACCTTTAGCACACAATTTAAACTCGGACCGCTTACCACAGTCACACGGGGATACCAAGTAAATTCGCAAAGTGAACAAATCCGCAAGCAAGTCGGCATTCGGAAGTTCATCCCATCTAATCACAAACCCTCCCCCGAATCCTCTAGCGTCCATTCGGCCCCAACTTAAGTCATCCTATGGCATCTGTCTGTTCACCACGACGACAGTTGGGGCCCACCGTGGGGCATGAAGTGGCGCTTGCTGGAGTTCATATTCGGGCGGGCATCCTCGAGGTCGCCGCGAGCGGACAGTGTCTGCGCTCGTCCAGCGCTTCTAATCCATGGCTTGCTGCTGGAACTCGAAGGAGGTGTGCGGCGTGGTGGCTCCGATCTCGCCGTGTGGTGTGTGTTTCCTTCCTCTGTTCGTGCGTGTGCGTTCTTGTTGCTGATGTTGTACACGAACTCCCTTCTAAAAAAAACGGCGGCATCTTCCCCAAGAACGGCCGCATCATCGAGTTCGGCAGCCACCGCGTCTACTTCGGCACCGTCCCTGTGCGCCAGCGCCTCTCGCCGGTGCTGGTGGCACCGGACCCGCCAAGGTGGCTCTGTGCTGGCCGCGCCGCCGGCAGCGTCGAGGTGATGATGGCTGGCGTGGCCGACGCGGGCAAGGAGGCTGTGGATGAAGATGCTGGTCGTGCGGCTTCGACCCGTGCGGCTAATCCACCACTGGAGCGCGACGCTGGCGCTGCGGGAGCATC
Source organism: Lolium rigidum (assembly GCF_022539505.1). Classification (NCBI taxonomy): domain Eukaryota; kingdom Viridiplantae; phylum Streptophyta; class Magnoliopsida; order Poales; family Poaceae; genus Lolium; species Lolium rigidum. The sequence continues at coordinate 197,207,822 of NC_061512.1, forward strand.
TTCCGCACCACCGGCAACACCACTCCAAGCGGCGATGAACGTGCTGGCAACGCCCATCGCGCGTAACATCGACCCGGCGGCCGGCTCGGGCGGAGCCTGGAGGCACAACGCCGAAGCTGCTCGCGAACGGCGCCGACATCGTCCGGGCGCAGCGCGAGCTGAACCTAACCCTACGTGAGTACAACGCTGCCTATGGCTTTGCTTCGTTAGCGCTCATGCTGCTAGGATACCGGAGAACCGGCTTAAGGCTCGCAATCTAGATCAGGATTTGCGTAAGGAAGTTCTTACCGGCAAAAGTACCTCCGCATCCGTTAGCATCGTAGAAAAACCTAAGTACGAGTAGCCTGGATAAAACCATAAAGGCTGCTAAGGCTGCGAGAGAGCCGTGTAAATCGCTTTCCGGAGATGCTTTGGCAAAACAAGCAAGAGCGTGTTAGAGAGCTGCTGGAAACTATCGAGCAGCAGGAATGCCGAGCAGCTGGCTAAGCTGAACAAGGCTGCGGCCTCAAAATCCGCGCGTTCTACAAAGAATGCCGGAAGCAAGTCCCATGGGCAGGCCTCGTCCCCTCATCCGGACAGAAGAAGAGAAAAAGATATGAACGCACAACAGATGACTGTGTACGATCCGGTTCTTGCCGGAAAACAACAAGCCGGGCAACATGATGCCGGTAGAAAAAGCCAAGGGGCAGATCGAGGCTACGCCAAGGGAGGCTATGCCGGAAACAATCATGCCGGTAGATATGAAACCGGGCAAAACTATCCAGCTGCAAGGGCAGCGTATGATGATGAGGAGATGCCTCTACCAAGGTACCGGCAGGCAAGGGCCCCGGTACCGGAACGTTACGATGAAGCTGACTCGACAAGACTCACCGCTTACCGGAACCCTTTGGGAGAACGCCTGGGAGAAAGACACCTGCCGGAACGGGATGCGAGGCACCGTCTGGACAGAGTGTACCTGTCTGAAATGATAGAGGCAGAGGGTCCTCCGGGTCCCAAGTGTTTTGGCCCAAGGATCATGAAAGAGTAGCCACCGGTACGCAACTTTCAGTTGCCCCGTGACACCAAAACATACGACGGCACCACTAAGGCGGAAGACTGGCTCGCGGATTATGTGACCGCGGTATACGTCGCTGGCGGCGGAGGTTGTGTAGCCGGAGGAGGAAACCGTCGTTGGGCCGTGAGAATCGTGCCAACGTTTCTGGTAGGACCGGCAAGGATCTGGCTGAACAACTTGCCGGCAGGAAGCATAAACGGCTGGTTGGACTTTGAGGAAGCTTTTGTGAGCAACTTCAGCAGCACCTACCGAAGGCCAAACAGGTCTCAGCAGCTCGCTTTGTGCGTGCAGCGCCCACAGGAAACAGACCGGGATTACCTGACCCGGTGGAACTCCACTAGAAAATCTTGTGAAGGAGTGATAGAAGCACATGCCATAGCTTGGTTTAGCCACGGATGCCGGCGAGGTTCGCCTTTGTGGCAAAAGCTGCAGCGAAACATGCCAACAACTTTGATACGTCCAAATTGCATCACTATTTTATATCATAATTTGCTGTTATTCATTGATATATTTCATATTGGGACACAATACTTATGTTATTTCATCTATTTTGCATGTTTCATGATTATTTGGAGATCAAGCACCGGAGCCGGGATTCTGCTCGGAAAAAGCACCGTCGAATGCAATATTTCGGAAGATCAACCGTGGAAGGGAGTTTTACCAAAAATCCTATTTTTCCGGATGACGAAGGGAGCCGAAGGAGGGGCCAGGAGGACCCGGGGTGGGCCCACACCCTAGGGCGGCGCGGCCCATGCCCTGGCCGCGCCGCCATGTGGTCCGGGGGCCCACGACCCCTTTCGCCTCCTTTTCTTCGCGAAACCCTTCGTCCCGAAGACCTAAGCCACGGAGGAATCCTCACGAAGGGTTACAGCCGCCTCTGCGGGGCGGAGAACACCAGAGAGAAAAGAGCTCTCCGGCGGGCAGGAATCCGCCGGGGAAATTCCCTCCCGGAGGGGGAAATCGACGCCATCGTCACCGCCATCAAGCTGGACATCATATCCATCCCCATCATCATCATCTCCACCATCATCACCGCCATCTCCTCCGCAGCACCTCGTCACCGCCGTAGCAATTTGGGTTTGATCTTGATTGTTTGATAGGGGAAACTCTCCCGGTATCTATTCATACTTGTTGTTGATGCTATTGAGTGAAACCATTGAACCAAGTTCATGTTCAGATTGTTATTTATCATCATATCACCTCTCGATCATGTTCCATATGATGTCTCGTGAGTAGTTCGTTTAGTTCTTGAGGACATGGGTGAAGTCTAAATGTTAGTAGTGAACCATGGTTGAGTAATATTCAATGTTATGATATTTAAGTTGTGGTGTTATTCTTCTAGTGGTGTCGTGTGAACGTCGACTACACGACACTTCACCATTTATGGGCCTAGGGGAATGCATCTTGTACTCGTTTTCCAATTGCGGGGTTGCCGGAGTGACAGAAACCTAAACCCCGTTGGTATATCGATGCGAGGAGGGATCGCGAGGATCTCGCAGTTTAAGGCTGTGGTTAGATTTATCTTAATTACTTTCTTGTAGTTGCGGATGCTTGCAAGGGGTATAATCACAAGTATGTATTAGTCCTAGGAAGGGCGGTACATTAGCACGAGTTCACCCACACAACACTTATCAAAACAATGAAGATTAATCAGCTCGTATGTAGCGAAAGCACTAGACTAAAATCCCGTGTGTCCTCGAGAACGTTTGGTCATTATAAGTAAACAAACCGGCTTGTCCTTTGTGCTAAAAAGGATTGGGCCACTCGCTGCAATTATTTCTCTCGCATTTTACTTACTTGTACTTTATTTATCTCGTTACATCAAAACCCCCCGAATATTTGTCCGTGAGCATTTACGGTGAAACCTTCATCGAAACTGCTTGTCAACACCTTTTGCTCCTCGTTGGGATCGACATTCTTACTTATCGAAGATACTACGATACACCCCCTATACTTGTGGGTCATCAAGACTATTTTCTGGCGCCGTTGCCGGGGAGCTAAGCGCTATTGGTAAGTGGAATTGGTAAGGAAAACCTTTACTGTTTGTGCTGATTTTATTTCTGCCTGCTGCTATAAGTCATTATGGAGAGATCTTCTCTTCAATTTCTATTTGGGAAATCTACTACTACTGCAACGGTAGTGGATGAGGCGCCAGGTGAGGAAGTAATACCATATAAAATACCTACGAAAATTATTGAACATGTTATGGATAACCGCTATGAAGGGGATGGAACCGTCCATCCTGGTGATCATTTATTGTTTTTGCATGAATTATGCGGGTTATTCAAATGTGCAGGTATTGCTACGAATGAAGTTAGGAAGAAACTATTCTCTATATCGCTGTCCGGTAAAGCGGCGCATTGGTATAAATTCGTCGAAGAATGGTGATTCTCTTGATCGGGAGGACATTGTGCCTTTATTCTATTCCAAATTTTATCCTCCAAGTGAAATTCACAAAGATCGGAACCGCATATATAATTTCGGGCCTCATGATGGAGAGAGTATTGCCCAAGCTTGGGGGAGATTGAAGTCTTTAATGCTCAAATGCCCCATTCATGAGCTTCCTGGTAATATTATTATTGATAATTTCTATGCAAGACTTTCTTTTCAAGACAAGACCTTGCTGGATACTTCTTGTTCCTCGATCATTTACACGCAACAAAGAAGAGTTTAAAAGGGACCTTCTTGATCGGATCCAAGAAAATACTCGAAGGATGGGAGAACGACAAAGATAGAGAGTTAGGTATAATTTATGATTATAAATGCATTGAAGCTTTTATGGATACTCGATATATTTCGTAATATTAGTGCTACATATGGTCTTGATTCTCAAGTTGCTCGCAAACCTTTATAAAGCTTTTGCCTCTCATTATGAATTGCCTAAGAAGAATTTTGATAAGTATCATGAACCGTATAAAGATAAAATTGATTCATCTATTAATAAGTGTGTTGTAGTTGAAACTGCCGATCGCGTTATTCCTGAAGCTTATATTGAAAAAACTCCTTTTCCTGCTAAAATGAAAGAGTACTCGTTATAAATAGTGCGGTTCATAAAAGTGAAAAGAAACCTAGAGAACCCGAAGAACAAATAAAAGTTGAACCTGCTATTGCCATAGTTAAAGATCTTGTGACCGAAAATGTAGAGGATGGTCATATTATTTTCTCGTGAAGATGCTTCTAATATTGTTTCGCATCCTAATAAACCCAAACAAGCTAGTGTTCCTATGCTATCTCGTTAAAATTGGTGATCATTTCTATTATGGTTTATGTGATATTGGTGCAAGTGTTAGTGCTATACCTTATGAGCTTTACACGGAGATTATGCACGAAATTGATTCTTGTGAACTTGAAGATATTGATGTGGTTATTCAGCTGGCTAATAGAGAAACTATTTCTCCAATTGGTATTGTTCGAGATGTGGAAGTATTCATGGATGATTTTTCTGTCTATGGGAATTCATTTGATAGTTGCTTGCGAAATCTTGATAAAGTTTTGCAGAGATGTGAAGAAACTAACCTTGTTCTTAATTGGGAGAAATGCCACTTTATGGTTAATGAAGGAATTGTATTGGGACATAAAATTTCCGAGAGAGGTATTGAAGTTGATAGAGCTAAAGTTGAAGCTATTGAGAAGATGCCCTATCCGAGGGATGTTAAAGGTATTCGTAGTGTTCTTGGTCTTTTATAGGAGATTTATTAAAGATTTCTCCAAGATTTCAAAACCTCTTACTAATCTTCTTCAAAAAGATGTACCTTTTGTTTTTGATGATGATTGTAAGGAAGCTTTTGAAACTCTAAAGAAAGCCTTAACAATCTGCTCCTATAGTTGAACCTCCCGATTGGAATTTACCTTTCGAAATTATGTGTGATGCTAGTGATTTTGCTTGTAGGCGCTGTTCTTGGACAACGAGTAGATAAAAAATTAAATGTTATTCATTATGCTAGCAAGACTCTTGATGCTGCTCAAAGAAATTATGCTACTACCGAAAAAGAATTGTTAGTCGTAGTCTTTGCTTGTGATAAATTTAGATCTTATATTGTTGATTCAAAAGTTACAATTCATACTCGATCATGCCGCAATTAGATACCTTATGACAAAGAAAGATGCTAAGCCGAGGCTTATTAGATGGGTACTTCTTTTGCAAGAATTTGATTTACATATTGTAGATAGGAAAGGTGCCGATAATCCTGTTGTCGATAATTTGTCTAGATTGGAAAATATTGCTTATGATCCTGTTCCTCGTTAATGATAGTTTTCCAAATGAACAATTGGCCGTAATAAAGGTGAGCTCGCGAGACAGTCCTTGGTATGCTGATTATGCTAACTTTATTGTTTCCAAGTACTTGCCTCCAACCTTTTCAGCTCAAGCAGAGGAGGAAATTCTTTTATGACTTGAGGCATTATGTCCGGGATGACCCACACTTATATAAAGAAGGAGTGGATGGTATTATGCGAAGGTGTGTTCCCGAATATGAACAACAAGAGATATTGAGTAAATGTCATGGCAGTGCTTATGGAGGACATCACGCTGGAAATAGAACCGCGCAAAAGGTTCTACAATCAGGATTTTATTGGCCCACTCTCTTCAAAGATGCAAGGAAGTTTATTTTATCTTGTGATGAATGCCAAAGGGTTGGTAATATCTCCAGACGCAATGAAATGCCTATGAATTATACTCTTGTTATTGAACCATTTGATTGTTGGGGATTTGACTTCATGGGACCATTTCCCTCTTCCAAAGGTAACACTCATATACTTGTTGCTGTTGATTACGTTACTAAATGGGTGGAAGCCATACCTACAAAAAGTGCTGATGGTGAGACATATTATTTTTCCTAGATTTGGAGTACCTAGATATATTATGACTGATGGAGGTTCTCATTTTATTCATGGAGGTTTTAGAAAAACTCTTGCTAAGTATGGTATTAATCATAGAATTGCTTCCGCTTACCACCCTCAAAGTAGTGGCCAAGTAGAACTATCAAATAGAGAAATTAAGTCTATTTTGGGAAAGACTGTTAATAAATCTAGAAAGAATTGGGCTAGTAAATTGAAAGACGCACTATGGGCTTATAGAACTGCTTATAAAAACCCCATGGGAATGTCACCTTATAAAATGGTTTATGGAAAAGCTTGTCATTTACCTTTAGAACTAGAACACAAAGCTTATCGGTCTGTTAGAGAATTAAATAAAGATCCTAAACTTGCTGGTGATAAGAGGTTGCTACAATTAAGTTCTCTAGATGAATGGAGAAGTGAAGCTTATGAAAATGCTAAACTCTTTAAAGAAAAAGTTAAAAAATGGCATGATAGAAGGATCATCAAAAGAGAGTTTAATATTGGGGATAAAGTCCTATTGTATCGGTCTCGTCTCGATTCTTTGCGGGGAAATTACTCTCGAAATGGGAAGGACCATATGTTGTTGAGGAGGTGTATCGTTCGGGAGCAATTAAAATTAGCTCTCTCCAAGGCAATGCTACGCAAGTGGTGAATGGACAAAGACTCAAGCATTATATCTCGGGTGATTCTTATAATGTTGATGTTGATATTATTCGAGTGGAAACACCGGAGGCTTTCATCAAGGGACAAATTGACGATCCGCCGAACTCGACTTTGAATAGGTAACGATGTCGGTAATGAAAAGTTTGCGATTTACTTTCCGAACATTATTTTTGTTGTTTTTGGAAAATATGAAAAATTACGAGTTCGAAACGGAGTGGAAAAGACGCACGAGGGGGCGAAACCACAGGCCGGCGCGGCCTGGCCTGGGCCCGCGCCGCCCTGTGGTCTGGCCGCCTCGTCGCCCCTTTCCGACTCTGGTTCGATCTGGTACTTTCCGTTTGTTCTGAAAATTTTTACTATAAAATCCCCCGGACCTCTGGAGGTCCGTATATCGTTTTCTCGACGTGTTTTGTTTCGAGCTGTTTCTGCCAGGATCGTGAGTGGAAAGAAGAGGACAAGAGCGTCAAGGAAGAAGCAAAGGAGGATGAAGAGGAAGTCGAAGAAGTTCCGCAAGAGCATCCACGCACCACCATTGCAAGCGTCGAAGTGGTGACAAACTCGCTCAACGCCAAGAAGAGCGCACGGATTAGGACCGGAGGAGGACTTCCCCGCCATTACCTAGCTCCAAGGACATCTTCTTCGAGCATTCACCATCCCTTCCACAATCTAATCTACAATAATCAAATTGAAAGGACTCCCAGGGCAGCACCGCCTAGCAATTGGGATATAGATCGTTCTAACAATGCAGGAAAGACGGAGCCCGAAGCTGAAGGTTGGGGAAATAACTCCAAGAGTTGGGACTCGTCGTCGGACAGACTTCTTAACCGCGTCGAGCACAATTCGGAGATGATTCGCAACCTCATATACAGGATTGATGAGCTTCTGGAGCTTATTGAGAAGCTTGTCAAGAATTCATCACCACCATCACCAAAGGAGTAATCCATCATCGGTATTGGCATCCCCTTGGTTTGTTCCAAGCTTGGGGGAGTGCCGCGGTATCACATTATCATTACCTTTTACTTTTTACTATCAAGTAGTGTCATATCATGAGTAGGGAAGTTATCGTATGAGATGGGTTGCAGTGTGGAGTATCTCTCCTTTAGTTTGTCTATGTATCCCTTGGTGTGAGTTATCGTTATGGAATATCAATGAGAAGTCTTATCATTTACACATTGCACACCTTATTTTAGTTTGCAATTTCTACTATATGATTGATCTTGATTTTAGTATTGGTACCACTTTGGGAGCATTGAGTTAATCTATTTGGTTTTGGCAAACTTAGCAATGGTCAATAGCAACAACACTTTGAGTTTTAGATGAATAGAGGAAGTACATGTAGAAGATATTATTATCTTTCTTATCAGTTCTTAGCTTAGTATTCTAAAGTTAAAACTGTTTGTGTTTACAAGTAAGATGCATGATTGTTTCTATCACATGTATATTCGTTTGTTTCACCTCAACTCTTATGCTTGCTAATTAACCTTGCTAGCCAAAGACCTGTACTGAGAGGGAATACTTCTCGTGCATCCAAACCTGAACCCAAACCTATGCCATTTGTGTCCACCATACCTACCTACTGCATGGTATTGTTTGCCATTCCAAGTAAATACTTCATGTGCTACCTTTAAACAATTCAAAACTTATTACTCCTTATTTGTGTCAATGTTTTATAGCTCATGAGGAAGTATGTGGTGTTTTATCTTACAGTCTTGTTAGGCAGCCTCCACTAAAGGACTAGTGGCTTCATCCACTTATCCTATAATTTTGCAATAAGAGCTGGCAACGGGGTTCCCAGCCCCAAATTAATCAACTTTCATTAATAATTCTCTTCACATGTTTTGCCCTGATTCATCAGTAAGCAACTTAATTTTGCAATAGACACTCCTCCGTGGTATGAGATTGTTGGAAGGCACCCGAGGATTCGGTTAGCCATGGCTTGTGTAAGCAAAGGTTGGGGGAGTGTCACCCTTAAATAAACTAAAATACATGTGTAAACAAAAGAGAAGAGGGATGATCTACCTTGCTCGGTAGAGATAACGTCCTTCATGGGAGCCGCTCTTTGGAGGTCTGTTTGGCAAGGGGTTAGAGTACCCGCTACCAGTCGTTGACAACAACAAACACCTCTCAAAACTTTACTTTTATTCTCTTTATATGATTTCAAAACTGAAAAAGCTCTAGCACATGATTTAATCTCTGCTTCCCTCTGCGAAGGGCATGTCTTTTACTTTATGTTGAGTCAGTAAACCTATTTCCCTCCATCTCAAGCAAGCATTTGAGTTGATGTGATCAAACTATTATATTGTGATTTGCTTCATCATGTCTTTACTCTTTCTTGTTTAATACAAGTTTTACCTTGAATGAATATAGCTTTGAAAGTCATCAATGATTAATATGATTGAGTGTGCAAAGTTTACCATAAGTTTTTAATATGAGAGCACTGCTCAATAGATGAATATAATTTGTTAAATGTTCTCTGACCAAGAACAAAGTTTGCCATCACCAATTATGATTCCTTATGCACCTTTATTTGTGATTACCTTATACTTGTTTCAAGTTGAATTATATGAGGAAGTTGTTTACTATAATGTCTTGTGTGAATGAATATGATGCTTCTTGTCCAGTATTTTATTTATCGACTCTTCACTCCATAAACATGTGGACCTGTTTACGAGTTCGGTTTCGCTTGGGGACAAGCGAAGTCTAAGCTTGGGGGGAGTTGATACGTCCAAATTGCATCACTATTTTATATCATAATTTGCTGTTATTCATTGATATATTTCATGTTGGGACACAATACTTATGTTATTTCATCTATTTTGCATGTTTCATGATTATTTGGAGATCAAGCACCGGAGCCGAGATTCTACTGGAAAAAGCACCGTCGGAATGCAATATTTCGGAAGATCAAGCTGTGGAAGGGAGTTTTACCAAAAATCCTATTTTTCCGGATGACGAAGGGAGCCGGAAGGAGGGGCCGAGGAGGACCCGGGGTGGGCCCACACCCTAGGGCGGCGCGGCCCATGCCCCGGCCGCGCCGCCATGTGGTGCAGGGGCCCACGACCCCTTTCGCCTCCTTTTCTTCGCGAAACCCTTCGTCCCGAAGACCTAAGCCACGAGAGGAATCCTCACGAAGGGTTACGGCCGCCTCTGCGGGGCGGAGAACACCAGAGAGAAAAGAGCTCTCCGGCGGGCAGGAATCCGCCGGGGAAATTCCCTCCCGGAGGGGGAAATCGACGCCATCGTCACCGCCATCAAGCTGGACATCATCTCCATCCCCATCATCATCATCTCCACCATCATCACCGCCATCTCCTCCAGCACCTCGTCACCGCCGTAGCAATTTGGGTTTGATCTTGATTGTTTGATAGGGGAAACTCTCCCGGTATCTATTCATACTTGTTGTTGATGCTATTGAGTGAAACCATTGAACCAAGTTCATGTTCAGATTGTTATTTATCATCATATCACCTCTGATCATGTTCCATATGATGTCTCGTGAGTAGTTCGTTTAGTTCTTGAGGACATGGGTGAAGTCTAAATGTTAGTAGTGAACCATGGTTGAGTAATATTCAATGTTATGATATTTAAGTTGTGGTGTTATTCTTCTAGTGGTGTCGTGTGAACGTCGACTACACGACACTTCACCATTTATGGGCCTAGGGGAATGCATCTTGTACTCGTTTGCCAATTGCGGGGTTGCCGGAGTGACGGAAACCTAAACCCCCGTTGGTATATCGATGCGGGGAGGGATCGCGAGGATCTCGAGTTTAAGGTCTGTGGTTAGATTTATCTTAATTACTTTCTTGTAGTTGCGGATGCTTGCAAGGGGTATAATCACAAGTATGTATTAGTCCTAGGAAGGGCGGTACATTAGCACAGGTTCACCCACACAACACTTATCAAAACAATGAAGATTAATCAGTCTGTATGTAGCGAAAGCACTAGACTAAAATCCCGTGTGTCCTCGAGAACGTTTGGTCATTATAAGTAAACAAACCGGCTTGTCCTTTGTGCTAAAAAGGATTGGGCCACTCGCTGCAATTATTTCTCTCGCATTTTACTTACTTGTACTTTATTTATCCGTTACATCAAAACCCCCCGAATATTTGTCTGTGAGCATTTACAGTGAAACCTTCATCGAAACTGCTTGTCAACACCTTCTGCTCCTCGTTGGGATCGACATTCTTACTTATCGAAGATACTACGATACACCCCCTATACTTGTGGGTCATCAAACTTTGGCGGAGATGATACGTGTGGCGGATAACTATGCGTTGGGAGACCCAATGCAACCGGCGGTGCAAGCTGAGCCGGAACAATCAAACCCGCCTCAGCAGCGCCAGGAACAATACCGGGACAACCGGAACAACAAAAGGAGAGAAGATTTCCCGGATCGAAGGTACGGTCAGCAGCAAGTTGCTGCTGTGCAAGAAAACTCTGATGCCAGCGGCAGCCAGAGGCAGAGAACCGGATCGCAGCCGTGGGCAGGTCCTAAGAAACAATGGGTCGAAAAGAAACCCTAGGGCCAGAAAAAGAATTGGCAAGAACCCGCGAAATACACCATGGAAGCCGCCATGGATCAACCTTGTCGGTGGCACACGCCGAATCCGGCTCATCCGTCAAACCACTTGACAAAAGATTGTACCTGGACCAAGTACTTGATGCAAAAGGGAGCAGTAAAAGATGCGCAGGCGCAAGGGTGCAACACAATGATGCCACCACCACAAGATATGCTGCGCCAGCAACAACTACCACCACCACCACCGCTTACCGGAGCAAATGCTTTACCGGTACAGCCTCAGCCAAACGAGGCAGCGGTATCGGCAAGTCAATCGGGTGGGAGAGGGCCACGGCCAGCCACCTCCACCGGCACCTTTGGGCCGGAATGTTTATGAGGACCCGGACGTGTGCTTGTGTCGTGTTCGTCAACGAGCCGACGAGACGGGCAGAGCCTACATCGCCGTTCCATGGAAGTGAACGCGGTGATGCCGGCAGTACCAAAATACATGCGGTGGTCGGATCGGGAAATCTCATGGTCGATCAAGGATCACCCCGGGGTTATACCTAACCCGGGTGGTTACGCTCTCGTGGTGGACCCAATCATGAAAGGGCCAACGACTCGCGTCAAGTTCAGCAAGGTGCTGATAGACAATGGGAGCAGCATAAACATAATGTACCGGCACACCATGCATACGCTGGGCATAACAGAAAACATGCTTCAGCCAACTCGCACAACGTTCCACGGAATCGTTCTGGATTTGTCCTGCGCACCGGTTGAAAAAGTCCGGGTGGATGTGTCGTTTGGAGGACGTGACAATTGCTGGGTTGAAAACGTTGAGTTCGAGGTGGTGGACTTAGATAGTCCATACCATGCACTGCTGGGGAGACCGGCACTGGCGGCCTTTATGGCCTCGACCCACACAGCGTATCTCAAGATGAAGATGCCGGCACCTCGTGGACCCTTAACTGTGGTGGGAAATTACAGGATCTCGGCTGGAAATTGCTTACGCCGGATCAAACCTAGCGAGAATCGCCGGTGATCGCGGAGGAAAAGAAGAGGATGCAAGCTGCGGTTGCGCTGGCTCAGTCTTCACAATTGAGCTTAGCGGCAATGAGTGCAAGCTTGAGTGCTCCAGCGTTCAAGCCTACAAAGGAAACAAAGGACATCGTGCTGGACCCGGCTTTCCCTGAGCGTACCGTTCGTATCGGTGCCGGCCTCAGTGAGGCATAGGAAAGCGCGCTCGTCAGCTTCCTCCGTGAGAATCAGAATATCTTTGCTTGGTCGACAGAGGACTTGGTAGGTGTTCCGAGGGAGCTGGCTGAGCACTCTTTGAATGTCCGGAAGGATGCGAAGCCGGTGCGACAACCCTTACGCCGGTTTGCTGAGGATAGGAGGAAAATCATTGGAGAGGAAGTAACAAAGCTGTTGGTTGCCCGTTTTATCGTGGAGGTGCTGCACACTGAGTGGTTAGCCAATCCGGTGTTGGTTGAAAAGAAAAAAGATGAGAACCTCGAGGCAAAAGGTGTGGCGCATGTGCATCGACTACACCAATCTGAACAAGGCTTGCCCAAAAGACCCTTTTCCTTTACCGCGGATCGATCAAGTGATTGATTCCACTGCTGGGTGTGAGTTGTTGTCTTTCCTAGATGCTTATTCCGGTTTCCACCAAATCCCCTTGAAAAAGGAAGATCAAATAAAAATTGCGTTCATTACCCCGCACGGGGCTTACTGCTATGTCACTATGCCTTTTGGTTTGTGCAACGCTGGTGCAACGTACCAGCGCTGTATGCAAAAATGTTTGTTTGATCAAATCGGAAAAAATGTACAAGTTTACGTGGACGATGTTGTGGTAAAAACTAAGGCAAAAGAAACCTTAATCGACGATCTCCGGCAAACATTCGATAACTTAAGAAGATTCCGGATGAAACTTAATCCGGCAAAATGTACTTTCGGTGTCCCTGCCGGCAAACTGCTTGGCTTTCTTGTATCAAGCCGGGGCATTGAGGTCAATCCGGTAAAGATCCGGGCAATCGAGAGAATGACGATACCGCGAGATCTTAAGGACGTACAAAAATTTACCGGAAGCTTAGCATCGCTGAGCCGGTTCATAAGCAGGTTAGGAGAAAAGGCCCTGCCACTCTATGCTTTGATGAAAAAGTCCGATACGTTTGTCTGGACCCCTCAGGCAGACACGGCGTTTAAAGAGCTAAAAACAATGTTAGCCACTGCGCCGATACTGGCTTCGCTATTGGAAAGAGAGCCCATGTTGCTATACATAGCAGCAACTAACCGGGTTGTGAGCGTTGTTGTGGTGGTAGAAAGAGAAGAGGAAGGAAAAACCGTCCAGAGGCCGGTATACTACCTGAGCGAGGTGCTCTCCCTCTCAAAGCAAAACTACCCACACTTCCAGAAAATGACTTATGGCGTGTTCATGGCCGCCACAAAGCTCAAGCACTACTTTGAGGAACATCCTATGAAGGTGGTGAGTGAAGCACTCATCTCCGATATCATGTGCAACAAAGATGCTAGCGGCAGGATTGCAAAATGGGCAATCCAGATATCACCGTATGTACCGGTGTATGAAAGAAGAGACGCCATCAAATCACAAGCTTTAGCTGATTTCTTGGTCGATTGGGCGGAAATGCAGTACAAGCCCCCAGATCAAAGAATAGAATACTGGAAGATGCACTTTGACGGATCCAAACTCAAAGAGGGTCTAGGTGCCGGTGTGGTGCTAACCTCACCAAAGGGAGATCATCTCCGGTATGTTTTACAAGTACATTTCAGGGCATCAAAAAATGTCGCTGAATACGAGGCTTTGATCCATGGGCTTAAGGTCGCAAAAGAAATCGGTGCACACCGGATCATTTGCTATGGAGACTCAGATCTTGTAGTACAACAATGTTCCGGAGATTGGGACGCAAAAGATGCCAACATGGCCTTATACCGGTTTCATGTGCAAAAGATTGCCGGCTTCTTCGAAGGGTGTGAGTTTCACCATGTGCCGCGTGCAGAAAATGAAGCCGCAGATGCTTTGTCCAAGCTGGGCTCATCCAGGCAATAAATTCCTCCCGGAATAGCCTTGGCACACTCAAGAGTACCATCAATCAAGCCGAGTCCGGAGTCGGAGTCAATTTTTGTACCGGAATCACATGTTCACTACTAGGGAAAAGCCTATAGG
>NC_061512.1:197222159-197260579 GCF_022539505.1 Lolium rigidum
GTTCATTTAAATTCTATAAATTCTCTAGATGTTGGCTGGTTGATATAGCAATAATGCTCTCCGGTTCATTTAAAAAATGATGAAATGAACACTTTAGGGTTCAATTCATTATGTGTTTCATTTAAAACAAAATAAAAATGATGTACATGGTTCTATGGTTCATGCTTATTCTACTGGAATCAAGTTGAAAATGAACTTTATATATGTTGGTTTAGTTGGTTTAGATGAAATGCAAATGAAATGCTGATGCAAGTTGAAAATGCTCAATTGTTTAGTTCAAAATGCTCATGCATGCTCACTGGTTGTAAATTAATTTGGTTCAAAATGAAAATGCATCATTACCTACTGCCAAAAAAGAAAATGAAATAGAGGTTTGGCTCAAAATTGATTTTACTTGCGGTAGCTAAAATTCTGGTTCAATTCATTCTTTTAAATTCATTCTCTGGTTCAATTCATTTATGCTTGTTTGAGAATTTGAGATATGGTGGTATGGTGGTTCAATTCATTCTCTGGACAAAAGAAAATGCCATTGCGGAGAAAATGGTCCCCTTAACCGGAGAAAATGGTCCATGCTATTGTAAAATACATGTTATTCTCAACATTTATATGTTCCCTTAACCGGAGAAAATGCTCTCTGCCATTTATATGTTGTATGAAATTTTGTATGTCAGCATTTCCATTTTTATTTTAGTGTTTGGGAAATCTGTCTTATGATAGTAGCTGATGCTGCTGCTTATTCCTGTATCATTCATATCTTATGTTGCACTGAGCACTAAGCAGAGTTTGATGTAGCACTGCTTATTAGTAGGTTTAGTTGATAAAGTGGTTCTTCATTTAAATGCCTACTGCCAAGAATTGGTTGATATATAAAATTCACTATGTTCATTCTCTGGTTTTAAATGGAGGTTGTCAAGTGTTATTTTTATGCTGATGTAAAATGCCACTGTAATGTATATGCTAAAAAGCTCCTACTGTAATTTATGTGGTGATGGTTATGGTGATGGCATGGTTATGGAGATGGTTATGGTTATGGTTATGGCATTTATATGTTTGCATTTCTGTTACAGGGATTGAGTTGCTATTGAGTGCCGGAATGTCGATTCATTTCCGTTCCGGCAATTCTAGCACTCGGCATGACCAATTTTTAGCAAAGGTCATGCCGAATTTTTCCGTGAATTCTAACTCTTTTTCATCTTCTATTAGTGCAAGCCACCATGTCGTCTCAAGAAGAGTTAGAGGAGCACTACAATAGGCACTTCTTTAGGACGGAGGAGGATGCCGAGGTCGCCGGTGTTGGCGGCGACGAGGACCATGAGATGGAGGATGCCGGCTGGGGGTAGTGCCGACGAGCCGAGCGGCAACGAGGCAAGCGCCGCCGCCGGGGGTAGTACCTACGAGCCTAGCGGCGATGAGGCAACCGGCGCCGCCGGGGGTGGCGGCGAGACAAGCGGCGACGATCCTAGCGGCGCCGCCGGGAGTAGTGGCACCGGGACAAGTGGAGCCAAGAGGCCGCGGAAGGCAAGGCGCCAAAACACGGTCGGCACCGGCGGAGACACGATCACGGAGGTGGACCCCGCCGGTGGTTTGCCGGTGCAGCCTAAGGATGTTGCCAAGGGGTACGGCAACCAATCGGCATGTATCCTCCGAGAGGTCGTCAATCTCAACGAGACGGACCTCCGAGCCGAGAGCAAAGCGCCTTTGCGAGCCCAGCTCATTGCGAGGTTGCACGCACGATACAAGTTCCTAGGCGACTACGCCTCCGGTCATCAAACCAACAACATTGTGAACTCACAAGCCCTCCCGAAGTTCACCAAACACCTCGGCAGCTATAAGTACATGGTGCGGAAGCTGATTGCCGAGGGCAAAGGTTTCGAAGAGGTCCACTCCGCCTTTCCGCATGTCACCCGGGCGGACTTTGATGCTTTTGTGGCCAATGAAGAGCTACAAGCAACCAAGAATCGCAAGTTGTGGGGGAAGGAAATGCGGGAGCTTAACATCGGCAACCACAACCTTGGGAGCCGTGGGTACGAGGGAAAGGAGCCCTATTGGGCGAAGGAGGACGAGGCGTATGTAAATGCCGGCATTGAGAACCCCTGGCTCAAGTACAAGGACCCGCTTGAAAGAAGATTCATCAGGTCCCGGTACCATAAGAAGAAACTAACCGGGGAACTTGTCACGGACCCGAAGGTCGTAACCGACATAATTTGGTTCACGAACGACCCGAAGGTCCTGGCGTTGGAGAAAAAACTGGTAAGCAATTTACCGGTTTTATTAGATCAAGTATCGTTCATATAATAGTAGCAACATTTCTAAATGGTTCGCGTTTCTTCCGCAGGAAGAAGAAAGACAAAGACTTTCTCAAGCCTCCCAAGGTGACGAAGGCTCCTCGTCCCGGGCGTCGACGGGCAGGGTAGCTCGGGACAAGCCTCTCGTACGGGCGCTAAACATCGTTAATGAGCATTCACCGACGAGAAGGCCGCATAGAGGCCGTGTGGCTGGCGCCGGTACAGGCTACAAGCATGGTCACTATGGCTTGTCGTCTGCGGCCGATAAAAATGCGCGTAATGAGAGGAAGCAGCGGGAGGCGGAGCAAATGAGGGAGTCAATCCTAGCCCAAGTCCAAGCTGGTTTGGTACCGCAACTGGTACCGCAACTCAAAGCTACACTCGTACCTGAAGTCAAAGCTGAAGTCGCCGCTGGAGTCCAAGCAGATTTCAACGCTCTACAAGCGTGGTATGAGGGTGGCAAACAAGGCCCCCCCCCCGAAAATGCAAGTGGTTAGCTTCAACGGCGGCAACTCGATGGTGCCGCCGTCCGCCGGCAATGACAATGTTATAATGGAGACTCCTCCGGCCGCCGGCAATGTCGGCTGGTGCTAGGGATTCACCGTCCATGCCGGGTAGCAGCCCCTCCGTCACTTGCACGCCCGCCGCCGCATGTGCTGGCCCGTCGACATTAGCCGAGCTCAACGCCCTCACGGTAATTAACTAATGTGTACATCAAGTTAATATATTAGTTTCGTCATACTTGCCCTCTCTCTAACGCCATACACATGTTCTCGCAGGCGCTCTCGACGCCATGCACCTTTTTGATGAGAGTAAACGACGAACTCAAAGACGTCGCGAGGGGGTCCATCATTCGGCCCCTGGATAAGAAGTGGCACACACGAGATATGGCGGATGACGTTTACCGGGTTGAAGTGGATCGGGCGTTACCGGGCTATGAGGATTTGTTTCCTCCTAATCAACCGCATGGTGCCGATGACGATAGCCCGTTGAATCCGGCCTCATCGAAGGGTTGGGTACTGCTATGGCCGAAGACCCTAATTCGGATCAACACCTACTCGGGGTCGACGGCAAGCAAAGACAAGCACCTTGCGGCGCCACATGTCGGCGTCCCTCCACGACAGCCGGCGGCGCCCGTGGTCATCGCCCCACCGGAACGGCCAGCTGCGCCGGAGGTCGGCGCCCCACCACAACAGCCAGCTGCGCCGGAGGCCGAGGAATATGAACGTGACAACTTCCAATGGGATATTCCTACGTCTTCACAAGTTGTCCATGAGGATGCGCCGGGCTTGAAATATGTGTGCTCCAAGAAGGCTGTTCGATTCTCAAGAAACGGCCGATGAGGAGGAAAATCCTGAGGAGGTCGCCACCGCCGCCGTCAAAAATATGTTGAGCCCAAACACACTCCGTGCTACGGCCACTACGGCGATGGATGGTCCAGCACTACAACCCAAGAAGAGGAAGAGGGCAAATAAGAAGGACGCCCAAGACAAGGCGGCGGCGGCCAAATCCAAGGACAAGGTCCCACTCCTTGACAAGTTGCCAAACAATTGGCGACCTCCGCATCACTTGGGTCAACCGATGCTTGCCGGAGCATGTCGTGAAGAAACTCACCCCGGATATGAGGAGCTTGCATGAGACTTGTCTTGCATGTGGAGAACCTTCTTCTCAAATCAAAAGATCCTCGGTTACCCTCTCTTCGTGGCGAAGGTGCCAACCGGCATGAACTTCGTCGAGAAGTACCCCGCGGACTTGTGCTTCATCCGGTTCAACGACATCTTCAGCATCTATCGCATGCAAGCGCTCCACTTTAGTGTGGTTCGCCTAGTTGCTCTTAGCATGTCTTCCCAGATTGTTAAGGAGGGGACGCCGACCATCGCGATCATGGACCCCTTCTATATGCGGGAGAGCATCATCCGCAACCCCGGGGATCGCGCGATTGCCACCCGACAGGTCGAGGATTTCATGCCGGCGAACATTAAGAAGGGCGCCATTCTCATCCCTTACTTCCCCGAGTAAGTAATCACTCGCTAGTCCCCCATCACCATTCTATCCTATATCTCCATTTGCATTTCCAAAGGTTAATCCGTGTGTTTTCCGCAGAGACAAGTTCCGCACCCTCATCGTCGTGCACCCGCAACACTCGCATGCGATCTATCTCAACTCGGGTAGGGACCGCAAGAAAGACTACTCCCACATCGGGGCCCTTCTCAATGATGCTCTCACCGGCTTCGCCAACAAGGCAGGCCCCCTCAAAGTAGAGAGGAAATCCCGAGGAGGCTTCGTCTTAACCCACACAACCAACTTCCCCTGCCTCGGGCGATCGACGCCCGACAATGGGATGGACGCGTGGTACGCCATCCTTCGGATGCAGGAGTACATAAAGTACGCAGATGACATGTTGCTGCCGGATAATCTCGAAACAGGTTTGCAAACATGGCGGATGTCCCCGATAGAGAGATTAGAAAGAACCGGGGTCGCATCCGGCAGTTCATTTGCACGATAATCCTGCAGGATGTCAACAATAGGTCTGGCGAGTTCTTCTACGGCTATGGTCTACCACCTAATGACGAGATAGACCTCCGCTTGGAGATGTCGCGTGATGAGAGGCCGTTCAACTCGCTTGAGGGCTGCCGTCCATTCCCCCTAGGCGTACAACCTCGATCCTACGACGGGAACACTTGCTAAAGCTTGAACGATATGTCCTTGAACTTCCGTACTCGTAATAATTGCTATATATTCCCATAGAATCGACTAGTTGCTTTTATTTAGTTGTATGAATGTGCATGTGAACATGTGTCCGTAGTTTCATTTACTTTGCTATATATTTCAAGATTATGGCGTACATAGCTTAATAATTATTTGCATTTACTCGACCACTACTTGCCTCGTATTTGGAGTTCGCCGATGATTAGAATGTCCGGTCAATCGTACACTCGGGGGTGGAGCCAGTGAGCCTTGGTGCGACGGCCACAAGTATCAATCTATTGTGCATCCTACCTAGCCTCACCGACTCCATCCCTGGATGTTAATATTTGTTTCGACCGACAAAGTATGAGGCACGCTATTTAATTCGTACTACTTGTCTTCTATTTGAGTTCGCACTTCTTAATTGCATTGGCCGATGATTAAAATGTTCGGTCACTTGTACACTCCGGGGTGGGGCCGGTGAGGCTTGGTGTGATGGCCACAAATATCAATCTATTGTGCATCCTACCTAGCCTCACTCGACCCCATCCCTGTATGTTATTATTTATTTCGACCAACAAAGTATGAGGCACATGCTATTTAGTTCATACTACTTGTCTCTTATTTGAGTTGGCACTTGTTCATTGCATTGGTACTAACGTTTTACTTGTCTTTGTGAATGGAGATGCCGACGACATATGTCGTGTACAAGGGGAGGGTTCCTAGAGTCTACGACGACTGGGAGGACTGTCGGAGACAGGTGCACCGTTTCAGCGGCAACAGCTACAAGGGATACCCCACTAGGGTGGAGGCGGAGGGAAGATACGCCCGTTATCCAGCGGGAGAGATGAGGGACATGAGGAGGAACCAGATGAAGACCATGGCCTTCGTGATGATGGTCATGACCATGTTGGTCATGTTCTATGTGATTCTAGTTTAGGTTAGGACCTACATTGTGAGGTGTATGACGATACTTGTGACGACTATGTACCAAGACTTCTAACTTTGTGAAACTTCGTCGTTCGGTGTTGCATATGCACATGTGTTGTATGAATCAACACATTCCGAAACGAGACTTGCGTATTTGTGTACCGATACCGAAATGAAACTTGGCTCTCTATGTGCTTCTCATATTGCATGTAATACTCGTATAAATATGAACTGCGTTGTAAATATATACTCGCTGTCAAATATGTATTGTAATATGCTGGAAAAAAGCTGGAAAAAAGAATTTTCGAATTAATTGCCGGCGCACCTAAATGACACATTGCCGGCGCACGTGGCATGCGCCGTCGCTGGAAGCACTACTGCCGGCGCACCTGATTGTGCGCCGGTGGAATATGTCTTTGCCGGCGAAGCTTGGTGGTGCGCCGGCAGTAGCTGACATATCGCCGGCGCACTACCTGGTGCGCCGGCAGTGTCCATTTATCACCGGCGCGTTCGCACCGGCGGGCTCGTGGTGCGCCGGCAACGGGCGTTTTAGGTGCGCCGGCAATGGGCCTTTCCCTAGTAGTGGTTGTACCAATGGATATCGACGAAAGAAACTCGGGGACTGTACCGGTAAGCTCGGGGACTGCTGCGCCTGTACCGGAAGGAACAATGCTGGTGGACAGGATGGACATAGACGTACCGGTGTTCCTGGTTCGGGAGGCACCATCATGGGTTGAACCTATTAAGGAATTCCTGATCAACGACAATTTGTCGGTTGACGAAAATGAATCGAGAAGGATCCAGAGGAGGTCCAAAGCTTACACCATCATCAATGGCGAGGTGTACAAGAGAAGTGTTACCGGCGTCCTCCAAAGGTGTGTGAAACCGGAAGAAGGAAAAGAAATGCTCGAGGAAATCCACCGAGGGGAGTGTGGGCATCATGCTTCGTCAAGGGCGCTAGTGGCAAAAGTGTTCCGGCATGGGTTCTATTGGCCAACGGCTTTGGAGAACGCGGAGGATCTGGTAAGAAAATGCAATGGGTGCCAGAGGTACGCCAAGCAAAATCATACCCCAGCCTCCGGCTTAAAGACAATACCGCTAACTTGGCCGTTTGCCGTTTGGTGCCTAGACATGGTTGGCCCATTCAAAACCGCAAGGGGAAACATGACCCACATCTTGGTTATGGTGGACAAATTCACCAAGTGGCTAGAGGTGAAACCCATTGCAAAGTGTGATGGACGCACAGCGGTGAAATTCCTAAAAGATGTTATTTTGCGGTATGGCTACCCACATAGCATTATCACTGACAATGGCACAAATTTTGCTCCAGGTGAGTTCAAAAGATTTTGTGAGGACAACAACATCCGGTTGGATTTGTGCTCAGTCGCACACCCGCAAGGCAATGGCCAAGTTGAAAGAACAAACGCTTTGGTACTTTCCGGTATCAAACCAAGACTCATTGAGGCGGTGGAAAAGTCGCCGGGGTGTTGGCTCGATGAGCTACCATCAGTGCTGTGGAGTATAAGAACAACTCCAAACCGGTCTACCGGATACACTCCATTCTTTATGGTTTATGGAGCAGAAGCGGTCATACCAACCGACATTCTCCATGATTCACGAAGGGTGCAACTCTATACCGAAGAAGAGGTAAAGGAGGCCCGAGAAAACGATGTGGACTTGCTAGAAGAAGCGAGAGAATTAGCTTTGGCAAGAACAGCCATATACCAGCAAAACCTCAGACGCTATCACAGCCGGAAGGTTAACCCGAGGGTGTTCCGGGAAGGAGACCTAGTGCTACGCCTAGTGCAGCGCACTGAAGGCCGGCACAAGCTTTCCCCTCCGTGGGAAGGGCCTTTCATTGTGAGCAAGGCTCTCCACAATGATGCCTACTACCTGATTGATGCACAGGAATGGAAGAAAGGAAAGGCGGACAGGTCCGGAGAGGAAACCAAGCGTCCGTGGAATGTAGCTCTGTTGCGTCCTTTCTACTCTTGAAGTTGTGGTGTAAGAAGTTCCTTTTTGTACCTTATTGGCTATGAATAAAAGATGTCGGAACCTCGAATGAGTCTCGGGGACTGATAACCCACAAGTATAGGGGATCGCGGCAGTCTTCGAAGGAAGTAAAACCCAAATTTATTGATTCGACACAAGGGGAGGTAAAGAATACTTATAAGCCTTAACAACTGAGTTGTCAATTCAGCTGCACCTGGAAAAGCACTAGCAACAGGGGTGATGTGAAAGTAGCGATGATATGAGAGCAATAGTAACGAGTAACACGAGCAGCGAGTAATAGTAACACAGGAGCAATGGCACCGTAAAATAGTTGATACTACTTCCAATGACATGTAGAACGAGTATATGATGATGAAAGATGGACCGGGGTTCCCAGCTATCTACACTAGTGGCAACTCTCCAATAACAAGTGTTGGGTGAACAAATTACAGTCGGGCAATTGATAGGATTGAAATAGCATTAAGACAGAATATCAAGATCATTAATCATGTAGGCATGTTTTCCATATATAGTCATACGTGCTCGCAATGAGAAACTTGTACAACATCTTTTGTCCTACCAGCCGGTGGCAGCCGGGCCTCAAGGGAATCTACTGGAAATTAAGGTACTCCTTTTAATAGAGCACCGGAGCAAAGCATTAACACTCCGTGAAAACATGTGATCCTCATATCTAAGCCTTCCCCTCCAGTTGTCCCAATTTCTGTCACTTTGGGGCCTTTGGTTCCGGACATAGACATGTGCATACAACTCGTAGATACAATCTAAGCAATAAGTATAGAGCTTAAATCTAAGATCATGCCACTCGGGCCCTAGTGACAAGCATTAAGCATAACAAGATTGCAGCAACAATAACTTCACAAACTTTATAGATAGACTAATCATAATGTATCATCCATCGGATCCCAACAAACACAACACCGATTACATCAGATGGATCTCAATCATGTAAGGCAGCTCATGAGATCATTGTATTGAAGTACATGGAGGAGAGAGTACCAACTAGCTACTGCTAGAACCCGTAGTCCATGGGGGAACTACTCACGGAGCATGATGGAGGCGGTGGCGTTGATGGAGATGGCTTCCGGGGGCACTTCCCCGTCCCGGCGAGGTGCCGGAACGAGACTTCGTCCCCCGAATTGGAGTTTCGCGATGGCGGCGGCGCCCCTGGAGTCTTTCTGGAGTTTCGTCAATTGGTACTGCGTTTTTAGGTCGAAAGGGCTTAAATAGGCGAAGAGGCGGCGCAGGAGGGGCGACAGGGTGGCCCCACAACAGGCCGGCGCGGCTAGGGTGTGGCCCGCGCGGCCCACCTGTGTGGTGGCCCCCTGGCTCTCCTCCGACTCTCTTTCGGTGTTCTGGATGCTTCCGGGAAAAATAGGATGTTTGGCGTTGATTTCGTCCAATTCCGAGAATATTGCCCGAACAGCCTTTCTGGAACCAAAAACAACAGAAAACGAGAACCGGCACTTCGGCATCTTGTTAATAGGTTAGTTCCGGAAAATGCATAAAAACATTATAAAGTGCAAGCAAAACATGTAAGTATTGTCATAAAACAAGCATGGAACATCGAAATTATAGGTACGTTGGAGACGTATCAGCATCCCCAAGCTTAGTTCCTGCTCGTCCTCGAGTAGGTAAACGATAAAAAGAATAATTTTTGTAGTGACATGCTACTTACATAACCTTGATCACACTATTACAAAGCACATGAGATGAATGAAGTGACTCAAGGCAATAATCTATAGTTGCTAACAAATAGATAACATATAGCAAAACTTTTCATGAAGAGTACTTTCAAGACAAGCATCAAAAGTCTTGCACAAGAGTTAACTCATAAAGCAATAGATTCAAAGTAAAGGCATCGAAGCAACACAAAGGAAGATTTAAATTTCAGCAGCTGCTTTCAACTTTCAACATGCATATCTCATGGATAATTGTCAACATAAAGTAATATGATGAATGCAAATAAGCAAGTATGTAAGAATCAATGCACAGTTGACACAAGTGTTTGCTTCTAAGAGGGAAGGAAGTAGGTAAACTGACTCAACATAAAGTAAAAGAAAGGCCCTTCGCAGAGGGAAGCAGGGATTAAATCATGTGCTAGAGCTTTTTAAGTTTTGAAATCATATAGAGAGCATAAAAGTAAAGTTTTGAGAGGTGTTTGTTGTTGTCAACGAATGGTAATGGGCACTCTAACTACCTCATCAAACGAGACTTTCAAAGAGCGGCTCCCATGAAGGACGTTATCTCTACCCAGCAAGGTAGATCATCCCTCTTCTCTTTTGTTTACACATGTACTTTAGTTTTAGTTTTATGGTTGACACTCCTCCCAACCTTTTGCTTTCACAAGCCATGGCTAACCGAATCCTCGGGTGCCCTTCCAACATTCACATACCATGAAGGAGTGTCTATTTGCAAAATTAAGTTGCTTACTGATGAATCAGGGCAAAACACGTGAAGAGAATTATTAATGAAAGTTAATTAATTGGGGCTGGGAACCCCGTTGCCGGCTCTTTTTGCAAAATTATTGGATAAGCGGATGAAGCCACTAGTCCATTGGTGAAAGCTGCCCAACAAGATTGAAAGATAAAACACCACATACTTCCTCATGAGCTATAAAACATTGACACAAATAAGAGATAGTAAAGTTTTGAATTGTTTAAAGGTAGCACATGAAGTATTTACTTGGAATGGCAGGAAATACCACATAGTAGGTAGATATGGTGGACACAAATGGCATAGTGGTTGGCTCAAGGTTTTGGATGCACGAGAAGCATTTCCTCTCAGTACAAGGCTTTGGCTAGCAAGGTTGTTTGAAGCAAACACACGTATGAACCGGTACAGAAAATCTTACATAAGAACATATTGCAAGCATTATAATACTCTACACTGTCTTCCTTGTTGCTCAAACACTTTTACCAGAAAATATCTAGACCTTGAGAGAGACCAATCATGCAAACCAATCTCAACAAGCTCTACAGTAGTTCTCCACTAATAGGTTTAAACTACATGAAAAAACTTAATCATGATCTACTTGAGAGCTCAAAACAATTGCCAAGTGTCAAATTATTCAAGACAATATGAGGCATTTTCTGTTTCCAACCAAATTACAACAAGTGCAATAGCTTCCAACTTTTATCATTGAACATTAAAAGTAAAACGAAGAACAAGTGTTCATATGAAAAAGCGGAGCGTGTCTCTCTCCCACACAAGGATTGCTAGGATCCGATCTTATTCAAACAAAAACAAAAAGAAAAGCACACAGACGCTCCAAGTAAAGCACATATGATGTGACCGAATAAAAATATAGTTTCAATAGAAGAAACCTGATAAGTTGATGAAGAAGGGGATGCTTTGGGCATCCCCAAGCTTAGACGCTTGAGTATTCTTGAAATATGCAGGGATGAACCACGGGGGCATCCCCAAGCTTAGACTTTTCACTCTTCTTGATCATATATCATCCTCCTCTCTTGACCCTTGAAAACTTCCTTCACACCAAACTTCTCATAAACTTCATTAGAGGGGTTAGTACTCAAAAAACTTGAATCCACCTTGGTCCTGTAGTGACACATTGCAAGAACTCAATAAAACATTAGCTACAGCTCTCCACGTGTAGAAAGCCTTGCTTGAAGTCCGCAAGAGACAATGCAAAAAACAGAGACAGAATCTGCCAAAACAGAACAGCCAGTAAAGACGAATTTAAAAGAGGTACTTCCGTTGCTCAAATCAGAAAACTCAAAACTAACGAAAGTTGCGTACATATCTGTGGAACACGCACGTAAATTGGCATAATTTTCCGAGTTACCTACAGAGAAAAGAGCCCAGATTCGTGACAGATAGAAATCTGTTTCTGCGCAGAAATCCAAATCTAGTATCAACCTTCGATTAGAGGCTTCACTTGGCACAACATTGCAATAAAATAAAGATAAGAAGAGGTTGCTACAGTAGTAACAACTTCCAAAACACAACAAAACAGTAGCAAAATAAACACATGGGTTATCTCCCAAGAAGTTCTTTCTTTATAGCCATTAAGATGGGCTCAGCAGTTTTAATGATGCACTCGCAAGAAATAAGAGTTGAAGCAAAAGAGAGCATCAAAAAGCAAATTCAAAACACGTTTAAGTCTACCCCATTTCCTATGCATAGGAATCTTGTACACAAATAAATTCATGAAGAACAAAGTGACAAGCATAAGAAGATAAAACAAGAGTAACTTCAAAATTTTAAGCATATAGAGAGGTGTTTTAGTACCATGCAAATTTCTACAACCATATTTTCCTCTCTCATAATAATTTTCAGTAGCTTCATGAACAAACTCAATAATATAACTATCACATATAGCATGCTTTTCATGATCCATAAACACATAATTTTTATCAAGCTCAAAAATAGTGCGATTAAAACTTTCAAACACACTTTTATCAATAATATAACAAGATGGTTGATCAATCTCAAGAGATATGGGACTCATAGATAAAGTCAAGAACTCTCCAATCCCATTTTCATTAGTAGTACAATTAATATTATCAAGTAACATAGGACCATCATCAAGAGCTTTATCATAAACATTTGCTACGCAAAACTCTTTAGTACCATGCATTTCGACATCAGGCACAAACAAAGCATTATCATAAGATTTATCAAAGTAGCATGGATTATCATAAATAATAGTAGCATAATTATTCTCACAAGTTTTACTCATAGAGAATATTTCAAGAGAATCCACAGGAACATAACATTCAACCTCTTTCGGTAAGCATGGAGGACAATCAAATAGTGTAAAAGATAAAGAGTTACTCTCGTTAGAAGGTTGGCATGGGTAGCTAATCCATTCTTCCTCCTTTTGTTCATCACTCTCCTCTTCTTTTTCATCCAATGAGCTTTCAGGTTCATCAATTTCCTCCTCTTTTTCATCCAATGAGCTTTCGAGTTCATCAATTTCTTCTTCCACTTGGTTCCTGCAAATTGTGAGTGCATTCTTGTGCATTAATGAGTCTCTCTTTATAATCAATGATATAAGGATTATCAGTGTAACTTTCATTGCAAAAATTAAGGATAGAAGAGACATAATCTTTAAGGTCCTTACAAACAACACAAGTTTCATAATTTTTAACCATGAAGGATTCTATCTCGGAGGCTCCCATAAATATGACACATTGTTCTACCTCTTCAAACCCAAAATGAATATAGCTATTCCGATTATAGTTCTTAATTAAAAATTCCTCACTAAAGCCACATTGAAATTTAAGATGTTTAGTGTCCTGTTGAGAGCAACTGTTTATATCATGGCGTTTAAGCAAGATTTTAGCAATTGTATTCAATTTTTCTATCACAACACTCATCACTTTTCCCGCTCTTGATTCTCTATAATTATTATAATATTCTATAAGCTCCAAATAGGTTGTAGGTTCTCCCATAATAGCAGTTTTTAATTTTTAGGTTTTTCAAATTTTTATGGATTTTTGGGTATATGAGGAAAATAAAACAAGGCAAAAAGAAACTAAGCAAAAGTAAACTAAGAAAAATAATACTAGACAGAAATAAACTAAGCACAAATATACTAGACAAAAGTAAACTAAGCAAAACAAAATAAAATAAAACAAAGAGAGAGGTAGAGTGTACTCCCCAGGTGAACTTATGAGTAGAGCTATGCCTCCCCGGCAACGGCGCCGTAAAACGGTCTTGATAACCCACAAGTATAGGGGATCGCGGCAGTCTTCGAGGGAAGTAAAACCCAAATTTATTGATTCGACACAAGGGGAGGTAAAGAATACTTATAAGCCTTAACAACCGAGTTGTCAATTCAGTTGCACTGGAAAAGCACTAGCAACAGGGGTGATGTGAAAGTAGCAGTGATATGAGAGCAATAGTAACAGTAACACAACAGCAGTAATAGTAACACAGGAGCAATGGCACTAGAAAATAGTTGATACTACTTCCAATGACATGTAGAACGAGTATATGATGATGAAAGATGGACCGGGGTTCCCGGCTATCTACACTAGTGGCAACTCTCCAATAACAAGTGTTGGGTGAACAAATTACAGTCGGGCAATTGATAGGATTGAAATAGCATTAAGACAGAATATCAAGATCATTAATCATGTAGGCATGTTTTCCATATATAGTCATACGTGCTCGCAATGAGAAACTTGTACAACATCTTTTGTCCTACCAGCCGGTGGCGGCCGGGCCTCAAGGGAATCTACTTGGAAATTAAGGTACTCCTTTTAATAGAGCACCGGAGCAAAGCATTAACACTCCGTGAAAACATGTGATCCTCATATCTAAGCCTTCCCCTCCAGTTGTCCCAATTTCTGTCACTTTGGGGCCTTTGGTTCCGGACATAGACATGTGCATACAACTCGTAGATACAATCTAAGCAATAAGTATAGAGCTTAAATCTAAGATCATGCCACTCGGGCCCTAGTGACAAGCATTAAGCATAACAAGATTGCAGCAACAATAACTTCACAAACTTTATAGATAGACTAATCATAATGTATCATCCATCGGATCCCAACAAACACAACACCGATTACATCAGATGGATCTCAATCATGTAAGGAAGCTCATGAGATCATTGTATTGAAGTACATGGAGGAGAGAGTACCAACTAGCTACTGCTAGAACCCGTAGTCCATGGGGGAACTACTCACGGAGCATGATGGAGGCGGTGGCGTTGATGGAGATGGCTTCCGGGGGCACTTCCCCGTCCCGGCAGGGTGCCGGAACAGAGACTTCGTCCCCGAATTGGAGTTTCGCGATGGCGGCGGCGCCCCGGAGTCTTTCCGGAGTTTCGTCAATTGGTACTGCGTTTTTAGGTCGAAAGGGCTTAAATAGGCGAAGAGGCGGCGCGAGGAGGGGCGACAGGGTGGCCCCACAACAGGCCGGCGCGGCCAGGGTGTGGCCCGCGCGGCCCACCTGTGTGGTGGCCCCTGGCTCTCCTCCGACTCTCCTTCGGTGTTCTGGATGCTTCCGGGAAAAATAGGATGTTTGGCGTTGATTTCGTCCAATTCCGAGAATATTGCCCGAACAGCCTTTCTGGAACCAAAAACAACGAGAAAACGGAACCGGCACTTCGGCATCTTGTTAATAGGTTAGTTCCGGAAAATGCATAAAAACATTATAAAGTGCAAGCAAAACATGTAAGTATTGTCATAAAACAAGCATGGAACATCAGAAATTATAGGTACGTTGGAGACGTATCAGCATCCCCACTAAAGTTGCATGTAACATGTTTATTTTTTCAGTTTACCGGTTGCTTATTGAACGTTTTTCTTTCCGGTTTAGTAGTGTGCTAAACCCTACCAGAGTCTTTGACTCTGCTGCTGTCCGCAACCCGGCTTCATGGCAAGCAAGATAAACCGGTAGGGCATAAGCACATGAACTGCGAAGAGGGAGAGCGGGAAAGAACAATCCGGAAAAATTTAACTAACCCCGGTTATACCGGTTTTTTGCAAAAAATTCGTGTTATTTCTAAGTTCAAGAAAGTGCTTGCTTGGTAAAAGAACTTTGTGCTCATACGCCAAAAACGCCCAGAGAAGGTAGGCAGAGCCAAAGCAAAAGAGCCAAGTGTGCATCGAATTGGATGCGGAAACAATTTCGGAATCATTGCAGTGCAAGACAAAAATCGAAACGATAAGCAAAGTGCTAAGTAGCAAACCAACATAGCTTAATAAGTTACCGGTGTGCAATACACCGGCATAAACTGTTGTACCACAAACCAAAAGGATTGAGTTTTAGCTTACATCATAAACCCCGGCATACCGGGGTAGAATTTAACAAGTTTTGTTATCAAGCAAGCAGGAGCAGATAAACTTGTTATCACAGCAAAGGTTCAAGCAACAGGGGCTTCAGGAGGAGCAGCATCGGCCTCGGGGGCTTCAGGGGGAGCAGCGTTGGCCTCGGGAGCTTCCGGCAGCACGTCCTCGGCGCCCTTATCTTCACCTTCCTCTTCTTCCTCCTCATCGCTGAGGTAGTCCTTGACACCAGGAGGGGGAGGGATGAAGGTGCGGACCTGGGCGTACTCAGCGAGCCGGTAGGCCCGATCCTGCCGCTTCGCGGTAAGAACCGGGTCCACGTCGGTTGGAGCATCTTGGCGCACGCCTTCGAGTGCATCCAGATCCAAGTCCGGGTACCAGGAGCACGCGGAGCGCAGCGCGGTGTCAGCTCCAGCACGAGCTACGGAGCACTGCCACTCGCGAATCCGGTGCCCTGCCTCCTTTAGCCGGCTGGCGGTGAGGGTGATGTTGGTTGGCATAGCTTCTTCAGGCCACAGCACCTTGAAAATTTGGATGGCGGCATCCGGTAGATCAACAAGGAGCCGGTCCACTGAGCGCATGTGTTGAACTCGAGCGGAGAGGGCGACCAGATAGTCGTACCCGTCCCAGTGCGCGTCCATGTTGGGAAACTCCCGCGCCACCCGATCCTCCATCACCTTTTTCACGGCGTGCGCCTGAGAGTCCGGGAAGTGTTCTACAGGAAGAAGGGAAAAGCATAAGCGTAAGATACCGGAAAACAATCTGCCGGAAGGAAAAGGAACACGAATACATTTTCAAAAAGAAAAAGCTTATAAGCGAAAGAAGGGACAAGGCAAGAGCTTACGGAGAGCCAGCGCATCAATCTGCATAACCAGCCGATCATATTCTTTATGATCAGTGGTCATGACCTCAATGTGGTGCTCCGCCGCTTTCCGCGCCTTCCTCTCCTCCTCCAGCTCTGTCATCAGCACCGCGTTGGAGTTCGTGGAATCATCCACAACCTCCGCCAGCCTGGCCTCGGCTGCGGCCTTGGCGTCCTTCGAGATCTTGCTCATGCTCGGAGCCCGGCCTGCATAGCCTTGTTCCTTGAGCTCCTTGTAGCTGGTTTTCCGGGCGCTCGAGTCCTCCCGATGCTGCCGGATGAGCTGCTCCTTTTCGCCTAAGTACCGGAAAGAAAAGTGTTAGCAAAGTGGCAGTTGATAAAATGAGGAAAGAACGAGTTAACCGGAAAAGAAAAAGTGACACCTTGGAGAGTGGCAATCTGGGCCTTCAGGGTCTCAAGGGTAGCTTCCGGACATACTGTTGAACAAAAGATTCGTAAGTGTTAAAGAAGAAAACATTCCGGTAAAAAGATGCCGGAGGAAAAGAAAGGAAATAAACCTTGGCAGTGGTCGTGGGCCTCGGCAAGGTCCCGATGCTCCCAGAGAAGCTCCTCGAAGAGCTGCTTCCGGGCATCCGCGGTTCTCTGTTCAAAAGAAGACAATTGTGAGAAAGAAAGAAACCATGTTATCAACCCGAAACTCGGGGACTGGTTATGCCGGTTTTGCGCGTTTCTAGTTAAGTTTCGCGCTAAGAGCAAAGATCTTAACCCGAAACTCGGGGACTGGCTATGCCGGTTTCGCGCGTTTCTAGTTAAGTTTCGCGCTAAGAGCAAAGATCTTAACCCGAAACTCGGGGACTGGCTATGCCGATTTCGCGCGTTTCTAGTTAAGTTTCGCGCTAAGAGCTATGCTCTCAACACGAAACTCGGGGACTGGGAGGATAGACAAGATCCGGAAAGAAAGAAACCGACATCAATGAAAAAGTTGCAAAGAAGTTGGCGAAACTCACCACCACGTTGCTGGTGGCGTCGTACCACGCACTGTCGAACTCCTTCACGGCACGCTTGAGCCGCATGAAGTGTTCTTCAGTGGACCGGGGCCCAGCGAGGATCCGGCGCTGGAAGGCGGTCCTTCCCCAAGCCGCAGGTGGATGCAGAGATGTCCGCATCGTTCCATTTTTGGGCATAGGGGAGAAGGTGCCCCAGGTCCCGGCTCTCGCGCTTCAGCTCAACAATCCGGCCCAGGAGGCCGGAAGGTTTTTCTGGGACCGCGGCAGCGGCAGGCCCGACGTGCAGCACTAGAGACTGCGAGCCGGCTGAGGCGCTGCCCTCCACGGCCTTTCCCGGGAAGCCCCCGGCTTGAGGAACTTGGTGATCTTGGGGGTCTCCGGCGGCGGCTTTGGCTTGGCCGCGGGAGGTCCTTGGCTTGGCGGCGGTGTTGGAGTAGTCCCGGTAGGCTCGAGAGTAGGAGCTTCCGGGTGCGGTGCAGAGGAGGCCGGCGCGGAAGTATCCGGCGCGGCCTTGGTGGGGGAAGAGCTTGGCTGCTTCTTCTTCTTCTTCTTCTTCGGGGGAGGAGGAACCAGAGGTTCCGCCCGCCCGGCGGTTTCGTCGTCGGCGCCGGTGTCTTGGGTCTCAGGAGGGGAGGTGAGATCCTCCTCCGCGCGGTGATCAGGAGGTGTAGGGGCCGCGCGCCCCGAACTTGTAGTGCCTCCCGGAGGGGAGGCAGAGGTGTTGCCGGCACCAGATGGTGTCGGGCTTGAGCGAGGAGGAGGAGTTGAGGTCCTTGCGGAGCCTGCAGAGCCCTCCGGCTTGGAGCCAAGCTTGAGCGCGGGGCTGAAAGAGAGAAAAAGAAAGGGTTTGAAAAAAGCAACCGGAAAAGAACTTGGTAAGAACAAAACAAGCAAAAAGAGAAATAAGGAACTTACCCGGAAGAAACCGGCATCTGCTTATTCTTGTAGCGCTTCGTGCCTACTTGCTTTCCCCCAAGGACTTCCGTCCGAGGGTGTTTGGCAGGAGGAGCTTGGTAGGGCCGGCGTCAGCAGCAGGCGCCTTGTTCTTCTTGCTCTGGGGCATGAGCTTATTCAGGAATTCATCCCCGGCCTCGGCCTGCAGGGGAGGCACGTGCTCGTGGACCTGTGGTTCGGGGCCAGCTGAGGGAACATCTACAGAAGGAAATAAGCAACAAAATATGAGAGACCGGAAGAGGAAACTACCTCGTCCATGGGGAGCTCATCGGCGGAAACCGCAGAGGGGTTACCAGGGCGCTGAGTGGGAAGGCGACCCATCTTGAGTTCGTACCAAGGGACGAAAGGATCTGGATCAACCTTGTCCAAAGGCCGCTTCCGGCAAGGGCCTCGTCGGTCTGAGTCAATACGGGGGAAGCGGTCCCTGGCCTGAAAACAAAAGAAAAAAGGGTTAGTCACAGTATAAAAGTTACCGGTAAACCGGCCCGAGTTGCGTAATTTCTTACTTCTTGGGTCGGAGGGTTAGTGGAACTGAGGGGCCGGAGGCCCCACTCCCAGTCATCCGGCATGTCCGTCTGGCATATTTGATTAGCCTTCAGGACCACATCTGCCTTGCTCAAGGGCAGGCCGGTGATCTTGGTGGGATCGCCAGGGCCGTACATCTCGCTCATCTTGTGAGCGCGGCGCTTAAGGGGAAGCACCCGGCGGCTGATGAAGGTGCGGATAATATCGTCGGAGCAAATGTTGGTCTCATTCATCAGCTTCAACATGAAGCGTACCACCCGGTTCGTCTCTATGTGATCCGTACCAGGGTTGTAGTTCCAGCTTGATCTTGACGGGCGGCGCCGGATTGAAGGGCGGCAAGTTGATGAGATCAGTGGAGCTCTTGTTCTTCACGTAGAAGAACGTTGTCTGCCACAACCGGCAAGACTCGAGGCCGTTGAACTTAAAAAAGGGGCTCCCTTGGTGGGAGCCGATGATACAAGCCCCGCATTGTACGGGGGGTTTGGGCTTGGGAATGTCCTTGCCCTGGACCGAGTTGATCCGGAGAGAAAAGAAGCGTGCAAACG
Organism: Lolium rigidum; assembly: GCF_022539505.1. NCBI lineage: Eukaryota > Viridiplantae > Streptophyta > Magnoliopsida > Poales > Poaceae > Lolium > Lolium rigidum. Next base: position 197,241,690 of record NC_061512.1, read on the forward strand.
TCTCACGAGCGGGACGGATGCCTATGTAGCCTTCCATGAAGGCCACAAAACAAGAAAGATAAAAAACGGCGTTGCCGGGAATGTGGTGAGGCTGGAGTCGATAAAAATCGAGGAATTGGCGGAAGAAATCGGAGGCAGGAAGGCCGAAGCCACGCTCAAAGTGAGCAAGGAAAACAACGACTTCACCGGGTTCTAGCACCGGTTCGATCTCGTCACGAGGAAGCCGGCAGGAGACTCCATCCGGTATTCTCCTGGACCGGTAGAGCCAGTCAATCTCGTGTTGAGTCACGTCGGAACCTCTCCAGGCTCCGCGTGTGATGCCGGAAAGATCCTTTCCGGGGGCCCGGCTGGAGGTGCCAACCTCTTGATCCTTGCTGGATTCTATTTCCATCCGGGCGAGATCTTCAGTTAGCCCGTCGGAGGTCCTACTGCCTTGACTACTAGAAGAGGAGGCAAGGAGAGACTCTTCGCTAGACATGTAGATCTGGACAACACCGGAATCTACCGAAAAACAGTTTTCCCCAAACAGACCCTCGCGCGAAGATCTACGAGTAAGAGAAAAAGCAAAATAAAGAGGGGATAAATACTCTACCGGCCCAAGATCTGGAAAACTAAGGGAGAAGAGGTAAAGATGTATCGGGCCTAACCTGAGGCGGCGGAGTCGCAGAAGAAGTGGCTCGCCGGTGGAATGGTGAGCTTGCAGCTGGCGAAGAGGTCCGCCGACGGTGAGGTGGAGAAAAGCTTGAGGAAGCACCAATGCCGCGACCACGACAGGAGCGCCGCAGAGGTTCTTCACGCGGTGAAGTTCAGCGACGTCTGGCGGAGCAGTAGCGGAGATTCGTCGGGCGGCGGAGCTCGAACGGCGAACGGAGCGGCAGAGGCGCAGAGAGCAGAGGCACTGTGCGCGAGGAAGTGGGGAATGCGAAGAAGAGGATGAAGAGGAACCGCTCCGCCCTTATATAGAGAAAAGGGAAAGTGGGCCGAAAACCGTCGGGCCGCGGCGGTTCGCCTCGTGGGCCGCCACGTGGCGTGCAGATACACGCGCGGAAATCAACATGCCACAGGGAGGCCACACAGATCCGGAACGGCCGCGAGGATCCGGTGTGGCGCCATAAATGCTGGCGCGTGAGCCGAAGGGAAGTGACCCCCGACACCGGTGCGTCGGACACGCGTGCGCATGTCACTGACAGGCACAGTACCCGAGAAATTCTCGACTTCGCCGAGGAAAGAGTTAATGACTAAGATGCCGGAGGATAAGATACCGGAAAATGCCTTGCTAAGAGAAGATAACATGAGTCCGGGCAAAGATGCCGGATCCAAGCTCAGCGCCGGATAGATCAAACCGGTATCCAGAGAACCTGGCATGGTCTGTTGGATAAAATCCGCCAGACTATACCAGCTTCGGGGACTAATGTTGGGGGGATGACCCCCGGTATGCCAAAGGCATGCCAAACCGGATGGTTTGAGCCATCAAGATACCGGTTTAATGTTCGTACCGGAGCACAAAGATAAGAAGTTGGCTAAGTGAGGCTAAGCCGGTATCCCCAAGAAGGGTATGCCGGAACCGGGTAAAGAAGACACCGGGCTACCGGAAAGAAGAGCAAGTCGGCAGGACTAGTCAAAGATTCTCTCCAGAGCTAGAAGACAAAGATGAGCTAAGCAAAGTAGCTTTAAACGAAGGGCTGACGATAAAGAGGAGGATGACGATGAAAGAAGCCGGAGAACGTCAGCATCCCTGATTAAAGAAGACCCCGGTGTCATCTATGATTAAAGTAGCTTTGTAAAGTAGTTTGTCTAGTCAAAGATGCCATTAGGGTTTCTTGCCCTGTAAGCCACCCTCTCCCCTATATAAGGAGAGGGGGCAGCCCTCTTCAGGGGCGACGAACACATGTACTGAGAAACTTGTAACCTGTGGAGATCAATAAAGAAGATGATCTAGAGCGAGTTCTTCCTTATGTCTTTCTTCTTCAACCTCTAGCCTTGGCTAAGTTCTTGAGGAAACCATCCGGAAGTTCATCCCATCTAATCACAAACCCTCCCCCGAATCCTCTAGCGTACATTCGGCCCCAACTTAAGCCATCCTATGGCATCTGTCTGTTCACCACGACGACACACGGGGATACCAAGTAAATTCGCAAAGTGAACAAATCCGCAAATTTCACCAAAATCCCTTATCGACCAAACTCAAGGATCCGACAAAGTGAACTTTCTCAAAATGAGCTAGGGTAGTTACTGCCTGCAACATGAGCTCGATGTCCTTGTTCTTGGTCCACAATACCTTGGCAGCTGAATAAACATGGTGGTGGTCGGGGCTTTGTCCGGCAGGAGATGCGCGTGGGTTGCAACGGTAGATTTTAGGAGTGACTCTGGGTCCTCATACTAGGAAGAGACGAGTATAGGGCTTCAGAATCAACAAAGCAGCGAAAGCTACCACGATAGATAGTGCGGTGAAAGAGGAATCAACCGATTATAGGAGGCGCTGGAGTGATTGCACGGGGATATAGTGGAAGTTCTCGGAAAGAGAGGGATTGTGGTGTAACGAACGAATATAGCCTCACATAAAAATGAGGCAGGAGAAGATTTTGCAGCTTAAAACACAATGTAAAAATAATTACAAGCCGACCAGGCTATGCCATCTTTTTAAAGTTGTAATTTTTCTCGTCCTCTAAACTCGCGGAGTCCATGGCCTCTTTGATTCACATGATTATGAAAATGCGGGAATAAAAAGAACACATGATTTGCATGGTACATCATTTAAAAAATCATATATAAAATGAGAACGCATAAATCTATATCAATAATTATTTGGTTGCATCACAGGAAAAACGCGGAAATTTGCCTAAAGAAATAGGTGCATGCAATAGTTAACGTTGAGACTAAGTAAATTTTCTATGAGGTAAGATCTAAAGAAAAAAATATTCCGTATTAAATGCAGAGCTCATAGGAAAAGTTGTTGTCAATCCTACAAACCAAACGACCTCTCTATAGCTGAAAATTCTTAAGAATAAAATCCTATATTTACTTCGTACCGAACATGGCCTACATATCAGGCGAATTTAGGGCATGTGGTAGTCAGGCATGGAACGAGATCTTCTACCCTAAAGAGAAAAGTCAGGTAAGCTAAAATACTCTAACTTCCTTTCTTCACATCCATATGATTAAAGGCTAATTTGATCTAAATTCACTTTCACAATATAAGTAGGCGGTATCCATTTAAAATAATTGCTTACAATCAATATTATGGCCTGCTATTTTTCAGTTTAGAATATCTATATGAAGAGTAACTTGCTATGGTACACGACATACAATGTCTGCCACAGCCCCTTGACTTTGCTTCTTTGTTTTACGCCAGCTAAATATTGTAGCATAACTGACTTCCCTCTCTGGCATTAGAGGATCTGGTTTCTTCAGCTAGTGGGAGCAGACAAATGTATCCTAGTTTTCTGAAAATGGCAGTTGAAAGTTCAGGGAAATGAGGAGAAAAAATAGTCAGATGTAGATAATGATGAAATCTACTTGTGTCCGAAAAGCCAATCAGAAAATGATAATTTTCTGTTTAGTCTTAAATGCAGAATTAAGATTTTGCCAACTTTGCCATTTCTGTTTAGTCTTAAATGCAGAATTAAGATTTTGCATGTGCGTAGAGTTCAACATTATCTAGACCTTGTATTTTTGTTATATTTTATTAGAAACTTACATGTATCATTTGATGATGTGAGATACGTGGTGTTTACATCCGTTCTAAGATATAATTATTTTTAGAAAGCTAATTTAGCTAATCTGGAGGGACAAGTCGAGGACACAAACACACCTACCTGTTGGTCCCTTCCAGGCTCCCATGTCATGTGCGTGCGCTCACTCCTGCCCCCGAACCGGACTCCATCTAATGGCTGACTGGACGCCTCGTCAACACCAAGCGCGCATGTCAACCCTTGTCCCGCAAGCAGCGCAACTTGGGCGTCCTTGAGTGCCCGCCGCTCCCATCGCATGCCATGTTCAAACTTCAAACTCCTGCTTGCTCTCATGTCGATCTCCCTGCGTAGCTTCCCGCGACTTCCGCGAGAGAAAACAAGACACATCCGTACGAGCTGCTCGAGAACAATCTGGGTTGAGGTTGAGGAGACAAACACGTAGTACTACTTCTCAACCGGACGCGACTCTCGAAGAACAGCACAAGTGGAAGCAGCGGCGGCTGGGCAGCACGATGGATCAGCGGGGAGAGGATGATGCGGCCATGCCTCGGATTCGCTCGCCTTTTCTTCTCCGCTGCTACCTCGGAGAGCTGAACGGGATGAATTGTTTTCTTGTCCCGTACCTGCCTGGTGCTCTGCCCGGCCAGGGCCTCGTGCGTGGGCCGTGGGCCGTGGAGTCGCTGCCTTCACGTAGAAGCCAGACCATTAATGAATTTCCCAAACGTAGCTACATATGATGTTTGACTTTCAATCCCAGTAAAAATCACATTAACTTACTCTATAAAAGTTACGAAGAAAATTGTGCGTGTAAATACCGAGACTTAAACATGGCCGTATGTAATCTGTTCAAAAATCACAAAAGGAAGCTACGCAAATATGGGGTCATACTTGCTGCCCAGCTTCATTCTAACATTTCACCGACAGGCCACCATGCACACAATTCTTGCACCAACTCGTTCCAGTACTCCTGCAGTCCACTCCCTCGTTCACATCCGCTGTAGCTAATATAGATGGCTAGCTAACAAGTCTCAATGTGGATGCCCCCATCAAAGCCATCGAGGAGCGGAAAAGGTGCATTGTCCCGAACGTGGCGACCTACCCCACGACGAGCCCGATCCATATACAGAGAGCGAGCGAGCGGCCGGCTTTCGTGGCTGAAAACGGCAGGCAGGCCAATCCATCGTCGATAACATGATTAAAGTCGCACCTAAAGGCCTTATGTCTAAAGATAAATATTTTAATTTTTTATATATGAACGTATCAACAATTAAAATATATCTAGATATATCTATATTTAAATAAAATTAAAACACTTATTTTTAAACTGAGGCAGTAGATGAACAGACAAATCAGCTGTTTGGAAAAAAGTTTAAACTTGGGGACAAGCAGAAGCTGTTGTGCGCGATGGATGGATTCCGTGGTCACTCCCTTCTTATGATCTTATCCTTGGACGGGCCGGCTCGATCGAGATCGGCACTGTAGGTCCGGATTGGCACGCTTCCGGCTGGGGGCCTCGCCTTGCATGTAGGACCAGAGAATATCACGACGTACCTTGGAGCCGGCGAAGGAAATCCGTTCCGTTCCGTGACAGACAGACAGACACCGATCGATCCGCATCCGCATCCGCATCCGGGAGCGGGAGCGGGACAGCAAGACGCTAAAAACGCATGCGCCTACGTCACGCGCGGGAGGGAATTGAAGGGCCCCAGACATTCCGCTCTGGCCGGAGCGTGGCGCGCGGCGGGTTCGTGCACGCCTCGCGCGTGCACAGTGCTCGTTCTCGGACTCGATCTCCTCCCCCGCACGTCCAAGTATTCTTTTTTTTTTCTTTGCACCCGTTGCCCAAATATCCTTTTTTTTTGCGTGCCATTACCCACGTATTTGTCGGAGAAAAAATTACCAATCGATTAGAGTATGTAAATACCAGAAAATTTTCATACTCATTAGATACAACGGGTATGGGTCCGAGATCGTAATACTCATACCCGTGTATTGACTTACTCGTCTCCCGCCGCATTCCATATCACATTCCAATCTGTTGTTGTTTATCAGCAAGTGTTGTTGTTATGATAATGTGTTGCTATTTATGATATATTGTTTATAAGTATGTGTTCATGCTTATAATGGGATGGTGTTGACAAATTATGGTTGCATGTTGTTGTTTACCACTGTTTTTTTTTTCTCAATTTCATGTATTGTTAAATGCAGCTTTTTTTACATGCTTGTGCACATTCACCATGTTGGGTGACGGGTATGGAAAAGCGCGAATATAACCGTTGACGGATATGGAAAAGTACATGTATGGTTGGTTCTACCCATAGCCATACTCTGCATGTGACGTCCATCTATGCACGTGTTCTAGATCCAACCCGCTAGATTAGACCGGGTCCACCTGGACACATATATCCTCAGCACGCAACCGTGGGTGCGCGTGAGCTACCGGAGCTACCCGACCGGTACCACCAAGTATGTTGGTACTTAGGCCGTATGGGACGCAGGTGCAGATGTTGAAGATTTTATCTCAAGAAATGATAGAACGATTCCACATTTCAGCAAAAGAATGGAGTGTTTTTGAATTCTGAGGTCGTTTTCTCCATAAGATGTAATTCATCCAAGAAAAATCGTACCGGCAACCTGATAAGAAATATAACACAAAATCGTGTTTTCCAGAATGATGTCACAGTTCAGGTAATGAATGCAGTACTTTTGAATTATTTGGTCGTTTTTCCATAAAATCGTGTTTTCCAAAATGATGTCACAGTTCAGGTAATGAATGCAGTACTTTTGAATTATTTGGTCGTTTTTCCGTTGGCAATTAGTATAATTTTTTTGTAGCACCAACATGGTAAACGTAAAACCGTATTTTCCTAATTGCCAATGGCTAGATTGAGGCCAATCGTGTTTCCCACAGGGTCTCCCTTTTCTGAGGTACGGCCATGTCGGTACGTGGCATGCACAGTCCTGATCCTGTCGTCGCCATGCTCTTGGCTTGACGCCCCGTACGTGCCCAGCCAGCCAAAAGTACCTAGCAAGCTAGTACCTATGTAACCTATAGCTGCTATTGGCGTTTTGCATTGGGGAAGAGGACAAGGCAGCTAGACCAAACTGAACCGAATCAAATCAAATCATCTCTGGTCACGCAATCGATCATTGCCGGGTTAAAGCCGAGTAACCGCACCGGTCACGGGCCCGCACCTAGCTCGGTCAAGCCCTCGATGGGAGGAGGTACCGAAAACTCTAGAAAAAGGCCGACCTCTGAGAAGGGAAGAGACTTTCTCCGCGCGCGACACGTGGTTGAACGTGGGGCGCGGAATTTGCCGGTGGACTTCCTCCGCGCTCGACACGTGTTGCTTTCTGGTGATTTTGCGAACCGTCCACTTCTCGTAACGGGTCCGCTTCTCACTTAACGGGTTTACAGGGACCCGTTTCGCGTCTGCCTTTATCTCCGTTTTTTCCCTTATTCTTCTGTCGTCTGGGCTGGTCGTGGGTTCTGGTTCCTTCGGCTGGTCGTCTCGTCGGCGGCGCTGCTATTTTCCCTTCTCCACCGTTGCTCGTCGAGAACCTCTCGCAACTCATCGTCGGCGGACGTTTTTCCCGCTCCAGTGGTAAGCGCCGTCGCGTTTTTGTGCCTCGCTTAGGGCTTCTAAGATCTTGGTTTTTCCCTTTGATTCGATTAGATCGAATCAGTATTTTCCCTTTGTATTTCCGGGCTGTGAGTTTTCTCGGGGAATTAATGGGAGGGAGGTAGCACTTTCAAATGGAAAATATGCGGAAGGCGGATGCGTATGCATTTTCTCTCGCAAAGTCGTTCTTTTTTCATCGATTTCTTCCGCCTCTTCTTGGTTATACACTTTCCGAGTAACACCGGTTAGGGTTTGCCTTTGTCGGAGTAGCCGTATAATTCCACATTTCGTGGTTACATGCATCCGGATGAGCTGCTGAGTTTCACTATTTAGGGTTTCTTGGTCTTTTTTCTTGTCGATTTACCCGCCTCCGGATTAGCCGCCGAGTTTCCCGTGTCGTGTTGACATGCGGATTCGACAACTCTGGTGGTTCTTGTGGTTTCTATCTCGTGTATTTTGTTGTACTGTTTGGTCTAGTTTTATCACACATCGTACCTGAACTATTTCTAGGGTTTGTCCAAGTGGTTGTTCATAAGATAGTTTTGTACTTCTGTCCACCCGTTTCGTCTGGTACTTGCTGTCCTTTGTGTCTTGTACTTGTTCGTGTTTGACCTTGGTACTCGTGTGACAATTTGTTCTGTACTTGCGTAGCTTAGTCTATCGTACTTGTGCACGTATATCTCTTGTACTTGTGCACGTATATCTCTTGTACTTGTGCACGTATATCCGTTGTACTTGTGCACCTATATCTCTTGTACTTGTGCACGTATATCTCTTGTACTTGTGCACGTATATCTGTTGTACTTGTGCACCTATATCTCTTGTACTTGTGCACGTATATCTCGTTGTACTTGTGCACGTATATCTCTTGTACTTGTGCACCTATATCTCTTGTAATTGTGCATCTATATCTCTTGTACTTGTGCACCTATTTGTTGTAGAGTTTAGCGGCAGCAAAGGTGTTGTTCTCGTTACACGTCTTCGCCAAGTGCATGCGTGTAAATTATGTTGCTTTCTTTTGGTTTCCTTGTTTGGTTGTCGATGTATTTGCGCCAAAGGCGCGTATCGTTTTAGACGTGTAGTGAAGATATGCAATTGCGACGACAAAGGTGGTTTCGTTGTAATCTTTTTTTGTTGTCCCGTTTTTTCTAGTTTCGAAAGTGATAAGCCGCACACATTGTACCCGAACTAATTTTAGTGTTCTCCAAGTGCTTGTTCAGGTTGGAAAAGATGGCGCATCCAGTGTTTTCACTCTCGTTCGGTATTCCCGACCATCTTCGTGAAGCGCCGATCGTCACATCTCGGATATGTTTCCCGGTGAAATGCATAATGATGTAAGGTTTTTTATTATGTCTTTTGATTTTTAATTATTGTGTTATTGTAAATTGCATTCTTAATTGTGTTTTTTATTTACAATTACGTTCTAAGCTGAAAGAAATGTGGAAGACTATCTTCATTTCGTCGATGATAAGAACGGGACGTGGTCTTGCTGATCGGATGCGTGATATGGTTTCTCTTTTGTCAATTGAGTTGAAGAAGCAGCCATGTGCTTGCAAGAGAAAGGAGCCCGAAACCGAAAATGTTGTTGGAGGTAGTTCCGTGGGCACGTAAGGGTGATGGCAATGCGTACACCGATTCTGATTATTGTCTTGAGGATTGTTGTCTTGAGCGTTCGGGGCCATGTACATGCAAGGGAAAGGAGCCTCAAACCGAAAATGTTGTTGGAGGTAGTTCTGTGGCTCGTGAGTATGATTCCTATGCGTACGGCGATTCTCGATGATTGTCTTGAGCTTAAGGAGCTATCTCGGGGAGGAGGAAGTCCCTCAGTAATCGCTTTGCATAGAATGTTGTTTGCTCGATGTACTTGAGGCTCCTAGGAATTACATTGAAGGGTAACCATTGGAATTCAATTTTCCATCTATTTTTCATCTATTTTTGTATATACGGATGTTTATTCTTGTTGTTTTTAACAATTGCAGCTCCGAGAAAATACTTGAAGTTGGTGGTAAGTCCGTCAACCGGCATAGTTTCTACCTTGCTATGAAGGGTGGTGGTTTCATGGATCCTTCGTTATGGATGTTTTTCTTAAGTGCGTTGATGATGGTCTTGATTTCTTATTTATTCCGAGCTCTTTGGCGGTACGTCATGTGTATATGTTTTAGATTTATTTATTTTTTAACTAAATGTTTTTAGCATTTAGTTTTTTAAACATCTTCTTGTTGTTTTTTCCAAGCATATTCTTGATGTGGATGAGGCTCGACCCTATTCATCTTGTCGCAAGCTTTGGTGAACATGATCTGAAGTACTATAGTTTGGATAGGGAAGAGGCATGTTTGTCATGTTTTGTTTGGCGCTTATATTTTTTCTACTACAAGTATCGTGGATGCTTTCTTATTTCTCGTGTGATTGTTTAATTTCAAACAGGTCTACATTACTTGTTGCGATTACAGCCATTGGTGGGTTATCTTTGTCGACTTCCATTTCAGTGAAATTTAGAGTGTCTAGCTCACTGGAGTTGACTCAAGCTCGATGGCTTCTACTCAAAGAATTGTATGGTTTTCGTTGTAATCTAGCTAATTAAATAATTATTTACACATGACAACAATAACTTTTATTTTTTATTCTTTCAAGTGCAAATCATTTAAGAAACTTTACAGCTTATCTTCATGGTGTCGAGAGATTAAATATCTCATCGTTCAAGATAAAAGTTTGTAGCACCCCTTCTTGTTCGTAGTAATCATCTTTCCTTAATGTGAACTATGATTTTATTTTGTTTATCGTGTTTGGATTTAATTGTTTCTTTCTTTTTGACCATTAGGACAAGCGCGAGGCGTGATCGTGGTATCTATGCAATGAGGTTTATTTGGATATTCAAGGCTAATTTTTACCCGTATGTATTCAAGGTAGGTAATGTGTTGTGTACAAAGTTTTATTCAATAGTATTTAACGCAGCTTTTTAGTACTTGTTCGCCGTATAAATAGTACATGTCAATGGTTGTTTTTAGTACTTGTGCATCTTTTTGTCTAGTCGTTGTGTACTTTTTCGTTTGGAGCTTGTGCATTCTTGTTGAAGATCATTAACCATTGTGTTGTTTCGTGTTTTTCAGGCCGACATCGAAAGTTTTCGACAGCTTCTTCGCCGAATGATGCTCACTTATGATTCTCCCGATTATTTGGCAAGTTTCGTTCGCGAACGCATTGAAGAATTCGAAAGTAAGAACTGTTTTACAATGGTTATCCTTTTTTCGTCCAAAGGAAGTCAATGAAGTGAACTTGATTGTACAAAATAAGGAAATGAAGTACATAATAACATTACATATTCATTCCATTGTCTCGTATCGTATATTCTAAATATTCATGTGGCTTCCTCCTTGAGTGATTCCTACTTTTGTTGCTCTCCTTTTGATATCCTTTGTTCATCGTCGACGTCTGCAAATAAATATATTTTAAATTTATGTTAATTTGTAGGGAAAAGCAGATTATTTGCATCGATAGGTTTTCATCACTGACAAAGAAACTTCATGGGCACACTTACCTTGTTATTGTGTTTTTTGTACCAAATACTAGATATTCCAAGTCGCATCTTATTCTTCCGTTGTGGTAGTACATACCGTAAGTGTTTCCTGGTTGTGTTGTTCTCTCTCGTTGTGTTACTATCGTTATTTGTGTGTCCGTTGCTTGATTGATTCCGTGCCGTATTGCTTGTATATCTTTCCCGTGATGTCGTCGTTTCGTCGCTCGCTCGCTTGTGCTCGCCGCTCGTGCGTCTCGCTGCAATTTTTGCTTTCGCTCTCCACATCCCGTTTTGTTGTGACCTGATTTCTTGCGCGATCCGCATTTTATTTGTCTAGTTTTCTCGTCTTTTTTCCGAACCCGGCATCATTCTCGTCCCCTCTTTTTGTTCCTCTTCTCGTCGGACATTGGTGGGTCACGCAATGTTTCGTTGCTACCTGTTTCTTCGTCGTGAAGTTTTTTAGCTCCTTCATCTTCTCTCATTGTCGCCAAGCATTCTTTGTTTCCATATCACGCATACACCGAATCATGACATTGTATGCTTTGTCATTTGGGCACGCTTTGTTGCAAAGTTCTGCCTATATGGCTCATCACACCGGCAAAACTTTAGTGTTTCGTCTCCGCAAGAAGCATCTCGCGACATTTCCTAATGTTGCGAGTTCCATGTCTATGTCTTTTCTCCATCTTTTAATCACAAAACTCTTCTGGCAAATCATTGATCTCCATGTGAACCATTGCTTTTATTACATGGCAGCAATGTATACCATCCCTCCGCATCTTTTGCAGAACACATGAAGTTTTTTTTTTCATCGTCAAATGTGACGTCAAACAACTCTCTTTGAATTCCATGTGGTTGTAGAATTTCACTATTCTTTTCACCACAGGTGGCGACCAGTGTTCAAGTGATCCATCTACCTTGAATGCCGTGTTGTTTGTGATCTCAATTTGGAACTTCTCGAATATGTCATTTGTGAATTGTTCAAGAGCTTGCTTCTCAAACTGATGTCTTGTTACTAATTTTGCCGTTTTCGTTGTTGATGTGAGCTTCTTCTTGTCCAGTGCGTATAAGCACTTGTCTTGTATGACCTCATATTGTTCAAGGAACATTGTTATCGTGTCCGTGTGGCTGGCTATAGCATTTCCACATGTTATTTGTGCTCTCGCTCCTTCCCGTGCTTGATGAGAATGGGTAAAATTTATCCATGAAGTATGCCGGTACCCATCCGTGTCTTATCCTCGAATAACTTGCTTAGGTGTTCTTCTCCGCTAGCATTGTAATCCTCTATCACTTTATTCCATCCCATTTCGAACTCACCGGTGTGAATGCGTTCTTTGCAATGTACATTAGCATTTCCGACAGCTCCCGTGTTTTTTGCAAAGAAGGTGCTCTCTTTCTCTGCTCATCTTGGTCACGATGTGGTAGTAGCAGCCTCGTGTGTTGTGGACTTTAGAACTGCTTTTATTGCTTTCTTCATTGCCTTGTCCTCGGTCTCGTTATTATTGTCTTTGGTTCTTTTCCACCCATGGCCTCGAACAAATGTTTCCAAGCATCTATATAAATGTATCTCGTTGTTTGATCCTTTAGTAGAGCAACGGCAAACAAGATCGTGGAGCCGTGATTGTTCACCCCAACTATAGGAACAAATGGTAAGCCATACTTATTTGTGCCGAAAGTTGTGTCGAAAGATATGTAGTCACCGAACAGCCTTGTAGTTCATTACGCACATTGCGTCCATCCAAAACAGTCTCCGAACTCTTTTTTCGCCGTCTATTTCCATGGCATGATAGAAGCCGTGCATCGTTTTTTGGAGTGTCTTGAAGCGTTCCTGCACTTCCGGATGTCATGGTCCTTCTCTATTTGTTGTTGTTTACTCTTTATGTTGCTTAGATCAACAAGCATCGAAGGGTATTCCACGGAATTTCCTCCGATCGACCGGAAGATTAACATCATCTTCCTTGGTGGCGTACGTCCCATCTCGTAGTAGATGAATTAATCTCCCGTCGAGATCAGCCATCCTTTTGTGACAAGGTGCAAACCTAATGAGATAGTCTGTTGGTTCCAACGGGTGGTTGTGTTCTAAGTGAACCTTCTTGATGTACCAAGTATCCATCAAATTCTCTTACAATTATCTCGTGCTTTTACAGCCGCCTCTCGCAGAGTATGTTTGTTCTCCTGTGCGACGATGGTCTCGGCATCCGTGTTTGTGCATCCTTCCTTGTTACATGCAAACGTTTGCGTGTAAATTTCTCCGTTTTTTCCTGATCTCTTGTCGCTGAACTTCTTCACCGCAAATCCTTCCTTTCTTGCATACAGCAGCGTAACTATAGAATGCATCGTCTCTTGTTTTGAAACGGGCACCTTCCTTTGGTATAGCTGCACCGATAATCTCTTCAACTCGCTGGGTAGTCATCTCGTGCTCGAACATCTTGTCCATTTCCTCTTCCATCTTTGTTGGAGGATGTGGATTTATTTCTCGGATCATCATCCTTCAGCTCTTCTTTTGTTTCTTGTTTGGTAGCTTGTTCCTCCGAGGGCGAGTTTGATTCTCCCGTGCCGTGTTTCTGCGATGATGAATAAGCTTCTTTTTGATTTGTTTCCTTTGAGGCACTTGTTTCTTCGTCTCGTACTTCCCATTTCTCTCGTATTCCTGAATTCATAACATTCATATTGTGCATCAGTTTTTGTAAGATGGTGTTCCGTATGTTTAGATATTTTAATGTTTATTTCCACATATAACAAAGTGTGTACCGTTTTTGAAATCAAAAGTACGTACCCGCCGATCGATGATTTTGTTTCCCGATGTTTCGTACATGTGTATGCTTCATATGTTTCCGTAAATTAAAGGTATACAAAATTTTTTTTAATGCATTATTTTAATTGTAATTTGTAATTATAAATACATACATGTAGTTACTACCTTTGCATTGCTTGTTGTGCTATCACCGGAGTTGGTGTTGGCTGTGGCAAACTTCATTTCCCGCAAATAAGTAAACCAAGTAAACTTTGTGTTAGATTCCTGGTTTACCGATGTTTCACCATAATGCATAATCATCATTTATCTTGTATAAATTCTTGAATTGTACCTTGATAATTTTTTCTCGGTATTGGTTGCTTGTGTGTTTTCCCGTCATTCTCGTTTGTCCGGTATACCATAGCCGCTGCTTGGTCTTGTATGTTGTTTCATTCTTGCCTCGGTTGCCGTAGACCTCCCGTAAATTGGATTTAAATTATTTTTGTCGGCTATTTTTTAATCACGTATACTTTTCTCGGTCATTGCGAGAATTGATGATTAACCGTAATCTACATGCCTTCTTGATGTCTTCTTTCTTTTGTTGAGATTGTTGTTGGGAGGTGTCGTGCTTGTCTACTAGCTTGATCTCGTGTGTGGTTGTTGTCGTTGTTGTCGTCGTACATATCATCGTCGTCGATTTCTTTGAATAAACCTCGAGAAATGGATAAATAATTGTCGTATTTATCCTAAAAATGTTTTTGATTTTGTACTTTGCTTGTGTAAGATTTGTTACTTACCTCATAACTTGATGATTTTGTTTGCTTGTATTTTTCCGCTGGTGCAACTCGAGCTGCTCCGTCGCTTGTTGCCGACACATAATTATGCTTTCCTCGTTTCTTCATGATGCTTTTGTCTCAAATTGGTGCCATTGGTATCCCGTAAGAAGATTGACAAACAATAATATTACCATCTCGAAAAATAATCAATTTTAAGTATATTCGTTAAATTGATTTAATAAAATCTAGTAGTGAATTTTTGGTGCCATGTCTAGTAATTAATTTTACCAACCTTCGTTGTGAACTTTTGCGATTGATTTGATTTGATGTTGCTTGGAAGCAGGGAAGGATGCTCTCTTGAACAAGCGTAGGAGGGCGCATACTGATTGATCTTCTCAGAGGTTAGCAATTTTTTTTCCTTCGCTCTCTATCCAATTCCATTGTCGAGTCGTTGCCGGAAGCTTCTTCCTTCTTTACTTCTATTAGAGATCGTTTAAGGTGAGCACACCGCACTCGTACCGTGACTCAGCCTTGTTTAAGTTTATTTTGTTGCATTTTTTCCCTTTTATTCCTCCACGTGTGTATTCTTGCCTCGAAAAAAAATTGAATATAAATTATTTTGTACATGCATGTCAAAAACAAAAGAAATATAGTTTATGTTGTGTACATTTTAAATAAAGATATATATGATAACATTACAAAATAAACCACAATAAAGTTATATTATAGGCATAGTACTAGTACTTGTGTACCGTCGACATGAGGAAGCCGTTATTGCCTAGAACTCGTTTTAATGCTTCTTAATACTATGGGTTAGTACTCTTTGAACAACATAGGCATCCTAATATCGTTGCTTTTGTTTGACAAAGATGGAAATTGTTTTTCCTTGCAAATGTTACTAGTACTTCTTGATATGAACAGCTTAGTTTTTCCCGATCATTGTAGGCACGAGAATGGTAGTTCTGTACTTGCTACACTCGTTAGTCCTGCTTTCTCCATGCAAGTGTTACTAGTATTTGTTAGTATGGTGATGTAGTACTTCCCGACACCACAAAGTTTAACACTATATCATAACGGGGAGGTGCTTGTAAGTAGAGTAGATTTCGGTAAGTTTTACCATTTTTGCAACTTTTGCCATCTCGCTGTGCGGTTAGTGGTATCTTGACTCCGTGAGGCAGCCTTGTTCAACCACAATATTGGTTGTTCTTCATCCTTGTTCTCGTAGCCCATGTTTCATCCATCTTCTCCGATGTCTCTCTTTTTCTTCTCCAACTTCCGCACGAGTATGAAGTGTTGAAGTCCATGAGTATGAAGAGCAAGCGTGGAAGGTTGAGAAGTTAGATCGCTACTTTTGAAAAGTATTCGAAGCAAATGTGCAAGTTTGAATTTACGATTACTTTTGATGAGTACCCAGTTGTTTGAACTTATTTAGTGCCACCTGTTTGAGTGGTTAGTCTCGTGACTCTTTAGATTCCGTAACCAATGAAAAAGAAACCCGGTGAATTTTACCTATGTGGATATTCCTATCGGATGTACCGTGCACGTTGCCTAATTCTCTCATCCCTTGTTTGTTCCTTGGCGTTGATGTTGTCCCGCATGTTCGAATTTTTAATCGTTGGAAAAAAAAAGTTAGATGGAAAATTGCGATTGACCGAAATACATGTTAGTCGTGGATGGGGTTCCGTATGTCGAACGAGAAGAATCGGGGTACGGTATACAACGTTACAAATCTTCTGATCTCGGGATTTAGATGTTTACCTTGAGTTCGTGGTCGTTCGTCTTCCTTCGTCTTCCTTGGTGGCTCCGTCGTTCCTCTCGTCCGGATCTTGATTTGAATTTTGAATCCGTTGATGAGAGAGAAAGGGATGGAAAGCGTGATCCTCGTTGTCCACTAGAAGTGGAGGATTTGTTAAGATATCTATCTACTGATATATTTCTTCACCTCGTATTTGTGGGCCAAAGACATGTCATTAAAATGGGAGTTGATGTTTCGCAGATGACATGTGGGTCCTCGTTTTTCTTATGATTCCTTTTCTCGCGTGGATGACATGTGGGACCGTGGATGGGATGATTGGTTCTATTTCTCTTTCCCAATTTTTCTTCTCGTGGCGTTCCCGTAATTTTTGCCGTCATTCACCGATCCCGTGAGCCATCTTCTTCCTCCCTCTTGGCCTCTTGGGTACGTTTGCGCCCCCATCTCAGCATCCGTTTTTCGAAACCTCTCGTCCGGGATGCTTCCTAATCCTATTTATCGTTTGATTTCTTTCTTCGATTGTTGATTGTAGGCGGCGGGTTCTCAATAAAGAGCCCCGTGGATTTTTTCGGCTGGTTTTGTTAGTTCTCGTTGTTTTCTCGTAGCCTCGCGTTGTTCAATGGATGACGAAGCCGCTCGTACCTCGTGATGGTGAAGATGAGGTCACCCCTCGATTATCCGATACGCAGTCTTTTTCCGTTGATGGTACCGAGATGGTGACTCAGAATTCATGGTGCGTGACCACCTTGAGTGGTGATAGGATCGTGATGGAGAAGAAAGTATCCGCTCATACCGAAAAATTGAGCCGCACGTATTGAGAAAATCTTGGTTAGTTTAGATTGTTTGTTATTCCTAAATATGTTTGTTCATGCTTGCGGTTTATTTTCATGTCATGATCATGTGTTTATGTGTTATTGTTTTCTCGTTTTCCAGCTTCCGGATCTATGCCTAATGGTTCATCGAATTTAGTACAAAACTTAGCCTTCCAAAGTTCATTTCTCGTTTGCAAGTCCCTTAGCCCCAAACAAAGGGGTTATGTTGTCGATATAGGTCAAGAATCTCTCCTTGATATTCGTCTTGAAGAGATACCAAGGGCTTTTGTTGCTTGATTGTCAGCAACTATGTTGCTTCAAAAAGGATGTTTGTGTTCAAGAATGGCTTTGACTTTGCTTTCAATGCACCGTGTGTCCATAAGGTGTTAGGCACACCAATTGGAGGACTGGCGCATCCCTAACAAGTGCAAAGTGAGCAATTCAGGGATGTTGTTAGGAATCGTTCATGCCGTGAGGGCAACGACCCCAACTATAAATGAGCTAATGAATATGTCGTCTTCTCGACTTGGAAGAGGAAGATTTCAAGATATATTGGATGATGTTCTAGTACATCGCATTTCTATGTCCAACGACGTATGAGTGTGTCGTACCCCGACTACCTTTCAAAGCACTTGAGGGTCCTTCTCGAGGAAATCCGCACGTATGACCGGTCTACAGCAGATGTTTCGAAACTTTCAGCTTCCATGAAAACGTTCGTTGATTGTGGTCTACAAGGTGCCCTCTCGTGGTTGCTTGGTAGTTCCTCCGGTTAGTAACTTCTTTAGTTTCTCAACAGATCGCCGTTGTCATGTTATTGATTAATTCTATCCGAGTGCCCGATTTATTAATTTTTTTTTTTGCTTTGTTGTTCTTTGTAGATGACTTACTTAGAATATCTTGATATAAAAGTCAAAGAGCTTGCTAGTGTTGTTCCAAGAATTAGCGTATGGGATTCAAGCATACGCTTAGTGAATTTGAAAAACTTGACTTGGTTTCTCAAGTGAGGATGGAACCTATGGCGAAATACCGGTTAGTGTATTTTATTATCCGATGATGAGCAATACATGTTTTAAAATTTTATGTTTATGTGTTGTCCCGAAACCGTGTTTTTTATTTTTATTTGTGTGTGTTATAATTAGATCGAAGGATGTGAGACGTACTCCGTTTCATCGCAGTGGGTCTTCCACTTTCCGTATTGGAGATCCGCATCCCGGTCTCGAGACTTTTCTTTGCTCCTTTGTGAAGCTCGCGATGCGTCCGTTGGTACGTTTATTGTGATGTTCCGTTTTAATTGACATCCGTAGTGTAATGTTTTATATTTTGAAGTAATTGTCTCGCAATTACTAATTTTTTGTTTTGTTTTGTTTTTGATTTTGCAACAGAGCTATCGATGACCCGAAAGAAATTCAGCAGTAGCTTGTACTTTGAAATATTTTCTCGTAATTCAGCCTATCATCAACAATAAGATTGCCAATGTTTTGCAAGCTTTGCGAGCCACTATAATGAACGAAGATTTTGCGCATCCGAAGATAAACAGTGGTGGTTCTTGTTCAAGGCCATGGTTCAAGAATATGGCGAATTGTCCGGGTATTCTCAATGATTTTGATCATATATACCGCTCGAATGGAACGCGTGATAGCCCATCCGCCGTTAGAACCGAATCAAATCAAGAAGTCTCCGTATTGAATGACCAAACATACATACCTTGCCGTAAGCGTCGAACAGAATAAGGGTATTGCTACTAATGCCGAGATGTGCGATGACATGTGGCGTGAGCAAATCATGCCGATTAGTCGAATGTTTATAAACAGCATTAGGTTGCTTCAATGTACCTCATTCCCATTAATTGCAAATACACGCCAAATGCATTGTATAAGGAGTATCTCCCGAATCTCGAAGCGTATCTTGATCGCGTTGTGGAGGATCTTCCATCAATACTCCCATCCGAAGGAGCTTTGGATTTGCTTGTCCGTAAAGGAGTTGTTTGCA
>NC_061512.1:197260679-197292343 GCF_022539505.1 Lolium rigidum
GCTCCTCACCGTGCGGATATTGTACTCGCCTCTACCTCACATCCGTACTCCACAAGCCTTGCACCTATACCCGCGCTAGACAAAACGGAAAATAACAAAGGGAAACACAAGCATCGTGCTCCTCACCGTGCGGATATTGTACTCGTCTCTACCTCACATCCGTACTCCACAAACCTTGCACCTGTACTCGCGCTAGAAAAAACGGAAAATCACAAAGGAAAACACAAGATGCAGTGCTCCTCACCGTGCGGATATTGTACTCGCCTCTACCTCACATCCGTACTCCACAAGCCTTGCACCCGTACTGCGCTAGACAAAACGGAAAATCACACAGGGAAACACGGTACCGTGCTCCTCACCGTGCGGATGCCGTACTCGCCTCTACCTCACATCCGTACTCCACAAGCCTTGCACCCGTACTCGCGCTAGACAAAACGGAAAATAACAAAGGGAAACACAAGCACCGTGCTCCTACCGTGAGGATGGTGTACTAGTCTCCACCTCACATCTCGTACTCCACAAGTTCTCGCACTTGTACCGCGCTAGACAAAACGGAAAATAACAAAGGGAAACACAAGCACCGTGCTCCTCACCGTGAGGATGGTCTACTCGTCTCCACTTCACATATGTACTCCACAAGTCTTGCACCTGTACCTGCGGTAGACAAAACGAAAATCATCCAGAGGAACACAGTACCGTGCTCCTCACCGTGAGGATGGTGTACTCGTCTCCACTTCACATCTGTACTCCACAAGTCTTGCACATGTACCTGCGCTAGACAAAACGAAAATCATCCAGACGAACACAGAACGTGCTCCTCTTGATGCGTACGCCGTACTCGTTAATCCCTCACCTCCGTACCAACCAAGCCTTGCACCTTCAACTACAATAGACAAAAACGGGAATAATCCGGAGAAACAAGGTCAAGTGCTCCTCTTAGTAAAGACGTCGTACTCAGTATTTCCGCCACTCGCCGTATCGTACAAGCCTTGCACTTGTACCGCGCTATTGTCTTTCCTATTATTGTCTTTTTGAGAACAATCCCATCCACACATCGGAAACTAATGAACCACAACATCCACAGACGATGCGTCGGAACAATATAATATATGTAAAAGGCACTCGGACGACAAAACACCGCACTAGGTCCCGTATGTCATAAAGGCAGTAATACAATAAGTGTAAAAGAGAGTGGACGACAAGACCTCACAAGTAGCTCCCGGATGTAATAGTGGCAGAATAGAATAAACATAAAACAGTAGTGGACGATAATGCCCCCAAGTAGGTCCCGAATGTATAGAGTCATAATAGAATAAATATAAAAGTGAATGGACAATAATACCCCGAAGTAGGTCGAAATGTCTTTGGGTAAAAACCACACCAAAACTACTCTACTTGGCTTCTAAAATCAACAGCTCCACACCAACCGCTTTGCAAGAATCCACCTCCTTATCCAAAACAGAAAAGAAAGCAACAACAAGCAAGGGAGCATCGCCGGCATCTCCGTCACAAAGCACACCAGCCTTCAATTCGAAAACTATCCCAGGTTTCGGATCATTGGTATGTATATCTCCAAAACTTATAGATTCGGTGGAAACTCTATGTTATAAATAGATCAGTCGCATACAACAATAATGCAGAAAACAGATCTAGAGTCTACTGGAAAACAGTCTCACTACGCTTTCTTTTGCCACCTCGTGAATCAAGCACGAACTTGAAGTTCCGCTCAGTCGCATACAACAATACCGTGCTCCTCTTCCTACCTAACCTGTACTCGTCTCTACGCCGAGGAGGTACTTCACACCCCTTCGGACGTGTACCTGCGCTAGAGGAAACGGAAAATCTTTCCAGAGAAACCAAAAGAGAAATACAGTACCGTGCTCCTCTTCCTACCTAACCTGTACTCGTCTCTACGCCGAGGATGTACTTCACACCCCTTCGGACGTGTACCTGCGCTAGAGGAAACGCAAAATCTTTCCAGATAAACCAAAAGAGAAACACAGTACCGTGCTCCTCTTCCTACCTAACCCGTACTCGTCTCTACGCCGAGGAGGTACTTCACACCCCTTCGGACGTGTACCTGCGCTAGAGGAAACGGAAAATCTTTCCAGATAAATCAAAAGAGAAACACAGTACCGTGCTCCTCTTCCTACCTAACCTGTACTCGTCTCTACGCCGAGGATGTACTTCACAACCCTTCGGACGTGTACCTGCGCTAGAGGAAACGCAAAATCTTTCCAGATAAACCAAAAGAGAAACACAGTACCGTGCTCCTCTTCCTACCTAACCTGTACTCGTCTCTACGCCGAGGAGGTACTTCACAACCCTTCGGACGTGTACCTGCGCTAGAGGAAACGGAAAATCTTTCCAGATAAACCAAAAGAGAAACACAGTACCGTGCTCCTCTTCCTACCTAACTCCGTACTCGTCTCTACGCCGAGGAGGTACTTCACACCCCTTCGGACGTGTACCTGCGCTAGAGGAAACGCAAAATCTTTCCAGATAAATCAAAAGAGAAACACAGTACCGTGCTCCTCTTCCTACCTAACCTGTACTCGTCTCTACGCCGAGGAGGTACTTCACACCCCTTCGGACGTGTACCTGCGCTAGAGGAAACGCAAAATCTTTCCAGATAAATCAAAAGAGAAACACAGTACCGTGCTCCTCTTCCTACCTAACCTGTACTCGTCTCTACGCCGAGGAGGTACTTCACACCCCTTCGGACGTGTACCTGCGCTAGAGGAAACGGAAAATCTTCCCAGAGAAACAAACAGAGAAACTACCTCGTACTCTTCTTGGTTCCGACGCTGTACTTTTCTTTACGCCGAGGATGTACTTCACAACCCTTCGGACGTGTACCTGCGCTAGAGGAAACGGAAAATCTTTCCAGATAAACCAAAAGAGAAACACAGTACCGTGCTCCTCTTCCTACAAAACCTGTACTCGTCTCTACGCCTAGGATGTACTTCACACTCCTTCGGACGTGTACCTGCGCTAGAGGAAACGGAAAATCTTCCCAGAGAAACAAACAGAGAAACTACCTCGTACTCCTCTTGGTTCCGACGCTGTACTCGTCTCTACGCCGAGGAGGTACTTCACACCCCTTCGGACGTGTACCTGCGCTAGAGGAAACGGAAAATATTTCCAGATAAACCAAAAGAGAAACACAGTACCGTGCTCCTCTTCCTACCTAACCTGTACTCGTCTCTACGCCGAGGATGTACTTCACACCCTTTCGGACGTGTACCTGCGCTAGAGGAAACGGAAAATCTTCCCAGAGAAACAAACAGAGAAACTACCTCGTACTCTTCTTGGTTCCGACGCTGTACTTTTCTCTACGACGAGGATGTACTTCACACCCCTTCGGACGTGTACCTGCGCTAGAGGAAACGCAAAATCTTTCCGGAGAAACCAAAAGAGAAATACGAGTACCGTGCTCCTCTTCCTACCTAACTCCGTACTCGTCTTTACGCCTAGGATGTACTTCACACACCTTCGGACCTCGTACCGCGCTAGAGGAAACGGAAAATCTTTCCGGATAAACCAAAAGAGAAATACGATGACCGTGCTCCTCTTCCTACCAAACCCGTACTCGTCTTTACGCCGTGGATGTACTTCACACCCCTTCGGACGTGTACCGCGCTAGAGGAAACGGAAAATCTTCCCGTGAGAAACCAAAAGAGAAACACAGTACCGTGCTCCTCTTCCTACCCAACCTGTACTCGTCTCTACGCCGAGGATGTACTTCACACCCCTTCGGACGTGTACCTGCGCTAGAGGAAACGGAAATCTTTACAGACAATAGAAGAGAAACACAGTACCGTGTTCCTCTTCCTACCTAACCTGTACTCGTCTTTACGCCGAGGATGTACTTCACAACCCTTCGGACGTGTACCTGCGCTAGAGGAAACGGAAAATCTTTCCAGATAAACCAAAAGAGAAACACAGTACCGTGCTCCTCTTCCTACAAACCCCGTACTCGTCTCTACGCCTATGATGTACTTCCACACTCCTCGGACGTGTACCGCGCTAGAGGAAACGGAAAATCTTCCCGCAGAAACAAACAGAGAAACTACCTCGTACTCCTCTTGGTTCCGACGCCAGCACTCGCCTCTACGCCGAGGAGGTACTTCACACCCCTTCTGGACGTGTACTCGCGCTAGAGGAAACGGAAAATCTTTCCAGCTTAAACCAAAAGAGAAACACAAGCACCGTGCTCCTCTTCCTACCTAACCCGTACTCGTCTCTACGCCGAGGATGTACTTCACACCCTTTCGGACGTGTACCGCGCTAGAGGAAACGGAAAATCTTCCCGGAGAAACAAACAGAGAAACTACCTCGTACTCTTCTTGGTTCCGACGCTGTACTTTTCTCTACGACGAGGATGTACTTCACACCCCTTCGGACGTGTACCTGCGCTAGAGGAAACGGAAAATCTTCCCAGAGAAACCAAAAGAGAAACACAGTACCGTGCTCCTCTTTCTACCTAACCTGTACTCGTCTCTACGCCTAGGATGTACTTCACACCCCTTCGAACTCCGTACCTGCGCTAGAGGAAACGGAAATCTTCTGACGACAATAGAAGAGAAAACGGAAATCTTTCCGCAGAATAAAAGAGAAAACGGAAACTTTACGTACAATAAAAGAGAAAATCAAACAGAAACCTTTCCAAAAGAAATAAAATAGAAAAAAAAACAACAGTTTGATGCGCCGAAGGCGCCTTGATACGAGGCGAAGCCGAGCCGTAGCAATCGCTTCGACATATGGGGGTAACGACAAACGGGGACAACGACATATGTCTGCCATTCATTATGTTTATTAATGTTTGATGCGCCGAAGGCGCCTTGATACGAGGCGAAGCCGAGCCGTAGCAATCGCTTCGACATATGGGGGTAACGACAAACGGGGACAACGACATATGTCTGCCATTCATTATGTTTATTAATGTTTGATGCGCCGAAGGCGCCTTGATACGAGGCGAAGCCGAGCCGTAGCACTCTGTTGGAATTAAAAAAAATTGTAATTTGAAAGTGCTACCTCCCTCCCATTAATTCCCCAGAAAACTCACAGCCCGGAAAGACAAAGGGAAAAAGCAAAAAAGAAAGTCCCGCCCAATTTTTTGAAAACGTACTGCGCGCGTAAAGGGAAAAAGAAGATTAACGGGTCCGCATATTGTTAACGGGTCTACCGGCGCGTAAAGGGAAAAACCAAACCCGGAAAACGATTCGCGTCTTTTCCCGGGGACACGTTCCGCGCGCGACACGTGTCGTCGCTAGAGCGCGCGCGGGGGATGAGTTTTTCCCTTCTCAAAGGTCGGCCTTCGTGTAGTGGCACCCAGGAGGTACTCGATCGTCCTCCTGTGTTCCCCATCATCGGTTCGTTCCTGGGCCTGTGGCCTAGCTTGTGGGAACTATACTAGATAAGGATCGACACGAGCGCGAGCTATCACGAGCACTGATGCATGCGTACATGGAATCCTGCAGATTTCATCATCGCTTCGCCTTAAGAGCATCCATCGTTAGCCTCTAAATAAGGGCCGACTGGAACGTCGGTATCTCCGTTTGAAACATCGGCGCTGTATTCTCTATTTGGGAAGCTGTTTCTATACCGGCGCTCTCAAACAGAATTCCTGATAGAAGTTTTTTTACACAAACTACATATTATACTTAAAATTTTAGTTTAATGGCATTCAGGATTGAGTATGAATAATATTTTCGGGCAAATTCGAGTAAAACATTATTCACTCCTCAGCTCGGATGACATATGAAACCTGCTTCATCTCTAGACTACTATCTACTGGCCACTTGGCTCTATGAGGTGGAGCTGCTCTCTCCGGTGGTCTCTCCGATGCTCTCTCCGCTGCTCCTCCGTCGATAATCCCCTGCACTATCCGCCACGAACGTCACGTAAACGCGGCCACCGCCTCCTGACGCAGCTGCCGCTCCAGGTCCTTCCGCCGCCGACGGTGATCCAACTCATGTCTCTGTAGGCGGAGCTGCAACTCCGCCAAACGCCGTTGCTCACAGACTTCCTCCTGAATCAGTGTCTCCTCCCGCTGCGACCGTCGCAACGCAAGGTCGTCCCACCCCTCTGTCGTTGCGCCTCCCACCGGCGCTCGCTCGCTGCCTCCCGTCGCCGCCGCGCCTCCAGGAACTCCGCCTCCTCCCGCTGTCGCGCCACCCACCGCCGTCGCGCCTCCTCGGTCACCCGCAGCCACCGCTCCGCCTTCTGGCCCTGACGCTCGTCTGCAACGGTCGCCGCTAGCGCCGCATCCTCCCACGCCTCGTACTCTGCGAGCTGCGGGTCCGCTTCCATGACTTCTACGACCGCCTCTAGCGCCGCCTCATCCCACGAATCGAATATTGTGCTATTTTTCTAGGGTTTTTGCACTATAGAGGCAGGTGAGGAGGGATAATATAGACCGCCGGCGAGGCGGGAAACCTCCCGCGCGGTGTCGCGGCAGGAGAATTTCCGCGCAGCGTCGTGGTGGGAGCGTCGTGGTGGGAGCGTCGTGGCGGTAAAATTTTCCGCGAGTCACTGACAAGCGACTCTCATGCCCAAAATTTTCAGCCTCGCGAGGCGCCGGCGTGCCTGATTCGCGGCCTTGGCGGAGGGGGCGGCACGGGGTTGCCGGCCATTCTATTGGGCTCAAAAATTATCCGGCGCCGTTTAGGGCGCGCCGGTGCGAGCCCATTTTCGCCCCCGGCTTCCAAAAAGCTATCGAGATCGCTATCGGAGACGCCGGTGGAGATGCTCTAAGATCAATGTCATTAGTTATCACTCATGACTCATCACTACTGCATGTGTAACTGTTGTTTCCTTGCACTCCTGGTACTGCATCACGGGCTATGAATATCAGCGATTTGGTGTATCACGCTTTTGTAACCACCCTATGCGACGTGCCCGTCGGCCCAAGATTGCGCGGTGGGAGCATGATTTCGAGTCTGGAAATCTGCCGCGGAGGATCTCGGGAGCGGATCCTGCGAGCAAGCGTGCGTGCGCGCGTGATTGATTGATTGCGCGGATCATGTCCGTCCGTCAGTCCCGTGACGGACAGGCGACAAGCTTCCTCGTCCCGTGACGAGACCGTGGAGGGAAGACAGGCACGGCGACCAGGGGTGACAAAAAAAGGCTCTCGGTGGCTGCTTCCACGCCACGTCCCTCGCCTGCGTCGCCGACCGTGTAGGTTCCGTGTGCCAGTTCCGAGGTTCTGATGTGCTCACGCACGCGCACGCAGATTCTTGCGAGGCGCACGTGGTCTACGGGTCGTGGTCTTTTTGAGGGAGAAGGTCTACAAAAAAACACCTTTGCTCTCGAAACTCTACAACAGAGTTTGCTCTCTAGCTAGCTACCCAGCACGTACCTTCACGAACGATACAAAATCTTTGATCCACGTGAATGACTAGTTTCTCCGGGCTGAAAATATACTCTTTTAAGGAATATGATCAACAAAAGCTCTATAGGAAAATTCCTATTTTCTATGGAATATGATCTCCAAGTTTCTATGGAATTCTTTTGATCCGAAGAGGCCCTCACAATTTTTTTTTGAACAAAGTCCTTTCAGTTTTTCAAATTGCTATTCTAAACTTTTTTTGTGGAAAGACCACATAATTGATTTCAAAACTACACCTCTATTGAAAGGAAAATAATGACAGGTTTCTGCATAAATACACCTATCTACCTTTTGTCAGAGGCTATCCTCGTTTTTTCTTAAAAAAATAAAAACAGCATCCCTTTCTACAGATGGAGAACCTAATATAAATACCCCACGGGAGGTGCCCTACACAAAGTTTCGTTCTGAATTTTTCATTGCAGTTTTGGGAGCACCTTGAAGGTTAATCAAACTGTAATGGTTTGCGAAACATGGCCCTATAACATTGCACAACTATTCCACGCGGAAGAATCGACATAATGAAGAGACACTTCCTATTGGATACCGCTATCTAAAAGAAAACAAAAGAAATAAATCCAATTTCGAAGGTTAATTAAATTCTAACATGGTTTACCAAATATAATCTTTTGCTGTTTCACAACTATCCTTTGCAAAGAAATTTTAATTTTTTTTGTCAACATACCGTAGTTCAGCGATCATACAGCGTCCCTAAGGCATGCCAATGCCCTGTGGTTGAACCATCTTGCGGTCCATGCAACGCATACGAAATGATTCTTGGGAGCTCTGAATATACTTTCTCCATTCACAATTACTCTGCGTTTTGAATTTATTCAAAGTCAAACTTTGTATACTTTAATATCAACAATTATAATATAAATTTATTATACTGAAATCATGATTAATTATATTTTCGTATTATATGTATTTGGTAACGATAATTAAATAAAAATGGAGGGAGTATAGGCCACGGTTGCCTTTCAAGGAGTTAATCAAGATGCGCATCATCATTAATTGCTAATGATTAGCTTATTGCATCGGAAGGTAGTATATCTCACTGTTCTTGCAACTAAAGATAGGCGCGGTGCATCTCTCCGTCTCCGTGAGCGAGCAGAAAGGTTGTCGGGGAACGTAAATGCATATGTAGCCGTCCTACAGAAAACTGAAAGGCCAACTCATTGATTCTCTTTGCACGGTCGTCGATCAAGCAACGGCTAGCCATTGAGTAAGGTTTATGCTACAACTTGCGGCTCAAATGATTGTGAGTACATTGTACTATGCATGCACGTAGTACATGTGTTTGCCACGAGCTCGTAGCTAGAGCACAGCAACTTTATGAAGAAAAAATGAACAAATCCACTTTGGTCCATGTATGTATTGCGTAACTTAGTTAGTGCGCTAATACGAACTCATCAGCTGGTGATTAAAGAGACAAATCTAGGCGAGTTGAGGATGTGGCATCAGAATCCATCGAGCGGCGGAAGCTACCACGATGGATAGCGATAAGGAAAAAAACTGATTCTCCTCGCACGGGGATATAGAGGGATCCTGAGGACTGAGGAGGGAGAGTGATTGTGGGGAAACGATAAATATAGCCCGCCATAAAATATAATGTTAGAGTAAATTTGCAGCTTGAGACACAAAATTTGAAGTCTCATCCGAAGAAAATGACATGTTGATTGGCCTATACCATTTTATCAGAGTTGTTCATTTTTCCTGCCGTCTAAACTGGCAGAGTTTGCGGGCCTTTTTTTACGGGCCTCTTTGGTTCACAGGATTTTGAAAAATGCAAAAATAGGAAAACACATGAGTGGATGGCATGTGGTAGAGAGAGCGGACAAATGGCTGCCAAGCTCCTAGAAGCTAATTTTTTTGAATAATATAAAAACCATTTAAAAGTTTTCGAAAATCTGGAAAAAAAATCTTAGATGATGTAGATAATCATCAAATCTACCAGTGTGCAAAAAACCAATCCAAAATTCGTTCTGTTTTAGGCTCGGAAAAAAATGACAAATGTATGGATCTCGGTGCGGTGAACAGTGCACATTTTCAAAACTTGAAAATTGATCAGATTTACCACTTTTGCGCAGCTAAGTATATGGCGAATTTTGAATTGATATTTTGTGCGTCGGTAGAGTTCAACATTATCCACACTGAATGGTTGTGTTTTTGTATGATTACTAGTAGTAGGGCTTCCAAGCTCTTGCATTATTACGGTCTAGGCCCATGAAATGGGGGGAAAATCATACTACTCCTCAGGATTTGGGGCGGATGAGAAGCTTTGGAAGATGTTATGGTAATTGACCCTTTTCTTTCATGTGAAAACTATCTCCTTGTTCATCCTACTAGTTGGCAGACAGACCCAACCCCTTTTCGTTCTCAACTTCTAAAACTCGCAAAAATGTCGAATTTTGGTTTCCGGTGTGGTGGTTGCAGGAGGGACAAGTCGAGGGCACAGACACATCGGCTGGTCTCCTCCGCACACCCATGTCATGTGCCTGCGCTCGCTCCTGCCTCCGAACCGGACTCCATCTAGCTGAATGGACGCCTCGTGCCGATCTGCATCGTCAACACCAGCTCGCATGTCAACCCTTGTCCCGCAAGCAGCGCAACTTGGGCGTCCTTTTCTACGCCGGTCGGCCGGTGCACTCTCCCTCCTGCTTGCTCCGGCGGTGGCGGATCGGTCGATCTCCCTGCGCAGCTCAACACGACGTCTTGGAGAGAAAGCAAGACAGATCCGTAAAATAACCTGGGTTAAGGGAGACGGCAACTGTCAAAGAAAAGCACAAGTGGAAGCAGCGGTTGGCCATGCCTCGGATTCGCCCGGCTTTTCTTCTCCGCTGCTGCTACCTCGGAGAGCTGACCGGGGTGAATTGTTTTCCTGCCTGGTCTGCTCCGCCCGGCTGGAGCCTCGTGGGCTAGTGGCTGCCTTCACGTAGAAGCCAGACCATTAATGGCGGGCCGGTCGAGCTCCTGCACTGTGCAGCTGCGATCGCGCTGAGATCGATCACCTTGCAGAGAGCGTGTCTCCGATCCTCTACAGCTCCAGTGGATTTGATTTACCCTTTTTCCCTTTTCCAGTGTTCAAGCAGAGGAGTCTCTGGTGGAAAGCTTTCCTCATCCGGCCTCCCGTTTGGTGCAGAGCAGAGGCGTTTTCGCGTCACCCGTGACATGACTTTTGATCGTGCCAGTCTCACGTGAAAAAATGTCAAATTTGACTGAGTTTTCAAAAATCGAATTACGTAAAGTTTGAACAAGTTTTTTCAATAGTTTAATTATATGAAATTTGATTAAACTATTTATTAAACACCATTAACATGTACTGTTTAAAATGAATACCCACGGATGAATCGTGAAATATATTTTTATACTTCCTCTGTTTTGGTTCATAGAGCTTACGCGTATACATAGGTTGTAAATTTGACCATTATAATATAAGATATATATATTAAAAAATTATTAGTAAGCTTAGATGTTCTACTTTCTGATGATATAATTTTTGTGTTATACAATTAATATTATGTTGACTAAATTAATAATCTAGAAATACGTGTAAGCCCCATGAACTATGATACTTCCTCTGTTAGAAATTTTAAAACTAGTCACAATGCATAGTATCATATAGAAGTATCATGTGTATGATACTACTATATTTTACTATCTCCATAATGCATGGTATCATATACTAGTATCATAGTTTTCTTACGTATATTAATTGATTTGTAGAATATCAATGCAACTATATGTACAAGATTTACTTGACATTAAAATTTTCTAGTAGTATGTGTTATGATACAGTATCTACCTATGATACTAGTATCCTCTCTCCCATCCTTAATTACACTGCCACATTAGTATTTTGCATGCATAAAATGCATGATACTACATATGATACTTCCATTGTGGGTAGTCCAAGACCCAAGAGCTAACTTGCTAAGACTAAAAAAACTACATAATTTACCTTATTAATTACTGCATGCATCAATAGTTTCACATACATGAGAGAAAAGGGAAAATGGAAAACATGCATTGATGCATTGGAGTAGACAGGATAATAAATGAGAGAGGTCTTATAATGTCTAACAATTTTATAAAACTTACAAGACTTATAATACCTAAATTTCTGAAATCTCAAGGTGCATCTATGAAAATACCAGGGATACCTTTGGCAACTAAGTTTAGTCCCACGTTAATGGTTAGGAGGGAGTTGGAGCAGTTGTTCCAGATTCATTAAGTGACTGAGAAAAGAAGAAGTTTGCATGCGCTCTTCTCCTCCGCCGCCCGCTCGCCAGACATCACACCCATATGCGTCACGTTTTATGACTCAAATTCGAAACCGGTTTTGTGAAAGATTTTTTTTTGCTCGGTGCATTTGGTGGGGTCAAGGTGTATGTTGAGCTGTGTAGGGAGGTTTCATTTTCGTTTTATCATTTTCGTGGAGGTTGCACAAGATCATATTGTTTTGCAATGGAAAGTTGGGCGAATAAGCTTCAACTCGGATGCATGATTTATTTTTTATAATTTTCCGGAACTTAGAGATATGGGTTCCGATAAGTTTTCAAACTCGGATGCAGTGGAAAGGCACGCTGTCCCGAACATGGTGAGGCCGGTCTGTAGAGAGCGACTGGCCATACTAATTGAAAAAAGGTAGGCAGCCCAACCCATCTATACAGCCTAAGAGCATCTCCAGCCGTTGGAGCCCGGGGGCACAATCCGAATGAATTTTTTTCCAGATTGGATCTATTTTTGGCATGGGGAGCAATGATTTTCCAGTCGTCACGGGAAATTTGCGCGGATCTGGCGCGGAATCTTCACTAACACGCGGGCCAGAGCGCGGAATTTGCTCCATCCGGAGTCCCGGCAGCACCCGAGAAACCGAGAATGGCCTGAGAAGTCCGGACGGATTTATGCATAAACCTAGACGAAAACGAGAAACTGGGGGTTTCGTCCGTCTGGATGAAAATAGTGGTTCTGAGATCTTTCTGGAGAGATGGCTGGAGATGCTCTAAAGTTGTAAAGGACATGCACCATGAACAGACAACTCGGCTGTTTGGAGTTTAGACTTGGGGACAAGCAGAAGCTGTTGGGCGCTAGACGGGCTCCATCGATCGAGATCGGCGCTGTAGGTTCGGATCGGCACGCTTCCGGCCGGCCGGGGACCTCGCCGTCGGCATCTCGCCCGCACGGGGGACCAGAGAAGGGCACCACACGACCCAGCAACGGCGGCGAACAATATCCGTTCCGTGACGCCCGCCTGCGGGGCCCCCGGACGCTCCGTTCTGGCCGGAGCATGGTTCACGGCGGGGTCGTGCACGCCTCGCGCGCGCACAGTGCCTCCGTCTCGATCGCACGTCCGGACGGGATTCCGGCAATCCACGTCGCCGACGTCCGTGTGCCCGCGCCGCCGCCGCGTCCGGGCCACTGTGCGTCTACGCGGCCGGCGGATCCCCCTGGCTGATCGGCTCCACCGGGACGCTCGCAACCTTGCAGATGTGTAGGAGCTACCGGAACCGCCCGCCCGACCGGTACCGCCAACTAGCAAGTAGTACATCGGTACGCACGATGTACAGTCCTGCTCCGGCCTCTCGTCGCCATGCTCTTGGCTGGATGCCCACGTACCGTACGTGCCCAGCCAGCCAGCCAAAAGTCTTGCACCTACCTACCTAAGCTAGCTGCATAGGTAACCTACACAGCTGCTCTTGGCGTTTTGCATAGGGAAGAGGACAGGGGAGCAAGACCAAACTGAAACCGAACACAAATCATCCCGGAAGGGCAATGATTGCTAGCTTGGGCCCGATCCATTTCGAACAAAAAAAAAACTTTTGTTATAATTCGATTAGGTTTAGCCATGGACAAGAAACTGGGCATCGATCTCCTCAAACCTGTTTTTGGATCCGTGGTAGCCGGTAGCCCGGCAGCCCAACACATTTTGGTCTACGCAGACCATTTCGGTGGTAACCGCACCTGGGTCAATTCCTCGTTGGAATTCGACGGGAGGCACTCGATCACCCTTCCTGCATTTTCCATGATCGGTTCCACCAGGCGAGTTCATTCCTGGGCTTGGCGTTCTGGGAACTAGATAAGGATCGGCTCATTGCACCACCGGGTATCATGAGCAATGATGCGCGCACCCAACTGACCTTCACCACCTTCCCCACGGAATCCTGCAGATTTCATCATCGCTCTCCCTTCATATCCCATGTCATTGCCCATCACCACTGCCCGTGTAACTGTTGCTTCCTCGCGCTTTTCCGCCGAGCTACGAGGATGAGCACCAGCGATTTCGCGTACGAACAGACAAGTGTAGGGATCCCTCGTGTCCACCTCACCACACGGCTAGCTCGTACCTACACGGTTATTTTTTATGTTACCTCCTCCTATGTGACGTGCTCGTCGGTCCATGAGAGCAAGTACAATAGAGTCCAGTCAGCTGACTATAAGACATTAAATAATATATTTTAGATGAGTTGGAGGAGAGAGAAGAGGAGAGAGAAGGGAGGTGGGCTACTATGGCAAGTACACTGCCTCAGACGCGCTTCCTAACAGACTCATGAGTAGTGAAATGTGCCATATATTAGTAAAGACTACATTCTTATACCCAACTATCAGTACACGTAATGCTATATGATGACTACAAATGATATGACATCTTGTTATAGCCAACAATTGGCTATACTATTGGAATTGCTCTGATTGCGCAGACGGTACCATGATTCCTCGTCTGCAAATCTGCGGCGGAGGATCGGGCCTCTGGGGAGCGGATCCTGCAGCCCCCGTCCGTCCCATCATCGACGACCGACAGCTTCCTCGTCCGGTACACCACATCCCGTGACGAGACCGTGGAAGATAGGCAAGGTGACATAGAAAAAGGCTCTCGGTGGCTGCTTCCACCATGTCGCGTTCCCGCCTGTGTCGCCGTGTAGGCCCCGTGTGCCAAATCCGAGGTTTTGATGGATGTGCTCACGCGCACACGCAGATTCTTGTGAGGCAGGTGATATGAATGCATGTTTGCTGGAAACTGTATAGAGTTTGCTCGAACGAGCTCTATCAGGTGTTTTTAGGGCATCTCCAGCGTCGTGACGCATTTCGGACGCCCAAAAGTGATCGCGAGCGTCCATTTGCGTCGCCCCGCGGACATATTTTGTCCACGCGTCCGTTTGCGTCTGGGTGTGCTTCCACCGGGGCGACCCATTTTTTGATTGCAACATAGTTAAAAACTTTCAAAGCAGTACATATGAATGCATAAAAACTATAGAAAGTAGATCTATAGGCCTAGACTACTTGCTTCCTGACGTCGCTCCGTCGCCTGCTTCTCCGCCGCCTCCCGCGTGGCCGCTATGGCTCGGTGCGCCGCCGCGTCCTCTTGCAGGCACTGCTCCAGCCTCGCGTTGGCGGCGTCGTCCTTCGGCCGTCTCGAAAGACTCGACGATGGCCCTCGCTCCGCCGCCTCTCTCCTCCGGCGTAGGCGCATCGGGGTCATCGGAGGACCAAGATATCTCCGAGTCGAGTCCGCCGCAGGCGGCGGCCGCCGGCTGCGCTGTTCCGAGCTCGGCGTCGACCGCCGCATGGGCCGCCCGCTCTCCTCCTCGTTTCCTTCTCCGCTTCGCCTGTGGCCGCGGCGTTCCCGACCGCGGTGGAGGAGGTCGGTGCTCGTCTTCGGAGTCGAACCCGCTCATCGGAGCTCGAGGCCGGGGAGGTGGAGTGGGAGGTGAAGGTGGAGGTGGAGGCGCGGCAGCCCGGCCGCGTCCGTCGCCGCTCATGGCGGATCCGCTAGGGCTGAGCGGAAGCGGCGCAACGGCCGAAGGGGCGGCTAGGGTTTTGTGGGGAGGAGATGAGATGCTCGCGTCCTCGTTTATATAGGTCGGAGGCAGGGCGACGGCCGCGCCACGCGTGGCATCGCCATTACTACGTGCGCAGAGGTAGGCGACGGCCGCGCGGCACGCGAGGCATCGCCATTAACGCGGCCGCAGACTGCCGAAGCGACGCCTCGGCGCCAGTACTGGCGAAGAAGACGCATCGACGCTGCATCACTGCCTGGTGGGCCAGACAAAACGCGAGCGGACACTTGGCGTGACCGCCGAGCGTCCGCGGAGACGCAAACCTGGCGCATATTTGGGCCAGGTTTGCGTCTCTGCGGACGGCCCGGTCACTTTGCGTCGCTCCGCTGGAGGTGGTGTCAGACGCATTTCCGATCACGGTGGACGAAAACGGTCGCTGAGCGACCGTTTGCGTCGCGCCGCTGGAGTTGCCCTTAGGTATTTCGTGAGAGTGAGGAGTACATCATGTACTAATAAAATAGTGTATTTTTATTTAATTATACTAAATATTAGCTATAA
Organism: Lolium rigidum; assembly: GCF_022539505.1. Lineage (NCBI taxonomy): Eukaryota > Viridiplantae > Streptophyta > Magnoliopsida > Poales > Poaceae > Lolium > Lolium rigidum. The sequence goes on from NC_061512.1 coordinate 197,276,406, forward strand.
AGTTGACTATAGATGATATGTGTCTTATAGCCGGTTGTTGGATATACCATTAAATATGCTCTAAGGGATATAAGGCATATATGCTTTCTATCACGTGTTTCAAGGTATTTTGTGAGAGTGAGAAGTAGATCATGTGTTAGTAAAATAGTGCATCTTTCTACCTTGCTATTGTAAACATTAGCTATAAAGTCGGAAATTCAATTCGGCTCTCGGGTGCGTATGCTCCCTCTACTAAAAAATTATATTTTGAAATGTCGAAAAATTTGGACAAAAAATTCTACATGTACATCTTCATAATATACGTGCGTTCGTCAAGTTTCACGAAAAATCAATATTTTGTGTGGTCTATATAAAAAAGAGAAAGTTTATCTTGTGAAAAGCATTATTTTTAGCACTGGATTTTGTCTTTTTTACACACGTCACATGATAAGTCGATTTTTTATGAAACGACTTTGTGAGCACGTAGCACGTGAAAATGTACGCGCGAACCTTTAGTTTCAGTTTTAAAAAAAATTAAAATGTATGTAAGATGCATTTCGAAATATAGAGAGCATATGGACCCATGTTCCAAAACACCTATAAAGTTGACTATAGATAATATAGCAATGTCTTATAATCCGTCGTTCTACTATTAAATATGCTCTAAGGGATTATAAGGCACATTTTTTTTTTAATGTTGCGAGTGATGTTTTGGTTTCTGGAGCATGTTTTGTTGGTAGAAGGAGCATACAGATCCGGGAGCTGAACTGAATTTCACTTAAATGGTTAGACATTACAAGGTCTATCTCGTTTATTGTCCTCTTCCTCCCCTTGCATATTTTCTCTCTCTTCTCTAATACATGTGAAACTATTGATGCATGCACTAATTAATAAGATAAGTTATGGAGTTTCTTAATTTTAACAAATTGGCCCTCATGCCTTATAATCCTTACAGAGGAAGTACAACAGCAATTTCTTTTTAGCAAAATACTATCACTAGTAGGCTAAATTAGCTCACTTTGTTTTTAGAGAAATTGTCTCACTTAGCGGGCGGCACTCGTGATTCGTGTTGACTATACTTCCCTACCCCTGAGAAACAGTAACTTTTGTTGATCCACGATGAGTGTCGAGTTTCTCCTGGCTGAGAACATCTCTTCTATATTTTTTTCGGGTAAAGGTGGATTTATATTAAGCAATAGGACTTAATTAAAAGCAGATCGTCGAGAATCCAAGACAAAACCTCCGGTCCTGAGCCAAGCCAGATAACCATGCGTAATTATGTCCTCACAAACAAATAATCTACTTTTATATAAAAAAATCTGTCACCATTAACTAAAATTTAATCTCGTCGATAAAATGCTCGAGCGGCGTTCGATCTTGGAACTCTCCATTATTGCTGAGATCAAACACAAGCAATCCCTTTCTACCTTAATTGGAAGCTTACTTTGCTGAAGTTAAACCTTCTTCACATGCTCTCGCCTCAGAGCACCTGCTGTGTCATCCGCAACTTTAACAGAACCATCAAAATTCAATATCATCCAGCGCGGAGAAGGCTTGAGACTGCTATGCTCTCTTATCCGTGTGGTTTGACACACATCAAAACCCGTAGCAAAAGTTCAGCATGCGCATGGTTCAGTCTCGGATATCATGAAGTATTTCTGATTATATATATGCTCAGGTCAGATCAATCAATCAACGTAGTAACAATACTTGCTAAGCTGCTTGCCAGAACGCACAGCTATGCGTACTACATACAAGGGCCAGGTTCTCGCGGTCCTCGCTCATCCAGGCCGCCAGAGAAATCAAGGCCATAAACGTACGAACTTTGAATTTTGCATTCATGATAACGATAGTTAATTGGAGGTCTACAGCACCGAGTCAAGCCTGATGATCTGTGGCGGTTGTCCTCCATGACTCATGACAATGAACGACCCATGTCCAAGGAAAATCATTAGGCTACAGCAAATATATTTACAACTTCAGAGTGGAATTACTAATGAAGTTAACAGCACGAGGCATCAGCGATCCATGATTATATGCAAGACTCTGTAGCACCTGACACCCTAAAGATGCATATACTCAGGCACAGGTCTGGAAGAGCCAGACCAGCATCGACACAATGTTTCACTGCCCTAAACACACGAATGCAGTAGTTTCGCTACGTTAACTGCGTGGAAGAAACGTTGCTGCTTCCGTTTGATGTGCCTTGAGATTTTTTGAGCTCTTCCCTGAGCTTCAGAACCTTTTGGCACGTTTCTTTCAGCTCCTTCTTCAGTTTGGCGGTTGCTTCCTGATACTTCTTATCCATCAGCCTCCTCTCTTCTACCGCTTCTTTAAGCCTTCCACGATTCGCGTCGAGCTCTGGTTGCAGCCACCGAATTTGCATACGAAGCTTCGTCTTCTCTTTGTTAAAAGTCGAAGCGTCCTGTAAAAGAAAGCACATTAGGCAACTATATATGCCGTCTACATCACTGTCCAGTCACCGTGCTGCATAATCAAGCAGATTCCGATCAGGAAATGTTTGTACACTGACAAACTATTTGAAGAGGGCAATTATAATCAACTATTTGAGTTGCTTCCAGATTTTATTTCCCGAGATTGCAAAAAAAAATCGAGATTGTGCTTCCGGATTTTAATGGCATGACACTTAACACAGATGCAGGGTTATCCATGTTGAAACATTGTGTGATCCGTGAGATTGTAATAATCAGAATGTTGTAATAATCTCATACTTTATGGTAATAAAAAGCCGTATGCATCAATTGATGCAGAGGCTGGGATGACCCATTTCGAAAAAAAACAAAGATGCAGGGAGTGATATATGGTACACTAAGTGATTAAAGAGGCAAAACGTTTTTCACTTGATGCAGAGCCATCTTTTGAGTAACTGGTAAAGAAGTTAAAGGCACTAGTCAGAACTAGTTATCTTATGAGGACAGCAGCACCAGTTAAAGTAGGTGTCTCGGTATTCCTTCCTAAGAATGGGAAAATCAGTTATTCAGGCTATACAAGAAGCTTGGAAGCTAACCTTTCAGTGCAGAGATTGCATTACCAGCTTTCCTGCAGAAATCTAGAAAGCCATTTGATGTGTGATGGTTCCAGCAAAAATCCTAGACCTAAATGTTTACTACTCATTTGTGGCTTCAAGTTATCTTGCAGCCATTTTCATCTCTGTTGTGTTAACTGTCATTTTTAATGTTTTCTACATATCATGTCGACTTTTCCAGCATTCCATCAATAGCATTATGGCACAAATATACTTAGAAATCAGTCCATCCAGTTTGGAACCTTGAGGAACAATAGGAATGAAGGTTCTAGGGTTGGTGCCGATTTTAAATCTTCAAGACGAGGCAATGGCATGGGTCAAGGCAAGAGCAAAAGGACTTAGGGATCTCTTGCCTGTAACCTGGGATGTGCATTAGTACTCCCCTGTTCTGTAAACATTTGTACCTCCTAGGAGGCGTGTACCAAACCCGATCTTTTCAATGAAATGAAACGCAAACACCTCTTTGCATTTCCTCGAAAAAATTTAGTGCACACGTGGGTCTATTCGAATAGCACTTTCAGTGTGCAAACAAGCAAGACATCATTGTCAGAATGCTATAGGCTACTTCCATGAGCCCAGGTATGATCCTGAAAGTTGGAATGCAACATGCAGTAGAATTTAAACTCGTCAGTTTTTATACGTTTTTTTTTTTTTTGCTTTGAGAGTCCTAGCACTACATTTAAAGAAATGCTTCTGATATTCCATATCCAAAAATTAATGAGCACATAAAATATACTCCCTTCGTTCCATAATTCTTGCCGTGGTTTTAGTTCAAATTTGAATTCAAACTACAATCACGACAAGAATTATGTAACGGAGGGAGTAGATTAAAAATGCTGGTATCGAATATATAAAACAGTTGATGTTTCTGTACCAGCACAGGCTTTCCAAGGCTCAATAATGTTACACAGTAAGTAACCAGGTAATCCTTTGGGAAGCTTTAACACTTCAAAACTCTGCAGAAATATTCTACCTTAATCTACAGCAGACAGTGATGGGTTAGGCAATGCTTACGTGTTTCATCTTGACTTCCATGGTAGATATCTGACAGCTCAACTCATCCATATTAGCTTTGGCCTGTATTAGCTGCATAAAAGGCACGTAAGAAGCAACTTCAGTTTATTGAAATGACTTGTAACTTGTAACAAATTACAGAGTAACTGGCTTGCCTTATTATTAGAAACCTCCTTTAAAACTTCTAATTCACTGATGGCTAAACTCATCTGTTCCATTTTAGAAAGTAAGCTATCGCGTTCTTCGGAAATAAGCAGTAGTTGCTTGTGAAGTTCCTGCTCAAAATTTGGAGTCAACACAAAAGCTGGAAAATATATCTCCTGAAGTTAACTCCCTAGAAAATCAACTGGAAATTTTACTGATGATAAAAGCCCAATAGTTAGCTATCTTATTGTAATCCATGGACAACTAAGCCATCGCAAGAAACTCTAGCCAATTGTTTCTCAGTAGGAAAAGGAAAGATCTTCAAAAGTGAAACAGCATAGCTGTTTTGGTGATGGTTACTTATCCGTGTACAGTTCGTCCTGACAATATGAATCTATATTTTAAACCTGGTGATCTCAAAAACTGAATTTTCACTAGGAAGAGCAAAACAGACAGAGACTTACATTTTCATCTGCGGCATTATCAATATTTCTTCCTTTGTCCACAAGTTCTGATTCTTTACAAATTTCCCTGCTGCATTAGATAATGTAGCTAGTAAGTTCAATACATCAGCCAATGCAAACAACCCAGTGCTCTTATCTTATTGCTTGGAACCTGTCAATGATTTACTCCATAAACTTTTTATGTTTATTATAACTGGAGTTAGCCTGCATTCTATAATTGCTTTCATCACTAATGCTCCAAAGATTCAAAGGAACTTCTCCTAATTTTGAGCACATAAATCATAGATGTTCATGTTCTGATGTAAGGCATAACCATTTAGGTTTGCCCTTTTGTTTATTATCAAGCAGCATTTAAAATATACCGCAAAGTAACTATTCTTAGCTCCATGCGAGAAGTATGGAACCTAAAAACATTAGCAATAGACTATGTGCATTCTATTACATAGCAAGTCCATAGAAAACAGATGCACAATAGAGGCAGTACTGTTGTGCATTGAAAGGTGGTTCTAAGAGAAGACTGACCCGCATTTTTTCTCATTTAGGTCATCCTCCACAGAAAGAATCATTTTGCCTTCCAATGTTTTCAACAATTCTCTACATTGCACCAGTTCTTGTCTCGCCTAGTAGTGCATTGCAATATATCAACAGTGGGAACTGCGAAACTGATAATTCTTTGAAAACGTTGATGAAAAATAGCATGGAACTAACAAGAACTCAAAACAAATAAACAATACGTATATCGGGAAATAAAATTAGGCATCATGCGGTAACCAGTACTTGTTCCTGTAAACCAACATAGGCCAATGGATTTCTAACAAAACAACGCTAAAACAGACAACAAAAAAGAGCAAATGAAGTGATATCCTTCTACAAGTACCAAGTACAGTACAATATGGATAGAATAAACAAAAAGGAACTTGAAAAGTTAGTTTACACTGTCAGACTGAAATTTCAAAGCATATTAGTCACCCCTTCATCTTCATGCTATGAGCTATGAAGTTTCTAACTACCACTGCTTTGATCAGCTGTTCGTCAGTCAAATAATCTAAACTGCAGATGGCATACATGTACAGTTCTCAAAATTTGGCTAACTTGAATCATATGGTATAGTGCAGTTTTCAACTTTTCATAATGTGTTCCAAAACTAGAAAGTATTGAGTTATTCACAAATAATCAGAAGATATCTACATAGCATCTGCAAGCTGTTTGTCGCACTTGTGGATTCGTAATGAATTAGATCTGGCAGGTATATAACCTGTACAATAGGAACTGAAACATAAAATCTTCTCTTCAAAGTACCTTAATCAAATCTTCTGATAATTTGCTATTCTCATCATTGCATATATCCAATTGCTGCTTAGCTTCTAGATAAGCTTTCTCCTTGGATATCCACATTGATCTTTCAGACTCCATTTCCAGAAGAACATCAGTAAGTTGCTGCAATACAGAGCACAAAAAATGAAACAAAATACAGAAAATGCCAATGCTTTCAATAAAACCGTGAAGCTAATTACCATTCCCAAATCTTCCTTTTCTCCTGACAGAGAACTGAGAGAAGCCTCCAGTTTTCTACGAGAAGACTCAGATGCATCTAGCTTTTTGTTCTGCATCATAGATAACAGAAATTTCATGGTGAAAAAAAGTTGTGGTTAGACAAAAGATGTGAGAGATGGGGGGTCTGGCCAAAAATACTTGCAAAGCCATTGTAAGTATACCAAGACAGCAATTTCGTCGCTCAAGGAATTCATTTTTGATTCGGTGGAAGTAAACCTATTTTCCAGGTTTTCATGTTCCAACATCATAAGCTCTACTTTAGATAGAGCTTCCTCCTTTTCTACACTAGAAGTAATTAAAGTTTCTTGCAAAGAAGCAATTTCAGCCTCCATATCAGAAGCATGAATCTCAAGCCTTTGGTACTCCTCCTGAATAAAATGAAGAAACGAGATGCACTGTCAAAGATAGACATAAGCTCCAGTAAATGAAGGACAAACTGCATGCCAAACATCCATCATGCCATAACTCATAATACATACATATGCAACACATAAGCAGAAAATAAGTTACCGGTCATTTTCTGACTATAAGTCAACAACAATATTGGAATGATGGATCTTATCGACCTAAAGAAAGGAGAAAGGGCTTTTTAAAAAAACTTATGACATAACTACAAGGAATGAGACCAATAAACTACTAGAATCCAAAAAAACTAGGTTTTACTAGCCGATAGCTTGAAACAAGGGATGACATATCCAAGATTGTTTACCCAGCTACTAACTTGTCGCTTTCTCGAACTCATAATCTGGAGACTAGAGCCACATTACGATATGAGGTGCAGTTGGCACTTGGCAGTATGTGTTTGTTCCAGGAGCTGTAGTGATTATGAATACTCTCGATGTAACAATAACATACCAGTACCCCACCAACATGTATCAGGGTGCTTAAGAATAATGTATTTGCACAAACCAAGTAATACAATTTGGTAGGACTGCAACCTGCATCTGCGCAGCTTGATCAAAAAATCCAGCAAGTTCTTCAGGCTTCACATTCAGTTCATGCCTTTTATCAACAGTGAGTGAATCATGTTTCCGTAAATCGCGTTCAAGAAGAGTCCTCTGGTTTTGCAACTTCTTTATTTCTTTGTGTGCCTCTGCTTTTTCACCCTGGAGAAATAATATGGATTGGTACTTGTTAAGGAATTTGGATAAAGATACACCACTGAATTTGAGTACAAACCGAACAAATAACTAAATTACTGAGTAACCTCAAGTTTTATTTTTTCTTGAATATAGTTCTTCAGCTTGTTTTCAGTCTCTCGTAACTTTATTTTCGCTCTGTCAAGTTCCTTTCGGATGGACTCCTTTTCTTTCATCAAAGAAGATGATGACAAGGTTGAGACTTCCTTTCGGAGAGTTAGAAGCTCTGAGAGAATGCTATCCTTCTCCATATCATTTTGAAGAATACAATCCTGAGTATGTAACAACATTAGAGCAGACATAACAAGTTAATATAAACTTGATTTGGCAATAGCTTAAATAAGCACATACATCCATGGACTTCTCACAGCTTTCTAGACTAGACTTCGTCCTCTGAAGCTCATCCTGTTGATCTAGGAACTGTTCATTTAACAGCTTCTGCACTCAATTCAGAGCATGTTAAAATGAGAGCTGCTTAGAATTCAAGTGCCTATGAGATAAGTTGATATATCTACCTTCTCCAATTCAAGTCTTCCGATTTTCTCCATCAATTTTTTTGACATTTTCTCATGATCCCTAATCACATAACTGGATTGTGTTATGTGTCCATAAGCAAGCTCCTTTAATTCCTACAGAAAGAATAATGTCAGACCATTTAGAAATAGAATACTTATAACAAAAAAAACTATATTCAGCCAGAAATACTAATTATGGTACTACATCTCCATAGATAGATCTATATGCAAATTAATAATTGATATAACAAGATTACATAGGCGCCAGATTTTCACCAGACCATCTGCATAGAATTTTCAAATATGACAATAGTTCATGTAATGCAATTGTTCATGACCCACAAAGAAGATGACAGCCATTCATCTACATAAATATTTGTGTAACCAGCATATACAAAAAAAAAGATCACATTCAACATCTGAATTGCCAAAGCATTTTATAATATATTAATGAAGTGATATCAATAATTCAGTAAAATATTCACTAACAGTCAACTGAATTTCAAATCAGACAGCCTGTTTAAGCAAATAAAATGATTAGTCGAAGGAGTATGGAGATACTATCATGATCAAGAAACATACAGTTACGTTCTCTGCAATCACAGAGTGATTCTGAAAGAGTTCTTCAATGAAAGAAATAGCACCGTCTACTGAGTGGGTCATTTGATCCATCTGCACAGCTATTCCTTGAGTCTCCATTGACACTTTGCTGAGAAATGAATATGCTAGTTCCTGGAGTTAAATCAAATGCTTCATTCAAGTACACAATGTTGTCAATAAATCAGATTACAGCATCAAAATGGTGCAATAAGATTTGAGAAATGATTAAACATCCAACTTATGCACTACTCCCTCCGTCCTCAAATAAGTGGACATCTAGCCTCTAAACTTTGTCCACAAAAGAGTGTACTCCTATCTTCCCAATGCAATTTAATTGCTTCTCTCTCATCGCACGGAAATCAAACCCAATAATATTGAGCACATATTCTTCTTGCTTTTTACATGCAATTAGCTTATTGGAGGTGAAATAATTAAAGAGGAGAGATGCATGTTCCCAATGTACTTTTTACTCCACCTCATAATTTATCTTGAAAACCCCGCAGGTACACTTATTTGTGGACGGAGGGAGTATATTAGAAGAAAAAAAAGAACATGGCAAGTGGATGAGGATAAGAAAGTACTTGTTTGGATTTTTCAATGGTAGCCAGAGCTGATAGCTTCTCATCAGCAGTTTTTGCTTGCTCTTGTGCCACCAGGGCATTCCGCTGAAGCTGCAACAGTGACAAGAGTACATATATTATAAGAATCAATAGATAATTACAGGGGAAAAGATTCAAATCCATTCTAAATAGCTCTCGTATGATACAAGCAGCATGGAAACATGATGGAACTAATGCAAGGCAGGCAAGCAAAATGAAGTAAGGACACCAATCTCTGTAATAAACATTTTTCTGGCTACTGCGTTACTGTTTGAAAAACAGATCATGTTTAAGAAAAAGGTATCATCCATGATCCAAATCACACAGATCCTATGAGGTTTTTCAGCTAAACAGATAGCAAAACAACTTTACTCTTCTGTATTTGTGCACTAGAATTTAAATCCAAACATGGGAGTTTCAGATGATTGTGGACATGCATAGCAGCTTCACGAGATTGACACTGAAAATAAGGTTGCATAATGCTCTTACTTTCTACAGTGTACAATCCTGCACCCTGATCATCGCCGCTTTACGCCCCCAATGATACACCCCCAATGGCAACCCCGGTGACAAGCAACGGCACTTGGTTTTGTTGTAAAAGGCTTATAACAGTCAACTCTGACGAAATCTGAATAGTCCACACACGACAGCATAGGCTTTAAAGTCTAAAGTCCTGTTGCAGCATCGCACTGTTAGAGTTGTATATACTTTCCATGTATTACCCGTGTATTTTCCCTGCTGAATAAGAGGTTTCGTGCATATTCCCACACCTATACATGTATATATATCGGCCTATGGCCTCATGGAAATATAGGTTGCGTATTTCCTAACACGCACATTGCAACCTTTGGTAAATAGATGAAGCTATTCTCGTCATATCTGCTGCGATGAGTCCAAAAGTTGGCTCCAATCTGAGTCAACATGTCAACATTTGACGGCTGGTGGTGGAAAAGGACTAACATTGAACACATTTGTGTATAGGGGTCTATTTGGCAAATTTCGTTATTAAGGGAGCAAACTGAGCCACAGGCAAAGTAGTACCAAATTGTGTATTAACTCAGGATTTAATAGGTAAAGATACTGATAAACAGAACAAGTCTGACAAGACAACAAAGGTATAGTGCACCAAAGGGAAATAACATACTCCCTCCGATTCACTTGTCTCTAATTTGAATGTATCTAGAACTAAAATGTATCTAGATCTTTCCATAGTAGCGACAATTTACCTCTTCATACTTCTCACTGAAAGAAGCCTTCTGCTGAGTTGCCAACTCGAGAACATCATCCAAGTTATTTTGAATCAAACTCTTCTCTGACTCCAGCAAGTTGACCTACATGCAAATTGGGATTTGCAGGAAATTCTTATTAGAAATACATTTCAGAATACGACAAATATAGAAAAAAGACTAGCACCTGGTCTTGAAGTTGTTTAATGACAAGAATGGCCTCCGACTCCCGAGCAGATAAGCCATTAGGGTTGGTGATTTCCTGGCATAGCATGGCATCTTTCCACTCATTAGGGTCTTGGGGTGATTCAGGTACTAACGATCTAAGTTGCTCTTGAACTAATTTCTTCTGTCAAGACGATGTATTTCAAAAATTCAGAAAATATGTGCAATAATGTGGAGATGCTTTCTTAATCAAGCTTCAATGATAAAATGTTGCATTAATAAAAATGTGAGAATCAATCACCTTTGTGCTTGGCTTTCTTCTGCTTGTAACATTCAACAAAGCATGTGAATCAGGTAGAGAAATATCTTCATTCCATAAATCACTTGATGAACAACCATGAGCAGGCTCGCTGTAGCTGGCGGGGCTTTCTTGCATTAGCTCTTCAAAGGATGGGGGCATCCCCATGTCACGCTCGCCGCAGCTTCTTGCAGAGCCTTGTTCGAGTTCTGGAACCTGGGTATTTGTAGAGATGCTCAAAAGATATACAATATATGTTGTCTTAATTATTTTGACAAAGTCATGTAGTTCTCAACATAAGAAGAAATATATAACATTTTAAACGGTATGTCATGTATCCATATATAGGACCAAATAAAATGGAATATCACATCTGTAATCTATCCCATGACCTAACAAAAAGAAGACCAGTAAAGGCAAACCCAAAAGAAGCGCATCAAGTTGAATATTTGGGGTGGGTTTTTTTTTTTATATTTCGTAGATGATATAGAACAATAAGCACATGATGCTATTGCTATGGCAACCCAAAAAGAATAATGTACCTTTAGATTTTCAGAATGCTGAATTCAACATGTTAAAATATATACCTCAACATCTAACTGCCTAGACAGGGGTCGAGCACACCATGTTTGTCTTCTTTTGTTCTGTTCAAGAGACAAATATAAAATAATCAAAAAAAATTGTTCCTCTGTCAGGAGGAGACAACTTGTTGTGGCTACCAAGTATTGTGCAACAAGTTGTCATCAGAAATGAATGTTAGTCGATGGGCCAAAATTGATAGAAAGCATCACTGAGCAAACCATGAGATCCATACGCAATTTATTACTAGTACAGATTAGATAAAGGAAATGTGTGTTAACCTTACTAGAAACAACAACCCTGTCATCTCTGTCTGAATTTAAGACCAACGAACTAAGATTTTCAATTTTTTTTGCTTGCTGCAACAACCTCTTCTCGCGATGCTCTTTAGCTTTCCTTTCCTCCTCCAACTCTAAAGCAATTCTCTCCTTTTCTAGTTCGCTCTGAAAACGGTAACCAGATTATTTTACGCACTTATAGCCTATAACCAATAATACAGATTATAGCCTATAACCAATAATACAGATAAGATGTGCTTATCAAATAGAAGGGGACCTGTAGCAGTGTGTTCCTCAAATTCAAAACGTCTTCATCCCAGTGCTCACTTTGAGAGTTCTGTGGGCCACAGGTATACACTTTTTCAGGTTCAATATCCATTGACTTCGCATAATTTCATGAATGCATACCTTAAGCTTTGCTCTAAGTTCCTCTATTTCTTTTCTTTGGCGTTTTAAAAGAGCAGCATCCGTCAAAATCTGTACTTGCATAAATAGATACATATAGAGTAAAGATATATCATGTTAACCCCTTAAGCAGAAAAGGTAGCTTGATTGATTTACAAAAATGGCACTACCTCATTCACTTCTGCACAATTTGTAACACGTAATGCCCTACTGGCAAATTGTAAGCTGCTTTTAGTCTCATCTGCATGGATCTATAATAACAATCAGAAAGATTTCGTAAGAACATATGACAACAAATGAAGCAAATAAGAAAAAGAAAAAGTCAAGAATAACTAATTGCACCGCTTCACTTTAAGCTTTTCAAATATCCAACTTCTACTATAGTATTTTCTAAGCATAGTTCTAGAATATTCACATCACATTAGGAGCAAATCATTTGAGCAATACAAAGTATGTAGATAATCATTAAGTAAAAAATGGCTAGTAAAAAGATCTAGTAACATATTTCATCTACTAAAACCGACAGAGTTCTATCCACTGCACCACCACCAACACAATACACACATACTACCTCCGTTCCAAAATATAGGTCAGCTTTCTAAAAAGTCTTATATTTTGTAACGGAGGTAATAAGTAACATAGTTGTCCATTTCTAACTTAAGAGTACCAATGTCCTTAAAGACTATCCCTCAACAATGGTAATTGTATGTGTGAATTTTCTTCAATGTAAGCGTTGTGAAAATCAATTTTCCCTTGTGTAAAAGGGTTAACACAGACTAGCCTACAAGCTGCAACCCTTAATCCCAAAGCTACCATTATGTTAATATATGATGTTTTACACTTACAGTTGTGAATCCCCCACAAATCTTATTGTAATTATTAATGGTACTATTGCAAATTTTATCTTCACCAAGCAAGACACATGAGTACATGACAAGGTAATGCTCCCTCTGATCGTGCTTAATTGACGTCGGACGCTGCCCGCTGTAGTACTTCGATCGCTGCATTCCAAGTAGATTAAACATAATCGGAGGTAGTAGCTGTGACTAGTGAATTTCCCACGATGCAATACCTAAAATTGCAAGGGAGTCCATTTTCATGACCAAGGAGGATGTCATGATAATCATTACGTTGTTTCCACCATCATACGATTAACCACCAAGCAAATTAACAAATTCAAAATACAATCCTAATGCACAAGGGATATTTTGTAGTTCACTGTCCACCAAATATGTACTGAGTGAATAAGAGAAAACAGGCAGTATCAGATAAGGATGTTTAAATATAGCATACCTGCGCAAGTGTTATATTACAAATGATGGCTGTGTTAGCATTTCCACCTAGAGCCGGTTGCAGTATCCTTGTCAACTTACTATCTCGGTAAGGAACATGCCCCCTGATTATGAAATCCATTACTAAATGAACCCAAAATGGTAAAAACAATCAGCTTGAGTCACTAGTTAAGTTCCTAACTTACCCCTGACCCTTTACACCTTCACTTAATTTCTTGATTACCGTACCAAGAGTCATTAGACTTTTGTTAATGTGGGAACCCTCCTTGAGTCTCACACCCTCTGCACCAGTCTTTGCAGCACGTTCTGAACCAGCTAAGTCTACCAGATTCTAAAATGTGGAAAAACATATTAATTGCAAATCAACAGAGCAAAGCTCAAGGCCAATAACCGAATAAAGTAAACCCTCAGTCCAAGATAGATGATGATTTAGCAAGTTAATTTTGGTTTGTGGTAGGCAACATTTCAATTAGATAGACATGTTTTAGCCAGAAATCAAATGTACCTGTTGATTCTAGGTGTGTTGCAGACAAGTGTTATGTGTATACAGTAATAAAAGAAGTATGCAAAAGTTGAACCAATATTTGATAATGTGGTATGTGTATGAAGCTAAAACAAGAATCAGACTAACTTTAATAGTAATTAGGACTGAGAATTGTGTTTACCAGGACAGATACTCGAACAGCATCACAAGAATCTCCTGCCTCAGTTTCATCAGCTTTTTCCCGACTCTCAATAACCTGAATAACTTGTGGCATAAGCTATAAATTTTGCTATTGCTTATAGGACAGTACAATGAAGTGTAGACATACCATGCGAAATATGGTATGAGAACGGCTGCTATAGACGTTCATGTTTGTCTCCCCAATATGACGGTGGGCTGCAATTTTGCTATTAATAATAAAAGGTGGTTAATGATAAATTAAATGAGATTAATAGTAAGTAAACTTACATTCTCCGAACGATACAAAATCCAAGACTTGTTCAGGATAGGTTACAATTTCCTCTCTTAAACCAGCAACATATATGCCTCTCTACAAATAAAAATATCAATAGAAAATACGAAAAAGAAAGTAGAAGCTATTTTAAAGTAGTGTTAGTTATTTGATACGAATAATGAAATATTTACCTCGTAGTTCTCATGAATCTGCAATTTTCGGTGTTCTGGGACAAGAAGGTCATTTATCTCTTCATTATAAATCTCCATATAAGACATGCGAACAAGAAATTCTCTGTCCATATGCTAAGAATTATAAAAATTAAGTCAGACAAATTGCGCAAAATATAGGCAATGAAAACTATAAGCAAAGCCCAATAAATAGTGTATAATGTACGGAGGGGATTTCTTATTAAAAACGGTGGTTAAGAGTATTTTAAACAGCCTTTGCAAAAACATGAAGCAATCCTCATTAGCCTTTAAGAACAGTTACATCTGAATTTCTTTACACTATAAAATTGTATCATCACAAGAAAACCATCAATAACATAACATGTCATAGCTGTCAACCGTCCAGATCCATACATAACTCGCTTGGCTCTGATCTATAGATTATTTAAAGCACAATATGGCAGGGAAAAAGGCATGCTAAAAAAATCCTCAAAAAAGAAAAAAAATAGCCCATTAATCTGGTGGATCCTCTTTCTACATATAAGTAAACCACAGTCGTTAATTCTTCACGATCGTACCTAGACAGACACAGCTAGCAGATCATCATGATTGTTCCTAAGCAGATCACAACTAATAATTGATCTCATGCAACCTCAACTCTAATATAAAAAGGACCCAAATAGATAAAATATTCCGCATGCAAAAAAGAAAAGGAATAGCATGCACCATGGAGTTCTCATCCAACGTGTTTCTCTCTACATGTATGTTCCCTTTTGATCGCCTTCCGAAAAGAATTTCATACTGCAAACTTGGTGCGAGACATGGACTTCCTAAATTCACAGGTCTCAAGATATTGTTAGATATTAGTCATGGTTCATTGAGTTTATCGCAATTGATAATATTATTATGTAACTTCACCTAAGCACCATCCGCGTTAATTTCTAGATGCACTGTGCTCAAACCACCGACTGGCTAGCAATCTGAACATAAATTTTGCGCCTGTCAAAATATGGTATTCCCTACAGATAGCACCACAAATATTTCTGTGTGGGTTCAATAACCTAAAGATGATTACATCGTTTTCCGCACAATTGTGCAAATTGCGTTAGTGACAAACTGACAATTGCAGACTTATAGATGATACTCTAATAGCTCAATGTACTAAGTGTCTGTTTGATGTAAGCAATGCACAATTCACACTAAGCAGAACAAAGATTGTCTGCTGAGTAATGGAACATAGGAATCACCTCTTGTATACTTCGAAATAAATCGTGAACCGCAAGCGGTATAATTCCAGGTTCATTAGCAGATCCTCTCATTGTATAGGTCTTTCCACTGTTAGTTTGCCCATAGGCGAAGACGAGTGCCTGCCATACATGGAAAGGGAACAAACATTTTATCAATGCACATATGCTGCATGAATGGTTGAGAAAAACTATTTTTGAAACAGCTCGCGCGATCTATCTAATAAACGAATAAAAAGGCAAAGGCAAGAATATTGTGGAAGTATTATGGAACTAGAGCTTCTATTAT
>NC_061512.1:197292443-197439711 GCF_022539505.1 Lolium rigidum
TGTACTTCGTTCAGTTTGCATTATTATCTTTATAGACTTAGAAAAATCTTCTATATTATCTCTTTCAATTATAGACCCTCGTCCTACCGGTATGTCTTTCAGAGTGAACTTAGGAGGAAACATGATGAAATAAACAAAAGGTAAATAAAGTAAATGCAAGTAACTAGTTTTTGTGTGTTTTTAATATGGAGAACAAGACAGTAAATAAAGTAAAACTAGCAACTATTTTTTTTGTATTTTTGATGTAGGGAGCAAACAAAGTAGTAAATAAAATAAAACAAAGCAAGACAAAAACAAAGTAAAGAGATTGGATGTGGGAGACTCCCCTTGCAGCGTGTCTTGATCTCCCCGGCAACGGCGCCAGAAAATCTTGATGGCACATGACGGGGCTTGATGGAGTGTTGATTCCTCCCCGGCAACGGCGCCAGAAAATCTACTTGCTGCGTGTAGTTGACACGTCCGTTGGGAACCCCAAGAGGAAGGTGTGATGCGCACAACAGTAAGTTTTCCCTCAGTAAGAAACCAAGGTTATCGAACCAGTAGGAGTCAAGGAACACGTGAAGGTTGTTGGTGACGGAGTGTAGTGCGGCGCAACACCAGGGATTCCGGCGCCAACGTGGAACCTGCACAACACAATCAAAGTACTTTGCCCCAACGTAACAGTGAGGTTGTCAATCTCACCGGCTTGTTGTAAACAAAGGATTAGATGTATAGTGTGGATGATGATGATTGTTTGCGAAGAACGAGTAAAGAACAATTGCAGTAGATTGTATTTCAGATGTAAAGAATTGGACCGGGGTCCACAGTTCACTAGTGGTGTCTCTCCCATAAGATAAACGAGATGTTGGGTGAACAAATTACAGTTGGGCAATTGACAAATAAAGAAGGCATAACAATGCACATACATATATCATGATGAGTACTATGAGATTTAATCGTGGCATTACGACAAAGTACATAGACCGCTATCCAAGCATGCATCTATGCCTAAAAGTCCACCTTCGAGGTTATCATCCGAACCCCTCCGAGTATCAAGTTGGAAACAACAAACAATTGCATTAAGTATGGTGCGTAATGTAATCAACACAAATATCCTTAGACAAAGCATCGATGTTTTATCCCTAGTGGCAACAAAGACATCCACAACCTTAGAGGTTCGTTGTCACTCCCGCAGTTCAATGGAGGCATGAACCCACTATCGAGCATAAATACTCCCTCTTGGAGTCACAAGTATCAACTTGGCCAGAGCCTCTACTAGCAACGGAGAGCATGCAAGAACATAAACAACATATATGATAGATTGATAATCAACTTGACATAGTATTCAATATTCATCGGATCCCAACAAACACAACATGTAGGATTACAAATAGATGATCTTGATCATGATAGGCAGCTCACAAGATCTAACATGATAGCACAATGAGGAGAAGACAACCATCTAGCTACTGCTATGGACCCATAGTCCAGCGGTGGACTACTCACACATCGATCCGGAGGCGATCATGGCGATGAAGAGACCTCCGGGAGATGATTCCCCTCTCGGCGAGGTGCCGGAGGCGATCTCCTGAATCCCCCGAGATGGGATTGGCGGCGGCGTCTCTGGAAGGTTTTCCGTATCGTGGCTCTCGGTACTGGGGTATTCGCGACGAAGGCTTTAAGTAGGCGGAAGGGCGGAATCGGAGGAGTCACGGGGGCCCCACACGCTAGGGCCGCGCGGCCCCCCCTAGGCTGCACCGCCCTAGTGTGGCGGCGCCCCGTGGCCCCACTTCGTATCTCCCTCGGTCTTCTGGAAGCTTCGTGGAAAAATCGGACCCTGGGCGTTGATTTCTGATACGTCTCCAACATACCTATAATTTCTGATGTTCCATGCTTGTTTTATGACAATACTTACATGTTTTCCTTGCACTTTATAATGTTTTTATGCTTTTTCCGGAACTAACCTATTAACGAGATGCCGAAGTGCCGGTCTCGTTTTCCGCTGTTTTTGGTTCCAGAAAAGGCTGTTCGGGCAATATTCTCGGAATTCGACAAAACGAAGACCCAACATCTTATTTTCCCGGAAGCATCCAGAACACCGAAGGAGAGTCGGAGAGGGGCCAGGGGGCCACCACACAACATGGCGGCGCGGCCCCAGGCCTGGCCGCGCCGGCCTATTGTGAGGGGGGCCCAGGCACCCTCCGACTATGTTTCTTCGCCTATATAAGCCCTTTCGACCTAAAAACGCGATACCAATTGACGAAACTCCAGAAAGACTCCAGGGGCGCCGCCACCATCGCAAAACTCCGTTTCGGGGGACAAGTCCTGTTCCGGCACCTGCCGGACGGGGAAGTGCCCCGGAAGCCATCTCCATCAACGCCATCGCCTCCATCATGCTCCGTGAGTAGTTCCCCCATGGACTACGGGTTCTAGCTGTAGCTAGTTGGTATTCTCTCCCCCATGTACTTCAATACAATGATCTCATGAGCTGCCTTACATGATTGAGATTCATCTGATGTAATCGGTGTTGTGTTTGTCGGGATCCGATGGATTGTTACATTATGATTTGTCTATCTACAAAGTTTATGAAGTTATTGTTGCTGCAATCTTGTTGTGTTTAATGCTTGTCACTAGGGCCCGAGTGGCATGATCTTAGATTTAAGCTCTATACTTATTGCTTAGATTGTATCTACAAGTTGTATGCACATGTCTATGTCCGGAACCAAAGGCCCCAAAGTGACAGAAATTGGGACAACTGGAGGGGAAGGTTTAGATATGAGGATCACATGTTTTCACGGAGTGTTAATGCTTTGCTCCGGTGCTCTATTAAAAGGAGTACCTTAATTTCCAGTAGATTCCCTAGAGGCCCGGCTGCCACCGGCTGGTAGGACAAAGATGTTGTACAAGTTTCTCATTGCGAGCACGTATGACTATATATGGAAAACATGCCTACATAATTAATGATCTTGATGTTCTATCTTAATGCTATTTCAATCCTATCAATTGCCCAACTGTAATTTGTTCACCCAACACTTGTTATTGGAGAGTTACCACTAGTGTAGATAGCTGGGAACCCCGGTCCATCTTTCATCATCATATACTCGTTCTACATGTCATTGGAAGTAGTATCAACTATTTTCTGGTGCCATTGCTCTCATATTACTGCTACTGCTTGCTGTGTTACTGTTACTATTGCTCCCATATTATCGCTGCTTTCACATCACCCCTGTTACTAGTGCTTTTCCAGGTGCAGCTGAATTGACGACTCAGTTGTAAGGCTTATAAGTATTCTTTACCTCCCCTTGTGTCGAATCAATAAATTTGGGTTTTACTTCCCTCGAAGACTATTGCGATCCCCTATACGTGTGGGTTATCAATTTCGTCCAATTCCGAGAATATTTCCTTACTAGGATTTCTGAAACCAAAAACAGCAGAAAACAGCAACTGGCTCTTCGGCATCTCGTCAATAGGTTAGTGCCGGAAAATGCATAATAATGACATATAATGTGTATAAAACATGTGAGTATCATCAATAAAGTAGCATGGAACATAAGAAATTATAGATACGTTTGAGACGTATCACCATCTTCATCACAGTTGTAGCACGTTCTCTTCTTCTTCTTCTCATTGAGGAACATTGGAAACTTCGCCTTGTACTTCTTGGCAAAGAAGGCAAAGTCTATCGCGATGTCACTAGTTGATGTCATCTCTTCATCTTCTTCAATTTCATAGACTTCTTCTCTTTCATGGTCAGCTCTAGCCTTCAGGGCGTTGTTGTGTGAGGATTCATCCACACGGTTCGTCGCCATGAGCCTTTCTCCTGTCTTGGCCATGTTTTCATTGGCTGCTGTAGGGATTCGTAGCATAGAAAACAAAAAAATTTCCTACCGCGAGAATGCAATCCAAGCCAAGATGCAATCTAGAAGACGGTAGCAACGAGGGGATGAATGAGACTAACCCTTGAAGATTTCCAAAGCCTACGAGATTAGATCTCGTTGTTGCAGAAGATGATCACTTGCCGCTTTCAAAAGCGCATAGAAGATCTTGACGGTGCCACAATTGGGCAGCACCTCCGTACTCGGTCACACGTTCGGTGTTGATGAAGACGACGTCCTTCTCCCCGTTCCAGCGGGCAGCAGAAGTAGTAGATCCTCCTTGGAATCCCGGCAGCACGACGGCGTGGTGGAGGTGTCGATGGAGATCTCCGGCGGAGTTTCGCTAAGCGTATGCGGGAGAGGTGATGGAGGAGGGGCGGCTAGGGTTTGGGAGAGGGGGGCGCCGGCCTCTATAGGGGTGCGGCCAACTAGGGCTTGGTGTGGCCGGCCCCCTCCCCTTCTCCCTCTTTCTATAGGTGGAACCCCCAAGAGTTGGTCTACAAGTCTTCGAATAAGACCCCAAACCAAAACCTTCCATGTGTAGGGAAACCTACCCAAGGTGGGATTCCCACTCAAGGTGGGATTCCCACCTTTCCTCGGAGGGGGGGTGATACGTCTCCGACGTATCGATAATTTCTTATGTTCCATGCCACATTATTGATGATATCTACATGTTTTATGCATACTTTATGTCATATTTATGCGTTTTCCGGAACTAACCTATTGACGAGATGCCGAAGGGCCGATTCTTTGTTTTCTGCTGTTTTTGGTTTCAGAAATCCTAGTAAGGAAATATTCTCGGAATCGGACGAAATCAACGCCCAGCATCTTAGAATCCCCAGAAGCATCCAGAACACCCGAGAGAGGCCAGAGGGGGGCCACAGGCCCACCAGATGGTAGGCCGGCGCGGCCTGGGGGTGGCCCGCGCCCCCCTAGTGTGTCACCGCCTCGTCGCCTCTCCGACTCCGCCTCTTCGCCTATATAAAGGTCCCTGACCTAAAACACGATACGTAAAAACCACGGTACGAGAAACCTTCCAGAGCCGCCCCCATCGCGAAGCCAAGATCTGGGGGACAGGAGTCTCTGTTCCGGCACGCCGCCGGGACGAGGAAGTGCCCCCGGAAGGCTCCTCCATCGACACCACCGCCATCTTCATCAACGCTGCTGTCTCCCATGAGGAGGGAGTAGTTCTCCATCGAGGCTCGGGGCTGTACCGGTAGCTATGTGGTTAATCTCTCTCCTATGTGCTTCAATACAATAATCTCATGAGCTGCCTTACATGATTGAGATTCATATGATGATGCTTGTAATCTAGATGTCATTATGCTAGTCAAGTGGGTTTTACTTATGTGATCTCCGGAGACTCCTTGTCCCACGTGTGTAAAGGTGACAGAGTGTGTGCACCGTGTGGGTCTCTTAGGCTATATTTCACAGAATACTTATTCACTGTTATGAATGGCGTAGTGAAGTGCTTATTTATATCTCTTTATGATTGCAATGTGTGTTGTATCACAATTTATCTATGTGCTACTCTAGTGATGTTATTAAAGTAGTTTATTCCTCCCGCACGGTGTAATGGTGACAGTGTGTGCATCGTGTAGTACTTGGCGTGAGCTATGATTGTGATCTCTTGTAGATTATGAAGTTAACTATTACTATGATAGTATTGATGTGATCTATTCCTCCTTTCGTAGTGTGAAGGTGACAGTGTGCATGCTATGTTAGTACTTGGTTTGGTTATGTTGATCTGTCATGCACTCTAAGGTTATTTAAACATGAACATCGAATATTGTGGAGCTTGTTAACTCCGGCATTGAGGGTTCTTGTAATCCTACACAATTAGTGGTGTTCATCATCCAACAAGAGGATGTAGAGTCTAGCATCTATCTATTTATTCTGTTATGTGATCAATGTTGATAGTGTCCACTAGTGAAAGTATGATCCCTAGGCCTTGTTCCTAAATACTGCTATCGCTGCTTGTTTACTGTTTTACTGCATCTGTACTTCCTGCAATATTACCACCATCAACCACACGCCAGCAAGCACTTTTCTGGCGCCGTTAATACTGCTCATATTCATTCATACCACTTGTATTTCACTATCTCCTCGCCGAACTAGTGCACCTATTAGGTGTGTTGGGGACACAAGAGACTTCTTGCTTTGTGGTTGCAGGGTTGCATGAGAGGGATATCTTTGACCTCTTCCTCCCTGAGATCGATAAACCTTGGGTGATCCACTTAAGGGAAACTTGCTGCTGTTCTACAAACCTCTGCTCTTGGAGGCCCAACACTGTCTACAAGAATAGAAGCACCCGTAGACATCAGGGGGTGGCCGGCCACCTTGGTGGAGTCCACCTGGGACTCCACCCCCTTAGGGTTGGCCGGCCATGCTAGGTGGAGTCCCTTCGGGACTCCACCTTCCATAGTGATTTCTTCCGGACTTTTCTAGAACCTTCCATAAATGCACCGGATCATTTTCAAACTTATAAAATGACTTCCTATATATGAATCTTATTCTCCGGACCATTCCGGAACTCCTCGTGATGTCCCGGATCCCATCCGAGACTCCGAACAAAACTTCGAACTCCATTCCATATTCCATATCTACTTAAACGACATCAAACCTTAAGTGTGTCACCCTACGGTTCGCGAACTATGCGGACATAGTTGAGACCTCTCTCCGACCAATTACCAATAACGGGATCTGGAGATCCATAATGGCTCCCACATATTCAACAATGACTTAGTGATCGAATGAACCATTCACATACGATACCGATTCCCTTTGTCACACGATATTTTACTTGTCCGAGGTTTGATCATCGGTATCTCTATACCTTGTTCAACCTCGTCTCCTGACAAGTACTCTTTACTCGTACCGAGGTATGTGGTCTCTTATGAACCATTCATATGCTTGCAAGCTAATTAGACGACATTCCACCGAGAGGGCCCAGAGTATATCTATCCGTCATCAGGATGGACAAATCCCACTGTTGATCCATATGCCTCAACTTATACTTTCCGGATACTTAATCCCACCTTTATAACCACCCATTTACGCAATGGCGTTTGATGTAATCAAAGTACCCTTCCGGTATAAGTGATTTACATGATCTCATGGTCGAAAGGACTAGGTAACTATGTATCGAAAGCTTATAGCAAATAACTTAATGACGTGATCTTATGCTACGCTTAATTGGGTGTGTCCATTACATCATTCACATAATGATATAACCTTGTTATTAATAACATCCAATGTTTATGATCATGAAACTATGATCATCTATTAATCAACAAGCTAGTTATACAAGAGGCTTACTAGGGACTCCTTGTTGTTTACATAACACACATGTATCAATGTTTCGGTTAATACAATTATAGCATGGTATATAAACATTCATCATAAACACAAAAGATATATAATAACCACTTTATTATTGCCTCTTGGGCATATCTCCAACAGCTGCCACATATGAGACTAGATTATCTGCGTTCAGATCAGCTTTCTTGGTAAGGATTTGCAAGTTGAGTGCAAGGTTGGTGTCCTTTTGCTTGACTGCAATCATGGCAATGACCTTGGACTTTATGAATTCTTCATTCATCTCAAACCATCGTTTTATTTCTCAAATCCAAGGCCCTTGACCTTCACTCTAAGAGCACCAAGCCTTCCATAGGCATCGGCCAAGGATTCTCCTTGCCTAATCATGAACATAGTTGCCTCAGTCTTTGCTGACTCATAGAGAGTTGATTGGATCAGATCGGTTCCCTCTTGGAGTACTACAATCCGATCCCACAACTCTTTAGCAGAGTCAATGTCATTGACTTGATCAAGGAGCTTGCGGTTGATGCCACTCCTAATCTTGTCACGTGCAGAAACATTGAGTTGATGGTTGTAGAATTCGGTGGAGGTCAACCGAATAGGATCTTGTGGCTTCCGGTATCCATTGACAATGATCTCCCACAACTTCACACTGCAGCTGCGAATATGAGACTCCATAGAGGATTTCCAAAAAGGAAAGTGAGTTCCATCAAAATGGAGAACATTCCCACTATGGTTTATATGAGGCATGGGTGAAGTGTTTTTGGGGTAGTCATGATTGACTTCATGGTAACCTTCAGGAGGGATCGAAGCCCCACTAGAAGTTCACTAGTCAAGTTCTTAAGCATGACAGTCGTTTGTGCCATTTGGCTTTGGACTTCATCCTCCTTCAACTTTTTCTCAGCATCATATGCCAAGAATCTGGATTTCATCTCCTTAACCGAAAGGTTAGAATTTTCATCCAGACCCTCGAATAGTTTATCCATCTCACTCTTAAGGCTGTGAAGCCCTTAAAAAGAGTTGTTGGGGGGAGGGCCACGGCCAACCGCCTCCACCGGCACCTTTGGGCCGGAATGTTTATGAGGATCCAGATGTGTGCTGTGTCGTGTTCGTCACCGAGCCGACAGACAAGCAAAGCCTGCGCCGTCGTTCCATGGAGGTGAACGCGGTGATGCCGGCAGTGCCAAAATACATGCCGTGGTCAGATCAGGAACTCACATGGTCATACCGGGACCACCCCAAAATCATGCCAAATCCGGGTGGCTACGCTCTTGTGGTAGACCCAATCATGAAGGGGCCAACGACTCGCGTCAAGTTCAGCAAGGTGTTGATAGACAATGGGAGCAGCATAAACATAATGTACCGGCACACCATGCATACGCTGGGCATAACAGAAAACATGCTTCAGCCAACTCATACAACGTTCCACGGGATCGTTCCGGGTTTGTCCTGCGCACCGGTTGGAAAAGTCCGGGTGGATGTGTCGTTTGGAGGACGTGACAATTGTCGGGTTGAAAACCTTGAGTTCGAGGTGGTGGACTTAGATAGTCCGTACCATGCGCTGCTGGGGAGGCCGGCATTGGCAGCCTTCATGGTCTCGACCCACACGGCGTATCTCAAGATGAAGATGCCGTCGCCTCGTGGACCCTTGACTGTGGTGGGGAACTACAAAGTTTCGCTGGAAACAGCATCTGCCGGATCGAACCTAGCGGAATCGCTGGTGATCGCGGAGGAGAAAAGGAGGATGCAAACTGCAGTTGCGCTGGCTCAGTCTTCACAATTGAGCTTAGCGGCAAGGAGTGCAAGTCTGAGCGCTCCAGCGTTCAAGCCGACAAAGGAAACAAAGGACATAGTGCTGGACCCGGCTTTCCCTGAGCGTACCGTTCGTATCGGTGCCGGCCTCAGTGAAGCATAGGAAAGCGCGCTCGTCAGCTTCCTCCGTGAGAATTGGAATATGTTTGCCTGGTCTACTGATGACTTGGTAGGTGTTCCGAGGGAGCTGGCTGAGCACTCTCTGAACGTCCGGAAGGATGCCAAGCCGGTGCGTCAACCATCTGCGCCGGTTCGCCGAAGATAGGAGGAAGATTATTGGAGAAGAGGTAACGAAGCTGTTAGTTGCCGGTTTCATTGTGGAAGTCACGCATACCGAGTGGCCGGCCAATCCGGTGATGGTCGAAAAGAAGAAAGATGAGAACACTGGAGGCAAAAGCTCCAAAGGTGTGGCGCATGTGCATCGACTACACCAACCTCAACAAGGCTTGCCCAAGAGATCCTTTTCCTCTACCACGGATCGATCAAGTGATTGATTCCACCGCTGGGTGTGAGCTGTTGTCTTTCCTGGATGCTTATTCCGGTTTCCACCAAATCCCCTTGAAAAGGGAAGATCAAATAAAAACTGCGTTCATTACCCCGCACGGGGCTTATTGCTATATCACTATGCCTTTTGGTTTGCGCAACGCTGGTGCAACGTACCAGCGCTGTATGCAAAAATGCTTGTTTGATCAAATTGGAAAGAATGTGCAGGTATATGTGGATGACATTGTGGTAAAAACTAAGGTAAAAGATACCCTAATTGATGATATCCGGCAAACGTTTGACAATTTAAGAAGGTTCCGGATGAAACTCAATCCGGCAAAATGTACTTTCGGTGTCCCTGCCGGCAAGCTGTTGGGTTTCCTCGTCTCAAGTCGGGGCATTGAGATCAATCCGGTAAAGATCCGGGCAATTGAGAGAATGACGATACCGCAAGATCTTAAGGACGTGCAAAAGTTTACCGGAAGCTTAGCATCGCTAAGCCGGTTCATAAGCAGGTTAGGGGAAAAGGCCTTGCCGCTTTATGCTTTGATGAAAAAATCCGATAAGTTCGTCTAGACCCCTCAGGCAGACGCGGCGTTTAAAGAACTGAAGACAATGCTAGCCACCGCGCCGATATTGGCTTCGCCGAGTGAAAGAGAGCCCATGTTGCTATACATAGCAGCAACCAACCGGGTCGTGAGTGTTGTTGTGGTGGTAGAAAGAGAAGAGGAAGGAAAAACCGTCCAGAGGCCGGTATACTACCTGAGCGAGGTGCTCTCCCTCTCAAAACAAAACTACCCGCACTTCCAGAAAATGACCTATGGCGTGTTCATGGCCGCCACAAAGCTCAAACACTACTTTGAGGAACATCCTATGAAGGTGGTGAGTGAAGCACCCATCTCCGATATCATGTGCAACAAAGATGCTAGCGGCAGGATTGCGAAATGGGCAATACAGATATCACCATATGTACCGGTGTATGAAAGAAGAGACACCATCAAATCGCAAGCTTTAGCTGATTTCTTGGTTGATTGGGCGGAAATGCAGTACAAGCCCCCGGATCAAAGAATGGAATACTGGAAGATGCACTTTGACGGATCCAAGCTCAAGGAGGGTCTAGGTGCCGGTGTGGTGCTAACTTCACCAAAGGGAGATCATCTCCGGTATGTTTTACAAGTACATTTCAGGGCATCAAACAATGTTGCTGAATACGAGGCTTTGATCCATGGGCTTAAGGTCGCAAAAGAAATCGGTGCACACCGGATCATTTGCTATGGAGACTCAGATCTCGTGGTACAACAATGTTCCGGGGATTGGGACGCAAAAGATGCCAACATGGCCTCGTACCGGTTTCACGTGCAAAAGATTGCCGGTTTCTTCGAAGGGTGTGAGTTTCACCATGTACCACGCGCGGAAAACGAAGCTGCGGATGCTTTGTCCAAGCTGGGCTCATCCAGGCAAGAAATTCCTCTCGGAATAGCCTTGGCACACTTAAGAGTACCATCAATCAAGCCGAGTCCGGAGTCGGAATCAATTTTTGTACCGGAGTCACACATTGTACCAATGGATATCGACGAAGGAAACCCGGGGACTGTTCCGGTAAACTCGGGGACTGTTCCGGTAAGATCGGCGACTGCTGCGCCGGTACCGGAAAAAACAATGCTGGTGGATAACATGGACATAGACGTACCGGTGTTCCTAGTTCGGGAGACACCATCATGGGTTAAACCTATTAAGGAATTCCTGGTTAACAGCATCTTGGCGGTTGACGAAAATGAATCAAGAAGGATCCAAAGGAGGTCCAAGGCTTACACCATAATTAATGGAGAGATGTACAAGAGAAGTGTTACCGGCGTCCTCCAAAGATGTGTGGAACCAGAGGAAGGAAAATAAATGCTCGAGGAGATTCACCGAGGAGAGTGTGGGCATCACGCTTCGTCAAGGGCGCTGGTGGCAAAAGCGTTCCGGCATGGATTCTATTGGCCAACGGCTTTGGAAAACGCAGAGGATCTGGTAAGAAAATGCAATGGGTGCCAGAGGTACGCCAAGCAGAATCATACCCCAGCCTCCGGCTTGAAAACAATACCATTAACTTGGCCGTTTGCCATTTGGTGCCTAGACATGGTTGGCCCATTCAAAACAGCAAGGGGAAACATGACCCACATCTTGGTTATGGTGGACAAATTCACCAAGTGGCTAGAAGTCAAACCCATCGCAAAGTGTGATGGGCGCACAGTGGTCAAGTTCTTAAAGGATGTCATTTTGCGGTATGGATACCCACATAGCATTATCACTGACAATGGCACAAACTTTGCTCAAGGTGAGTTCAAAAGATTTTGTGAGGACAACAATATCCGGTTGGATTTGTGCTCAGTCGCACACCCACAAGGCAATGGCCAAGTTGAAAGGACAAACGCTGTAACGCCCCACTTTTGCAACCTTGTTTATTTGTCCTTAATGCAAAAATTAGGGGGAACAAAAACTTTTTCTTTAGACTAATTAAGATGAATTGCCTTGATCTGTTGGTTATGATGAATTGCCTTGATCTGTTGGTACATAAATTTTCTTGATTTTCTTGTTGAGTTATGTCCTGAGCTACTTCAAAGAACAACACCTCTGGTGGTTAAACAAGCAACTCACCTAATAAAACACCTGTGTGACTTAGAAAGAATTGTTTTCCTTTTTACTACATCAAACTCTTCTCCTGATGGCAACATGAGTGTGCCATCTTGATTTTCCTCTTTGTGTCAATCTAGCTCAATCATCCTTAATTCAAAACTTGGGATCATCTACCCCTAGATACATCCCTCTCTTATACCCAATCATCCTTGTTGGTCTTGAGGCCATGTCGACCATCTGTGTTGACAGGCTTAAAATGTTCAGACTCTGGCAGTTGATATCTAAACAACCACCACTGTTATTGTTGACTCCAATGCATGGATCTCATCTATGCAACATCCTCTTCAACCTCCATGTCTTGCATGTCTCAGTCTATCCTTGCAACTCCTATATCCAACTTAATCTCATACCTTATTCAGTGTTTCGGCACTAGATCACTTTCTTTACTTTCACCTCTTGTTTTTATTCAAGTTCAATCTTCACAAAACCTA
This sequence comes from Lolium rigidum, assembly GCF_022539505.1. Classification (NCBI taxonomy): domain Eukaryota; kingdom Viridiplantae; phylum Streptophyta; class Magnoliopsida; order Poales; family Poaceae; genus Lolium; species Lolium rigidum. The sequence continues at coordinate 197,305,021 of NC_061512.1, forward strand.
GAGTGGAAATGGTGGGTACATTTTGTAGCCATCATCTACCCTTTAGAACACTTCTCCCTAAATTAGTTTTCTCTCTCAAAAATCCTATTGATTTTCCTTCTCTAGTTTTGATCACAAAACTACTTCTAGTTTTACTAAAGCTTTTCAAGATATTTCTTCAAGGAAAACAAGGAACTGAAATGGGTTTTGTTTTCTCATCCCATTTCTACCAAGCACTGATTTCTAAAACATTACTCTCTATTTTGCTTTCCTTTTTAACAGAAAGCTTGTTTATGGTATCTACACCATTTCTTGTTTCCCTCTTGCTTATTTTACATTTGAGAAAAACTCTACTTTACTTGAGAAAGTAAGTAGAATATGTTGAACCTCTATGTTCCAACTAGTTTTCTCTCAACGTTTTCAAATTTCATTCCACTTGAGTTCATTCCCAATTGTCCCTAGACAATTGAGGTGTTTCAAATACTTTTCAAACAAGCTCTATTTCAAATAGCAACCTTTGCACATCTCTGATCTACCACATTGTATTTTTCCCCATCCTCCAATTCTTGATCAAATGGATGATCATCTGATACTTCCAAATCAATCCCAATTGACCTCTTATTTGTAGAGCAATTTATATTCTTTTCCATCATTACCTTGACCTCATGAGTTCATGATTTAAGTCACCATATTCTTCATTGTGGGTATATGGTTACTTCACTCACCATCTCTCTTATTCTTGCTCTACCATTGTCTCAACCACCATCACCATTATCTTCTTGGCACAAAGCCATCATGCAACAAATACCATCATGGTATATTTTACCATCACAATCCTCCTCCATCTCTATATCTCTCACATTGTTCATTTTATTGGCAAGAATGGAGCCGGCCAAATGGTGTATGCATGGCAAAATTCGGCCAGCCATGCCTCCTCATTTCCTTCTCTCTCAAGCCTTGCCTCCCACCTAGCCCAATCACTAAATGAGCAGCCACCCACCTCCACCAATCAAGAAAGAGGCAGCCAACTTCTCTCCCTCTATAAAACCTCATAGCCGGCCACCCCCTCCTCTCTTTGCTCTCATTTTTCACTCCCCACTCCTTCCTCCACTCCCTCACACTCCTCTCATACCTCTTACCCACGAGCTGCTGCTCCTCCCAAGCTCCATGGCCGGCCATGGCCATGGAAATCCACCTTGATGAAGCTCCCCTCCTCCCACAAGCTTCCCCTCACCATGAGAGCTTCCCTCTCACTCTCTTCTCCCCTAATCTTTGATGAATCCAGCCCTATTTCTCCTTTCTCCTCTCACCATATTGGATCTTGATGCAGGTGCATGTTGGTCCAAGCATGGAGAAGGTTGAGCTATCCTCAGATCTGAAACTCTTGAGCAAAGTTCGTCCAAAATCTTGCTGTAATTTCTGTATCTTGCTGTTTCAGATTCTGGTACGAACTTGTAAAATCCGCCAAATCTTGTGTGCAGATCCAAATCGAGTGATTCAAAGTTCTACAGATAGGTATTGAAATGATCTACAACTTGGCGTTGGTCTCATCCTCAAATTCGTTACGGATTTTGCATGGTAAATAAAGTTCTGAAAACATGCAGAATCACTGTTTGTTAGATTTCTCCCGTTTTACCAAACCTTTTTGAGCAAACTAAACTGTGGGTGAAAGCCCTCTCCAATACCTTCATTTTGGTGGTGGTTTCACTTCGATTGACCTCCTAAAACTGAAATGGTTCACAGATCAAGATCTGGTCAGATCTGACTTTGTCGAATTAAACCAGGAGCTTGGAGACAAATTTTTGAATGAAACCAACTGGGTAAGAACCACCTATTCAATACCTTTCAGATGCAGCTGACCTCATATTTTTATGATTTATGTACGATTTGTGGTGAATTAAACTTGTTCTGTGTGTTCTGCAGATATGGCTGTTAGCTTTTAATTCATCAAAAATCCATTTTTGAACCTAATTGAGTGATTCCAATTCTGTAAGACTACTGAATGTTTTCTTAATCACCTCAAACAAGTTTCAAAACTATATCTGTTCTGTAACTCCAGAAAGAAAGAAAATGGTACAGACATGCAGTAAATTTGTAAATCCATTTGTGAGAGTTTCAGAAATAATTTGAACCCAAATCCAATTGTGTATGCATCTCTGTTTAATTACCTTACAAATGCAAGTGGCCTCATATTTTTAGGATTTTTCTACGAATTATGGCTTACAGATCTTGTTTTCTGGACAGTCAGATTCAAAGAAATTCCTAAAATAGTAGGATTAACCTTTTTGGGTGATTCCAATTGGGTTAGTCTTGTATTAGTACTGGTTATCTAGGAAAAATGTTATTAGTCTCTGTTCATACATATTTGTTGCTGTTAGTAATGTTTATGTGTGACATGCATTGTTGAAGCAAAACTTTTCGGTTTATTTAAAACCCTTGACCAACTCTTTTTAGTAGAGATGGGCAACCCTTGTTTTATGCTTGCAAAATAAAACCTCTGCAACCTAACATTAGCTCTTTTGTTTTGCTTAAGTTCTCAAATGATGTGGAATATGGTTTGCTTCCTATTTTGGTTGTAGTGTTATGGGAACAAATTAAATTAGGAAAACTGTTTTCTACTTTTCCAAAAATGTTTGAAAATGTTTTGTGAATGTATTTGATGTCAAACTAATGCTCTTGTCCTCTTCATGATGTTATCTACCAGGGGATAATTTGTTTATACCATGGTGTTAACCGAGAGAGGAAATTGCTAAGTCATGGCACTCTCATACCTTCACTAGGTAAATAGATTGGGTTCTCTTTTAGTTGCTTTGTAGTATCTATAAGTCCTTAGTATGTTATACCTTGGCTGCATGATTAGTTGTTGATTGTTGAATGTTGTCTTGTTGATGCAATGTGATTGATTGTGTTCCTTTTATATTTTCCGGCGATAGATGCGAACAATTCCGGAGAAGAAGAAGAAGTGGAATCGGACGAGGATTTTATTTTTATATGTTGTTGGAATTCTTATATTGATGGAGTTGAAGAAGTACAGGGACAAATAAGCCAAGGCAAGCCATCTTTTGATCTCTGGTTTGGTGTCTAGTTGGATGTCATTTGTTGATGTCCAAAGCACCTTGAATTCTATGTGTGTTGTTATCTCTATTTATGTCATCTGTGTGCAATTGCAAGTGGGGTACTCCCTAGTGGTGATACTCCACCATTGTCCTTGTGTTATGGGATGCATGATCTTATGGCCGTGCTATTCCACTTGGTTATCTTGTATGCTCAACTTGAGCATCTTCCCTCTCAAGATAGTAACTTACACCACACTCACCACTTTTGTAATTTAGAGGTATCAAAGTCATGATCTTGGTGTATTCTCAACTTGAGAGGAGTATGCCGTGTACCATATTGGAGAGTACGTTGGATAGTGATACTCCACTATCTAAGTTGTATATTTAGCACCACAAATCTGAAAGTATAATCCTCCTTGTGTTGTCATAATACATGCTCACCTTAAAGCAAGTATGATCCACTCCATTACCCCTTTTTACCCATCTATGGCGTGATGACTCTCATCTCGGCCGTAGTGCAATAGTAGTTCCACTCATGAAACTATAGGTTGGGAACCCCTCAAGGCTTACCTTGTTGTAAATGTTTACGAAAACCTTGGGTGAGTTAATCCAAGTGTATGGTTTATGAAAGCAAAGGATCTTGATAAAGATGTTTGGAAAAGAGGTGTGTGGAGGTTGGTTGACAACCGAGGTGTTGTGGGGAAAAAGAAATGGTTTCTAAAAGGAGCACTCGCGTATAAGTGTACACCAGCCCAACTTTTATCGCGCAACCACTCTACCCCAATGTGGGCACGGGGCTTAGCCCGTAGTTTGTTGAAGCTGGCAGGAGCACCCTTCACAACTTTCTAGGGAGGGTCATGACGACCTCCGACGCCGGGTTGCGCTCTGGAGGAGGCAATACACTGTCTTAACTGATAGCCGGACGATTACTGAGGGTCTTCGTCATGGCGCCGGAGATACGCTCAAAAGGAGGTATGCTGCCGGGGTGCCGGGAAGGGGTAAGCCCGCAGGGAAGGACTCGTGCCGGTGGAGATGGGCGAAAGGTTATGTCCGGGTATCCGTCGTGGCATATGTTGTTATGCGGGGATGATGCCCACACGATAGGTATCCGGATAGTTGTGGGGAAAGTGTGCAAACTCTGCAGAGTCAAATCTATTCGAATAGCCGCGTCCGCGGTCATGGACGGGTTGCAAAGGTCTACCTTTACCGGGGCTTGCGTTTTGTTTTGGCAAAATCTTTGCAAAGGAAATGTTGTGTTTATATGTACCGGAAAGGTACGGAAAATGGGCGTGTGTTGACCATATGGAGATGGTCGTGGGAAAAATTGAGACCAAGTGGGGAACTCTTTCCTAGTGTTTCATGTAGAAGAACTCTTCTTTAACAAAGATGTAGAGATGTCATAGGACTTCCCTATTATCCCCATCACCTGAGATGGCGGTATGTTAACTCTTCTTCAATACATATATAGATATGCCATAGCTATCTTTTGAAGTATCTTCTTCAATAAAGATATAGAGGTGTCATAGTACCACTTTAGTGTCTCCATCAATTGCGATGTCGGGATGCTATATCCACAAGAGAAGCTGATTCTCTTTCACATGCTATATCCACAAGAGAAACCGATTCTCTTTCACATGCTATATCCACAAGAGAAACTGATTCTCTTTCACATGCTATATCCACAAGAGAAACTGATTCTCTTTCACATGCTATATCCACAAGAGAAACTATTATTCCTCTCTTGTCTCTTTTAGTTAGCTCGTTAGCATCTTTCTTGATGGTTTGCGAGTACAATTCCAAATGTACTCACGGCTTTGTCCCCGGCTATTTACTTGGCCAGACTTGGAGGAACACGATGGATGAAGAAGGAGTTGGCGACGTCTATGCGAGCTAGGAACGTCTTCCCGGTCGGTTGCTCGTAGGGTTATGGCGAGATGACTTGGGTACTACGCTGCTCGAAGTGATGATGCTACTCTGATGTTTAGTTAGGCCCTTCGAGGCTATTATATAAGTATTGGTCATGTGACCATGTTGTAATTTTCTTACTCCGCTTTGTAATGGATGGTGTAATTTGATATCAGTTCGGTTATGTGTTCACGACGCACTGATCATGGGATCGTGAACTGTATACATAACAGGGAATTTCGGACAGCTGGTCCGGGGTCCCCACGTAGCTGGTATCGAGCTATCCCGACCGTAGGAGACCTTAGTTAGCATGGACGTTAGTTAGGAAAACAATTACTTGGGAAAAACTATTTATGAAACAAATTGTTTCTTTAGTCGGAAGTATAGCTTCTACTCCTCTTATTTATTCAAAGCTTCTAAATTCTTACCTCTCTGCTTTATATAAATGTTTGAAAATTCTTACTCTATTGTCTCATCCACTTCAAACCTACATGTTGGACGATGTCCCCAACTCAGACCGGAGACTCGAAGTTGAAGATGGATCAACCTTTTATGAAGTCTCACATATCACCAACGACAACTATTGAAGAGTGGTTGCCGACATAACCGTATGTGGAGGGATAAAAAGAAAAATTTCTTTGGTTGTCACCAAAGTATGTCGAGGAGCTGACCTTGTTCCTCTATGGACTCGCACTTTTGAAGTCGTCAAGGATCAAGTCCTCAGTTTCTTGACTAGTAATTTTTAGGCCAGCCACGAGAAGATATCGACTTCGGGAGCACCTGAACAGCTACCTCTATGAAGACCTCATGTTTCCGAGATGTCGAGACAAGAAGTTCTACACAGTTTTCTCCTCCGCCTCAACATCAATGACTCAACACCCGGCCCCTTCACTACCAATTGCTACAAGGATCCAACTTGAAGCTGATGCCGACAATGTGAAGACATCAACATATGTGACCAGCCCCCAAACCTATAGGATGGATAGGACAAACTCAATCGCTTTGATTGAGATAAACCCGCGCATTAGGAATTTCTGGGTACTTAGAGTACCATGTCTGGTTTGATGATTGCTTGTAGTTCCCTAATGTGCTGCCTAGATTGTTTGTATCTGTTTGTTGTGTGCATGTATGTCTTGCTATTTAGACGTTCCCGCCCTTTTTAATTGTTTGAAAATTGTAAAACAGAAATTAAAAATGGAAATCTGCCAGCGTACTGTTTTGCTAATAAAAATAGTTTGGTAACTCCGATTGATGTGATTCCAATTGCACTAGAACCAGTATGAAATTATCTTTCCGATGACACTGACCTTGTATTTTTAGGATTTTTGTGCGATTTTTAATAAATAAAACTTGATCACTGTTTCTGGTTAGTATTTTGAGTCTCAAAAATTGTAAAATAAATATTTTTGAATGATTCCAATTGTGTTGATCTTGTTTTCTTAATGTGCATCTAGGAAAAATACCAGTAGCCTCTGTTAGTGGTATTTTGTCTCTGGTTATGATTGTATGGGTGTCACATGCTTTGATAGGATTAAAGTTTGCTTCGCCGATGTATTGCTAACTGCTAGTTAGTTGGATAGGTAACATAAGGCCCTAACCCTAGCCGTTAGCAGTTGTTTTTCAACCGTCAGGGAAACTAACTCAGACCCCTACCTACGCCGACTACTTTCAAGGTCATCTGAAGCATCTCCACTACGCCAAGAAAGCAGAAGCCCCTACCTTCAAGAGTGACTGCACCTCTGCAAGAAGCCTTACTAACTTGGTCTAACCTTGGAGTATAGTCGTGCTAACCTCGAGGATATCTTCTTGAAACCACCCTCTAACACACCATCTAACAAGCTGAGAGAACAATAACGTCAAAGCCGAGCTACATCACATGGTTCATCTGATCCTCATCAAGTGAAGCTCCTGAAGATACCTCAAGACTCAAGGTTTTAGGCGTGGTTTACCCGCTAACTTCTTAGCTGGTAGAAGCAGTACTGACCCGCAAGCTGAAGTTTTTCTTCAACAACCTCTGTTGCGGCCGCATATGGGTACCAACCAGGCGTTTCTTCAACTTACTAACTCACCGCGTGTCCCATATGGTTGAGTTAACACCGTGAGTGCCTCTTGAAGTTGTGGTCTGCACGTCGCCCCCGAAGATTCTTCAGCTGAACAAGGAAGACCGATGACTTCTTCAGAAGCCCCAGACAGAACCACGAGGCAGAAGCTCTGAGTTTTTCCGAAAGATCGAAGAAAAATCTTAAGGGTGGAAGACTCCGTCTTCCACTAAAAGTTGGAGCTAACCCTAACATTTTAAAACTTTCTAACACACCGTTGGAAACTTGGGATAGCACTAACCACTCTTGAAGCCATGGACTACACAACGCCCTCTGAAGATGTTTTCAACTCAAGACAGGAGATCAATGACTTCTCCAAGAAGCGCCCGACAAGACCCGTAGCTGAAGCTTACAGTTTTTAACGTCCCCTCCCCGGTGAACAATTTTAAGGGTGGAAGACTTCGTCTTCCACTAAATTTAGGCTAACTCTAAAAAGTTTTCAACCCTGCTAAGGCACCAATGGAGTGCACTAACTTTTCCGAAGTCATGGACTCCGCTAGGATTGATAAGAAGCTACAAGTCTAACATCTGCAGGGAGTAGTCAACCTCTTCATGAAGCTCGCCATCGGCAGGAATCCATCATGTCTGCTAGAAGATGAAGCAACGACCTTCTCTACAATGGTGCATCTACAGAAGGATGGAGTCTAACTTTCGTTAAGCTTTACAACCCCTCTAGTTCCACGCTCAGTAATCTCGGGACGAGATTATTTTAAGGGTGGAAGAATCTGTAACGCCCCACTTTTGCAACCTTGTTTATTTGTCCTTAATGCAAAAATTAGGGGGAACAAAAACTTTTTCTTTAGACTAATTAAGATGAATTGCCTTGATCTGTTGGTTATGATGAATTGCCTTGATCTGTTGGTACATAAATTTTCTTGATTTGCTTGTTGAGTTATGTCCTGAGCTACTTCAAAGAACAACACCTCTGGTGGTTAAACAAGCAACTCACCTAATAAAACACATGTGTGACTTAGAAAAAATTGTTTTCCTTTTTACTACATCAAACTCTTCTCCTGATGGCAACATGAGTGTGCCATCTTGATTTTCCTCTTTGTGTCAATCTAGCTCAATCATCCTTAATTCAAAACTTGGGATCATCTACCCCTAGATACATCCCTCTCTTATACCCAATCATCCTTGTTGGTCTTGAGGCCATGTCGACCATCTGTGTTGACAGGCTTAAAATGTTCAGACTTCGGCGATTGATATCTAAACAACCACCACTGTTATTGTTGACTCCAATGCATGGATCTCATCTATGCAACATCCTCTTCAACCTCCATGTCTTGCATGTCTCAGTCTATCCTTGCAACTCCTATATCCAACTTAATCTCATACCTTATTCAGTGTTTCGGCACTAGATCACTTTCTTTACTTTCACCTCTTGTTTTTATTCAAGTTCAATCTTCACAAAACCTAGAGTGGAAATGGTGGGTACATTTTGTAGCCATCATCTACCCTTTAGAACACTTCTCCCTAAATTAGTTTTCTCTCTCAAAAATCCTATTGATTTTCCTTCTCTAGTTTTGATCACAAAACTACTTCTAGTTTTACTAAAGCTTTTCAAGATATTTCTTCAAGGAAAACAAGGAACTGAAATGGGTTTTGTTTTCTCATCCCATTTCTACCAAGCACTGATTTCTAAAATATTACTCTCTATTTTGCTTACCTTTTTAACAGAAAGCTTGTTTATGGTACTTATACCCTTCTTATTTTCCTCTTGCTTATTTTACATTTGAGAAAAACTCTACTTTACTTGAGAAAGTAAGTAGAATATGTTGAACCTCTATGTTCCAACTAGTTTTCTCTCAACATTTTCAAATTTCATTCCACTTGAGTTCATTCCCAATTGTCCCTAGACAATTGAGGTGTTTCAAATACTTTTCAAACAAGCTCTATTTCAAATAGCAACCTTTGCACATCTCTGATCTACCACATTGTATTTTCCCCATCCTCCAATTCTTGATCAAATGGATGATCATCTGATACTTCCAAATCAATCCCAATTGACCTCTTATTTGTAGAGCAATTTATATTCTTTTCCATCATTACCTTGACCTCATGAGTTCATGATTTAAGTCACCATATTCTTCATTGTGGGTATATGGTTACTTCACTCACCATCTCTCTTATTCTTGCTCTACCATTGTCTCAACCACCATCACCATTATCTTCTTGGCACAAAGCCATCATGCAACAAATACCATCATGGTATATTTTACCATCACAATCCTCCTCCATCTCTATATCTCTCACATTGTTCATTTTATTGGCAAGAATGGAGCCGGCCAAATGGTGTATGCATGGCAAAATTCGGCCAGCCATGCCTCCTCATTTCCTTCTCTCTCAAGCCTTGCCTCCCACCTAGCCCAATCACTAAATGAGCAGCCACCCACCTCCACCAATCAAGAAAGAGGCAGCCAACTTCTCTCCCTCTATAAAACCTCATGGCCGGCCACCACCTCCTCTCTTTGCTCTCATTTTTCACTCCCCACTCCTTCCTCCACTCCCTCACACTCCTCTCATACCTCTTACCCACGAGCTGCTGCTCCTCCCAAGCTCCATGGCCGGCCATGGCCATGGAAATCCACCTATGATGAAGCTCCCCTCCTCCCACAAGCTTCCCCTCACCATGAGAGCTTCCCTCTCACTCTCTTCTCCCCTAATCTTTGATGAATCCAGCCCTATTTCTCCTTTCTCCTCTCACCATATTGGATCTTGATGCAGGTGCATGTTGGTCCAAGCATGGAGAAGGTTGAGCTATCCTCAGATCTGAAACTCTTGAGCAAAGTTCGTCCAAAATCTTGCTGTAATTTCTGTATCTTGCTGTTTCAGATTCTGGTACGAACTTGTAAAATCCACCAAATCTTGTGTGCAGATCCAAATCGAGTGATTCAAAGTTCTACAGATAGGTATTGAAATGATCTACAACTTGGCGTTGGTCTCATCCTCAAATTCGTTACGGATTTTGCATGGTAAATAAAGTTCTGAAAACATGCAGAATCACTGTTTGTTAGATTTCTCCCGTTTTACCAAACCTTTTTGAGCAAACTAAACTGTGGGTGAAAGCCCTCTCCAATACCTTCATTTTGGTGGTGGTTTCACTTCGATTGACCTCCTAAAACTGAAATGGTTCACAGATCAAGATCTGGTCAGATCTGACTTTGTCGAATTAAACCAGGAGCTTGGAGACAAATTTTTGAATGAAACCAACTGGGTAAGAACCACCTATTCAATACCTTTCAGATGCAGCTGACCTCATATTTTTATGATTTATGTACGATTTGTGGTGAATTAAACTTGTTCTGTGTGTTCTGCAGATATGGCTGTTAGCTTTTAATTCATCAAAAATCCATTTTTGAACCTAATTGAGTGATTCCAATTCTGTAAGACTACTGAATGTTTTCTTAATCACCTCAAACAAGTTTCAAAACTATATCTGTTCTGTAACTCCAGAAAGAAAGAAAATGGTACAGACATGCAGTAAATTTGTAAATCCATTTGTGAGAGTTTCAGAAATAATTTGAACCCAAATCCAATTGTGTATGCATCTCTGTTTAATTACCTTACAAATGCAAGTGGCCTCATATTTTTAGGATTTTTCTACGAATTATGGCTTACAGATCTTGTTTTCTGGACAGTCAGATTCAAAGAAATTCCTAAAATAGTAGGATTAACCTTTTTGGGTGATTCCAATTGGGTTAGTCTTGTATTAGTACTGGTTATCTAGGAAAAATGTTATTAGTCTCTGTTCATACATATTTGTTGCTGTTAGTAATGTTTATGTGTGACATGCATTGTTGAAGCAAAACTTTTCGGTTTATTTAAAACCCTTGACCAACTCTTTTAGTAGAGATGGGCAACCCTTGTTTTATGCTTGCAAAATAAAACCTCTGCAACCTAACATTAGCTCTTTTGTTTTGCTTAAGTTCTCAAATGATGTGGAATATGGTTTGCTTCCTATTTTGGTTGTAGTGTTATGGGAACAAATTAAATTAGGAAAACTGTTTTCTACTTTTCCAAAAATATTTGAAAATGTTTTGTGAATGTATTTGATGTCAAACTAATGCTCTTGTCCTCTTCATGATGTTATCTACCAGGGGATAATTTGTTTATACCATGGTGTTAACCGAGAGAGGAAATTGCTAAGTCATGGCACTCTCATACCTTCACTAGGTAAATAGATTGGGTTCTCTTTTAGTTGCTTTGTAGTATCTATAAGTCCTTAGTATGTTATACCTTGGCTGCATGATTAGTTGTTGATTGTTGAATGTTGTCTTGTTGATGCAATGTGATTGATTGTGTTCCTTTTATATTTTCCGGCGATAGATGCGAACAATTCCGGAGAAGAAGAAGAAGTGGAATCGGACGAGGATTTTATTTTTATATGTTGTTGGAATTCTTATATTGATGGAGTTGAAGAAGTACAGGGACAAATAAGCCAAGGCAAGCCATCTTTTGATCTCTGGTTTGGTGTCTAGTTGGATGTCATTTGTTGATGTCCAAAGCACCTTGAATTCTATGTGTGTTGTTATCTCTATTTATGTCATCTGTGTGCAATTGCAAGTGGGGTACTCCCTAGTGGTGATACTCCACCATTGTCCTTGTGTTATGGGATGCATGATCTTATGGCCGTGCTATTCCACTTGGTTATCTTGTATGCTCAACTTGAGCATCTTCCCTCTCAAGATAGTAACTTACACCACACTCACCACTTTTGTAATTTAGAGGTATCAAAGTCATGATCTTGGTGTATTCTCAACTTGAGAGGAGTATGCCGTGTACCATATTGGAGAGTACGTTGGATAGTGATACTCCACTATCTAAGTTGTATATTTAGCACCACAAATCTGAAAGTATAATCCTCCTTGTGTTGTCATAATACATGCTCACCTTAAAGCAAGTATGATCCACTCCATTACCCCTTTTTACCCATCTATGGCGTGATGACTCTCATCTCGGCCGTAGTGCAATAGTAGTTCCACTCATGAAACTATAGGTTGGGAACCCCTCAAGGCTTACCTTGTTGTAAATGTTTACGAAAACCTTGGGTGAGTTAATCCAAGTGTATGGTTTATGAAAGCAAAGGATCTTGATAAAGATGTTTGGAAAAGAGGTGTGTGGAGGTTGGTTGACAACCGAGGTGTTGTGGGGAAAAAGAAATGGTTTCTAAAAAGGAGCACTGCGTATAAGTGTACACCAGCCCAACTTTTATCGCGCAACCACTCTACCCCAATGTGGGCACGGGGCTTAGCCCGTAGTTTGTTGAAGCTGGCAGGAGCACCCTTCACAACTTTCTAGGGAGGGTCATGACGACCTCCGACGCCGGGTTGCGCTCTGGAGGAGGCAATACACTGTCTTAACTGATAGCCGGACGATTGCGAGGGTCTTCGTCATGGCGCCGGAGATACGCTCAAAAGGAGGTATGCTGCCGGGGTGCCGGGAAGGGGTAAGCCCGCGAGGGAAGGACTCGTGCCGGTGGAGATGGGCGAAAGGTTATGTCCGGGTATCCGTCGTGGCATATGTTGTTATGCGGGGATGATGCCCACACGATAGGTATCCGGATAGTTGTGGGGAAAGTGTGCAAACTCTGCAGAGTCAAATCTATTCGAATAGCCGCGTCCGCGGTCATGGACGGGTTGCAAAGGTCTACCTTTACCGGGGCTTGCGTTTTGTTTTGGCAAAATCTTTGCAAAGGAAATGTTGTGTTTATATGTACCGGAAAGGTACGGAAAATGGGCGTGTGTTGACCATATGGAGATGGTCGTGGGAAAAATTGAGACCAAGTGGGGAACTCTTTCCTAGTGTTTCATGTAGAAGAACTCTTCTTTAACAAAGATGTAGAGATGTCATAGGACTTCCCTATTATCCCCATCACCTGAGATGGCGGTATGTTAACTCTTCTTCAATACATATATAGATATGCCATAGCTATCTTTTGAAGTATCTTCTTCAATAAAGATATAGAGGTGTCATAGTACCACTTTAGTGTCTCCATCAATTGCGATGTCGGGATGCTATATCCACAAGAGAACTGATTCTCTTTCACATGCTATATCCACAAGAGAAACTGATTCTCTTTCACATGCTATATCCACAAGAGAAACTGATTCTCTTTCACATGCTATATCCACAAGAGAAACTGATTCTCTTTCACATGCTATATCCACAAGAGAAACTATTATTCCTCTCTTGTCTCTTTTAGTTAGCTCTGTTAGCATCTTTCTTGATGGTTTGCGAGTACAATTCCAAATGTACTCACGGCTTTGTCCCTGGCTATTTACTTGGCCAGACTTGGAGGAACACGATGGATGAAGAAGGAGTTGGCGACGTCTATGCGAGCTAGGAACGTCTTCCCAGTCAGTTGCCTGTAGGGTTATGGCAGATGACTTGGGTACTGCTGCTGCTGAAGTGATGATGCTACTCCGATGTTTAGTTAGGCCCTTCGAGGCTATTATATAAGTATTGGTCATGTGACCATGTTGTAATTTTCTTACTCCGCTTTGTAATGGATGGTGTAATTTGATATCAGTTCGGTTATGTGTTCACGACGCACTGATCATGGGATCGTGAACTGTATACATAACAGGGAATTTCGGACAGCTAGTCCGGGGTCCCCACAAACGCTTTGGTACTTTCCGGTATCAAACTGTTGCGATCAGAAACCCACCGGCGAGCAGCGACGGGCAACACAGTAGAGCCGGGAGGCTCCCAGGACTGCGGCTGGCCCTGGTCCCTCTCGAGCGACGGCCCGCAAAGACTCCGGCACGCACGTCCGATGCTGATGCAAGGGCGTGCCACCTGACCTATACCTGGTCGGGGAAGGTGTTGGATGTGCCTCGCTTAGTTTCCGCATGGCATACACGTAAACATTAAATACGAGCCTCGATCGACTCTCGAGGTTGTCCCGTGAATCGGCTCAAGGAGCCGATCCACCCATGATGCATACGAGGTGTACGATCGGATGGTGGTCCCGCTTGATCAAAATAAAGCTAAAACGACCTACTATGATTTAGGGTTTTCACCGCATAATCGGAACATCCTACTCGTGATTGAGCTCGGCGGCCACGCACGGTGATCGTAAACCGACCCTAGACAAGGCCTAAAAACCAACACGAAGTTGATCCTCGGAACATCCTGTCTAGGGCTAGCAAACTACACCCTACGCGCCACCGGATCCTTCAACCCGTTTGTAAGGCCTAACTATGCAGATATTAAACTAATCCTTGAAGAACAAGGAGCAATCATAACGGATCGGATCTACTAAACAATGATCAAGCGGGGTGCCGCCCTTACACCCAAGATAGGTGTAAGGGCGGATAGATGCCTAAGGGTCGCACGACGATAGCATGTGATACGATGAACAATGCTAACCCTAAAACATCTATGATAACTACGTTGCTCGCCATCAAAAAGGCTTCAGTACGAGCAACGCATGAAGAACGAATAAACGTGCGCTGCCTAGATCGCAAGATGCGATCTAGGCAGCATGATGCTTACCCGGAAGAAACCCTCGAGACAAGGGAGTTGGCGATGCACCTAGATTGGTTTGTGGTGAACGTGATTGTTGTTTATTTCATAAACCCTAGATACATATTTATAGTCCGTAGACTTTCTAATGTGGGAATAATCCCAACCAGGCACGAGCCCAAACTCTAACTAACCGACACATTTCCTACTATGGTACAGATACACGGGCAAACTAGCCCAAACTTTGTATACAAGGCCGATTCATGTATTTCTTCCATGTATATTCTTCAAGCCCATCTCCAATCGCGGCCCACCTCTGATCCGGTCAAATTCTGGTGATAACACATGCCCCCTGGTTTTGGAAATGACATTTCCAAAATCATTATGCTTTTCCTTCGTCGGGTCATGTCGTGGCAGAGCAAAACTGCCGCATAATCTTTCATCATTTCGCCTCGCCTCCTTGGCCTCTCTGCACGAATTGATAGTTTCGGCATCACGTCCTCGGAAACCGTAATGGCATTAAATCTCCACTATATCCCCTTTATTTAACCGTGCCGAACAGTTTGCCACTTCATCCCCTTGCTCCGTTCTGTCCATCAGCACCCCAAAAAACCCTCTTTCCCTGTAGCAATGTCTTCCTCTTCCTCTTCCTCCTCAGGCCTCTCCTTCCAATCACTCGTCGGGTCAGAAGATGACTTACCACTGACCGATGGGGAGGACGACCTCGAGTTCCTCATCGAAGGGGAGCTGAAGAGCGAGAGCAAAGACGACCTCCACTCCTGGGCGAACCCCACCTCCTCCGACAAGGAGGAGGAAGAAGAAGAAGTAGAGGAGGAAGAGGAGGAGGATGATTCCTCCTCCTCCGTCGGGTATCCGCCGGCGAAGCGCCCCCGCGCGTGGGCGGACAGCGAGAACGATGACGATGACGAGGAAGGAGAGGAAGAGGAGGAGGATGATTCCTCCTCTTCCGCTGGGTATCCGCCGGCGAAGCGCTTCCGCGCTTGGGCGGACAGCGAGGATGATGATGATGACGAGGAAGAAGAGGCTCCGGCCGAGGGCTGGGGCAGCAGCGACGAGGATTTCTCCGGAAGTAGCGCCGACGGCAGCTCCGATGCCGACGACGAGGCCAGCGAGGATTAGCAATGTAGGATTAGTAGTCCCTGAGCAATCGGCTCTTCTTTTGTTCTTCCTTTCTTGAGCAATCAGCTCTTCACTGTAAAAATCCTCCCTTATTAATGAAGAAGAAATTTCTCAGCTGATTTTGTCCTTTTACCAATTTTGCCGATTGCTAAGATAAGTTAACAAATCAAGAGCCGATGGTAGTGCATCGCTATGGTCTCCCTCCAGCAACTCTAGTGATCTTGCTCTGCAACAACCCACCGCTTCCGAAGAGACTTATGATGCAGGGTCAGCCGATGACACTCCAATCGGCTTTCAAAAACAGAGTGTCTACCAAATCAGCTGCCCCCCGAGCCTCAGTCAAGGCGAGAACGGCGGTGAGGACATACCGTTCAGACAAACGGACCCGAACTTGAGCGAATCCGAGCAAACTTGCACCATCGATCACCTTTTCTTTCGTTGAAAGCCGATATTGAAGATGAAACATCAACGGCTTAACCGACAAAGGGTTGGAAGTCCTCGAAGAGAAGGGTTGGAAGGCCATCCGCGTCTTGAACACGCAGCGGGTAGATCCTGTGTAATTGCACTAGAGTCAATGGCTATGCATCGGCTGTATATCCTGAGAATTTTTTTTTACGGGCCGATTTTTTCTATCGGCCCCCAATGTTTCACTGCACATGTATCGCACATGTTCATCTGATTAGGTGCCCCCGAGCCGATTCTGCCGAGTAGCTCGCTGATATCGGCTGCGTGGTTAGCCAAGGCACTATATGTGAACGTCGGCTCTGTTAGGACCATTGTTGACCTCTTCCAGCTCATCAGCCGACGTAAACCCATTGCCCATTAGATCGATGTTGAACCCAGGCAGAAGGCATGGTGAAGATAATTTTGGCCGATTGCTGGAATCGGCCTCCATGTTGCTTGCTTAATGAAGGTTTTGCAATGTTCCTCCATAGATCCTTGGGGCCGATCACATGGATCGGCATCGCCACGTTTGTCCATAGATGTTGCTTTGTTACACGGTCAGGCCGGTGGATAAAACCAGCCTAACCCCGTCCTTTGACACGTCGATGTGCTCGCAGTCGTCCAAATTGATGCCTAAGAGTGGCTCTTGGCCTGATGTCTCCCAAACGTTCATGCCAGCCGTTGAAATCTCGGCTGAATCATCTGCGTGGACGACTTCTACTTCATCTCCATCCCACTGTATTAGGCATTGGTGCATCGTGGATGGAATGCAACAGTTGGCGTGGATCCAATCTCTCCCTAGTAGGACAACATAAGTGCTCTTGCTGTCGACAATAAAGAACGTCGTTGGGACGGTTTTCCTTCCTACGGTCAGATCCACGTTCAGAACACCTTGTGCGTCAGATGCTTGGCCGTTGAAATCGCTCAGTGTCACATTGGTCTTGATCGGATCCGAGCTAGAGCGTCCCAACCGACGTAGCATGGAGTATGGCATAATGTTGATCGCCGCTCCGGTGTCCACCGAGCATCTTGTTGACAGAGCTGCCCATTGATGTAGCCTCGCAAGTACGGGGCCTTCGGATGCTCGTAGCTTCTTTCTCGTGGCTTCTCAAAGATAACCGGCCGTGGGCCGCGATCAAGCTGTGCCACAGGTGCTTCGTCTAATCTCGGAGCACTAAACTCCGTTGGAAGGATGAACACCATGTTTGTGCCGGCCGATGTCTCATCATCGGCTTTCTTTTGTCCGGGGCGCCACTCTTTCCTTTGTGGCCGACCTTCTTCGTCCGGGGTTCGCTGAATTTTAGCGGCCGGATCAGGCCGCGCCTTCCTCAACGTGTGCAGGTATAACCTTTCGGCTTCCTCCAAACCACGTAGTCGCTGAACCCTTCACTTTTGGGAACGGCTGAGCCCATCAGGGCACCACCTTGGCCGATGATACTTGTCTTCTTCTTCATCATCGTCCTCTAGTTCCTCGAGATCTTCTACCCGAGAGGACTCGGCGTGCTTGTTCCGAGGCGGGAGAGGCCCTAGACGTTTGAACACGGACACGTTAGCCGCATCCTTCTTCCTTTGTCTACATTACGGACAATTGCCGATTGTAGGCAATCGGCTCATTCCTGAATCCCAGCGGTGTACCGAAGAAGGGGCAGTCCCGAGTGCCTATCCACGTCGTCTTGCTCTCTCGACTTTTCCTTGGCGTGGCGCTCATATCTCTCCTCGTCGCGATCATGCCGACGGTGTCTCCTGGCGTCCCTAGCCAGACGATCTCTTTCATCATCGTCGTTGTATCGCCGGCGTTGGTCATATTGACCCACATACTTGTTGAGGAGGTGATCAGAGAGAGGTCGCTGATATCTTACGTTCCTCACTTCTCCCTCTGTGATGTAGCGCCCGTCATTACGGAGCCGATCGCGTGGAGCGGCTTCCTCTGTATCCTTGCTATGAGAGCAGCTGCCCTCATCTCCGTCCTTACCAGAGTGGTGCCCAGGTCCTACCATGTTGATATTGCACGAGAATCCTGGCTGGCACCCTCCATGGTAAGTGTACTCCACCATGTTAACGGCGGGGAAGGGGTGTGTGTCGACCTTCATGGCGTACTGGCTGAAAATTAGACGCCCTTGTTCTATCGCCATTTGGACCTGCTGAAGCCACACCCTGCAGTCGTTGGTGGCGTGGGTGAACGTGTTATGCCAATTGCAGTATGGCTTTCCGTTCAGCTCCTGCACCGTGGGGATCTTGTGGCCTTCGGGTAACTTTAGCTGCTTCTCCTTGAGCAAGAGATCGAAAATCTGCTCAGCTTTGGTCACGTCGAAGTCAAACCCTTTTGGCGGACCTTGTGGCTTAACCCATTTACAGGACACGGGACTTGCCCCCCGAGTCCATTCAGCCACTGCTACCTCTTGATCTCCCGCAACACCTTCATCTTCATCTGCCTCAACCAGGACCACCGCACGCTTGAATTTATCTCGGTAAACATCCGGGTGGCGCCGTTCATATGCCGACAGCTTCCGCACCATGTGCGCCGGTGAAGGGTAGTCCGCTTGGGAGGCCACGTCCTTGATCGATGATGAGAGACCCACCACCGCCAACTCGATCTGCTTCTTTTCGTCACATGAACCGAATAGCATCGGTTCCTAACGGTCCCGAAGCGCTGGATGTATTCTGAAACTGTTTCTCCGCGCTTCGTCGTACTTGTGCTAGATCGGCAATGCCAGCCTCGGAAGCCTCCGAGTGGTACCGCATGTGGAACTGCTCTTCCAACTCGCTTCCAAGTCCGGATTGAATCCGGTGGCAGCGATGTGTACCACCCGAAAGCCGATCCTGTGAGGGACCGTGCGAAGAACCTCACGCGCAGCTCGTCCGATGCCGAGATCGTGCCCAGCTGTGCCAAATATCGGCTCACATGCTCGATGGAGGTGGAACCATCCGATCCATTAAACTTGGTGAAATCGAGGAGCCGATATTTGGGTGGTAGCGGGATCAACTCGTACTCGTTGGGGTACGGCTTGGAATAGCCGATTGTCCTCCTTTTCGGCATCATGCCAAACTGGTCTTTCAGGATTGTACATATCTGATCCGCGGTGATGGCTGCAGGCGTCGAACTCTGAAGATTCACCGGGGTAGCATACTTAGCCAGCCATGCTTGCTTTTCCAGCTCTGAGCCAACTGCAGGAGCTGAGCTCTGGAGGTTTGTCGGAGTGGCATACTTAGCTAGCCACGTCTGCTTCTCAAAATCTGTTCCCGAAGTTCCTCCTGCTGTTCCAGAAGTCCCTGCTGTTGCAGCCTGGTTAGAGAGCGCCCAGCTACTGCAGTCTGGCACGTATGCGCACGTGTATCCGTGAGGGATCTCCTTAGGCGCCTCATGCAAGAATTGGTAGTCACTAGGGTCACCACCGATCTTGTAGACGATGTATGCCGATGAACTCGGCACTTCTGGTGCTGCTAACGCGAACGGCAGCGGTGGACGGGACTGGAGTGGCATCTCTCCTCGGTGAGTCCCCAGAGCTGGTCCTGACGGAGAATATTGATGGCTCATGATTTCCTGGATCACGCGCAGAGCGACACGCTCCAAAGTGTTCACCAGGCTCTCAGAATGGCGGTGCAGCGAATGAGCCACCATGAAGTTAATCTCCCGACGCAGGGACCCGGTGCGTTCTTCCGACGGGGTGGACAGGTCCACTCCATCGAGCGCGCTCGGTGAGAACCCTTTCCACCTGATGCCATGTGAGCGGGTTCGTGGAAAAGAGCCGATGAGGTCGGCTTCGAGGACCGCTTTGATCTCGTGATGCTTCTTCTTGAGTTCGTCTGGTCGGATCCTCGTACTTGATCGGAGTGCCTTCCGCCATCTCGGATGTAGATGGCGATGCGGTGGATGTCGAAGATTGTCCCACCGGGCGTGCCGAAATGTGTTGAGGTCGAAACCCACCGGCGAGCAGCGACGGGCAACACGCAGAGAGCCGGGAGGCTCCCGAGATCTGCGGCTGGCCCCGGTCCCTCTCGAGCGACGGCCCGCAAAGACTCCGGCACGCACGTCCGATGCTGATGCAAGGGCGTGCCACCCGACCTATACCCGGTCGGGAAGGTGTTGGATGTGCCTCGCTTAGTTTCCTCGCATGGCATACACGTAAACATTAAATACGAGCCTCGATCGGCTCTCGAGTTGTCCCGTGAATCGGCTCAAGGAGCCGATCCACCCATGATGCGTACGAGGTGTACGATCAGATGGTGGTCCTGCTTGATCAAAATAAAGCTAAAACGACCTACTACGATTTAGGGTTTTCACCGCATAATCGGAACATCCTACTCGTGATTGAGCCTGGCGGCCACGCATGGTGATCGTGAACCGACCCTAGACAAGGCCTAAAAACCAACACGAAGTTGATCCTCGGAACATCCTGTCTAGGGCTAGCAAACTACACCCTACGCGCCATCGGATCCTTCAACCCGTTTGTAAGGCCTAACTATGCGGATATTAAACTAATCCTTGAAGAACAAGGAGCAATCATAACGGATCGGATCTACTAAACAATGATCAAGCGGGGTGCCGCCCTTACACCCAAGATAGGTGTAAGGGCGGCTAGATGCCTAAGGGTCGCACGACGATAGCATGTGATACGATGAACAATGCTAACCCTAAAACATCTATGATAACTACGTTGCTCGCCATCAAAAAGGCTTCAGTACGAGCAACGCATGAAGAACGAATAAACGTGCGCTGCCTAGATCGCAAGATGCGATCTAGGCAGCATGATGCTTACCCGGAAGAAACCCTCGAGACAAGGGAGTTGGCGATGCGCCTAGATTGGTTTGTGGTGAACGTGATTGTTGTTTATTTCATAAACCCTAGATACATATTTATAGTCCGTAGACTTTCTAATGTGGGAATAATCCCAACCGGGCACGAGCCCAAACTCTAACTAACCGACACGTTTCCTACTATGGTACAGATACACGGGCAAACTAGCCCAAACTTTGTATACAAGGCCGATTCATGTATTTCTTCCATGTATATTCTTCAAGCCCATCTCCAATCGCGGCCCACCTCTGATCCGGTCAAATTCTGGTGATAACACAAACCGAGACTCATCGATGCGGTGGAAAAGTCGCTGGGGTGTTGGCTCGATGAGCTACCATCAGTGCTGTGGAGTATAAGAACAACTCCAAACCGGTCTACCGGATACACTCCATTTTTCATGGTTTATGGAGCAGAAGCGGTCATACCAACCGACATTCTCCATGATTCACCAAGGGTGCAACTCTATAACGAAGAAGAGGTAAAGGAGGCTCGAGAAAACGATGTGGACTTGCTAGAAGAAGCAAGAGAGCTAGCCTTGGCAAGAACAGCCATTTACCAGCAAAACCTCAGACGCTATCACAACCGGAAGGTTCACCCGAGAGTGTTCCGGGAAGGAGACCTGGTGCTACGCCTAGTGCAGCGCACTGAAGGCCGGCACAAGCTTTCCCCGCCGTGGGAAGGGCCTTTCATTGTGAGCAAGGCTCTCCACAATGATGCCTACTACCCGATTGATGCACAGGAATGGAAGAAAGGAAAGGCGGACAGGTCCGGAGAGGAGACCAAGCGTCCATGGAGTGTAGCTTTGTTGCGTCCTTTCTACTCTTGAAGTTGTGGTGTAAGAAGTTCCTTTTTGTACCTTATTTGCTATGAATAAAAGATGTCGGAACCTCGAATGAATCTCGGGGACTACCCCACTAAGGTTGCATGTAACTTGTCTATTTTTTCAGTTTACCAATTGCTTATTGAACATTTTTTCTTTCCGGTTTAGTAGTGTGCTAAACCCTACCGGAGTCTTCGACTCTGCTGCTGTCCGCAACCCGGCTTCATGGCAAGCAAGATAAACCGGCAGGGAATAAGCACATGAACTGCGAAGAGGGAGAGCGGGAAAGAACAATCCGGAAAAGTCTAACTAACCCCGGTTACACCGGTTTTTTGCAAAAATTTCGAGTTATTTCTAAGTTCAAGAAAGTGCTTGCTTGGTAAAAGAACTTTGTGCTCATACGCCAAAAACGCCCAGAGAAGGTAGGCAGAGCCAAAGCAAAAGAGCCAAGTATGCATCGAATTGGATGCGGAAACAATTTCGGAATCATTGCAGTGCAAGACCAAAATCAAAACGATAAGCAAAATGCTAAGTACCACACCAACATAGCTTAATAGGTTACCGGTGTGCAAGACACCGGCACAAACAGTAGCACCACAAACCACAGGCATAAGTATTATCTTACATCATAGACCCCGGCATACCGGGGTAGAATTTAATGGGCATTGTTTCCAAGTCAAGCAGGATGAGCATATCACAAGTGCTTTCAAGCAACAGGGGCGTCGGAGGGAGCATCATTGGCATCAGAACAACTTGGAGGCGCGTCGCCAGCTTCGGCCTCATCAGCGTCTTCGTCCTCCTCCTCGTCGCTCAGATAGTCCTTGACGCCTGCAGGAGGGGGGACGAAGGTGCGCACCTTGGCGTACTCCGCGATGCGGTACGCACGATCCTGCCGCTTAGCGGCGAGGACCGGGTCCACATCGGTTTCAGCCCCTTCGCGCACGCCGGTGAAGACGTCCAGGTCCAGCTCCGGGTACCAGGAGCAGGCAACGCGAAGCGCTAAGTCTGCTCCGGCACGGGCAGCAGAGCACTGCCACTCCCGGATCCTTCTACCGGCACCTTTCAGGCGGTCTCTGATGATGGAGAAGGTGTCGGGCACTTCTTCTCCAGGCCAAAGGGTCCGGAAGAGCTGCGTGGCTACGTCAGGGATGTCAGAGAGGTTCCGGTCTATGGCGCGCATATGGGAAACCCGCGCGTTAAGCGCAACCAAATGGTCATAGGGGTCCCAAGGTGCGTCCAGATTCTTGTATGCCTGGGCAACCCGGCGCTCTCCAACCCTCTTCACGGCGAACGCCTGGGAGTCCGGGAACAGCCCTGTAAAGTGAAAGAAAGAAGTTAAGCAAATGCTGCCGGAAAAGATAAGCTTATAAGCAGAAGCTGCAGAATAGAAAAGAAACTCACGAAGGGCAAGCGCGTCAGTCTGCGTGACCAAAAGATCGTACTCCTTCTGCTCCGCTTCCAGCCGCGCGGCCTTGTCCTCGGCTGTCTTCCGCGCCTTGGCGGCCTCCTCCAGCTCAGCCTCGCAACACCACATTGGCATTGCCGGCGTCCTCCGGCCGCCTCATGAAGCTTGGCCTCGGCAGCGGACTCGGCGGCTTGCGCGCGCCTTAGCGTGATCAAGACCAAGCTGGATATACTGACGCTTAAGCTCCCCGTAGCGGGTCTCCTGGGCGCTCAACTCCTCCTTGTGCTGCTGGATAAGTTGGTCCTTTTTCTCTGGGACCCGAGAAGAAAGTGTTAGCAAGTTGTATTGATATAATGTAGAAAAAGCAAGTTAACTGGAAAGAGGGAAGCTGTACCTTCGGCGGCGGCAAGCTGCGTCTTGAGGGCCTCAATCGAAGCCTCCGGGATAGCTGTTGAGACAAAAAATCATGAGTGGTAAGTATTGAGACAAAGAAAGCTTTCCGGGGAAAAGATACCGGAGGCGCAGAAGCTTACCTTGGCATTTGCCGTGTGCCTCAGCGAGGTCCCGGTGCTCCCAAAGGAGCTCCTCAAAGAGGGTCTTCCGGGCGTCAGCCGTGGTCTGTTCAAGGAAATGGTGTTAGCTAAAAGCAAGGATCTTAACCCGAAACTCGGGGACTGGCTATGCCGGTTTCGCGCGTTTCTAGTTGAGTTTCGCGCTAAGACCAAAAATCTTAACCCGAAACTCGGGGACTGGCTATGCCGGTTTCGCGCGTTTTTAATTAAGTTTCGCGCTAAGAACTGCGCTCTCAACACGAAACTCGGGGACTGGGAGGATAGACAAGATCCGGAAAGAAAGAAACCGGCATAAACACAAACTTACAACAAAGTTGGCAAAACTTACCATCAGATTGTTCGTGGCATCGAACCACGCGCTGTCCAGCTCCTTGACGGCCCGACGAAGCCGCATGAAGTGCTCCTCCGAGCTGCGCTCACCAACGGGGTCAGGCGCCGGTAGCCGGTCCTTGCCCAGGCCGCGAGTTGCCTTGGACATATCCGCGGCGTTCCACTTTTCAGCATAAGGCAGCAGGTGCCCCAGCTCCCGGCCTTCGTGTTGAAACGAAGTGATCCGGCCAAGAAGGCCGGTGGCCTTTTCGCCGGCTGCGCTAGCGGCGCGGGAGACGTGCAGCACCAAGGGCTGCTGACCGCCGGAGGAAGCGCTAGGAGCCGTTGCCTTTCCCTTGGTGAGCGCCAAGGTGTTGGGCGCTGGCGCCGTGGAAGTGGTGCCGGCTGGCTCGGTGTGCGAAGCTTCCGGCGGTGGCGTTGGCGTTGCCTTAGGAGAAGGAGGGGCGTCAGGTGCGTCGCCCGGGTTGGAGCTTGCCGGCACGGAAGTTTCCGGCGCGGCTTTGGAGGGGGAGGACTTCTTGGTCTTCTTCTTCTTTTTCTTCTCTAGGACGGGAGGAACCAGAGGTTCCGCCCGCCCGGCAGTTTCTTCTCCGACGCCGATGTTGTTGGCGCCGGTGTCTTGGTTCTCGAGAGGGGAGCTGCGCGGTGATCTAGCCTTGTAGGGGCCGCGCGCCCCGAACTTGTTGTGCCTCCCAGAGGGGAGGCAGAGATGTTGCCGGCACCAGATGGTGCCGGGCTGGACTGAGGAGGAGGAGTTGAAGTCCTGGCTGGTCCGGCAGAGCCAAGCTTGAGCGCGGGGCTGAAAGAGAAAAAAGAAGGGATTGGAAAAAAGCAACCGGAAACGAACTTGGTAAAAACAAAACAAGTAGAGAAACGAAGCCTTACCCAGAAGAGGTCGGCATCTGCCTGCTCTTGTAGCGCCTCACACCTGTGATCTTCCCCGCTACCGGTTCAGTCCGGAAGCGTTTGGAGGCGGGAGCCTGGCTCGAACCGGCGTCAGAAGCCGGAGCCTTGTTCTTCTGGCCTTGGGCCATGAGTTTCTCTACAAACTCGTGGCCTGCCTCGGCCCCCAGAGGAGCAACGTGCTCGTGAACCTGTGGGTTGATGTTGGCTGAGGGAATATCTACAGAGAAACAATAACAAAGGAATATGAGAGATCAAAAAGAAAAGCTACCTCGAGCAAGGTCAGGTCGTCAGACGAACCAGCCGGTTCCGGTGGAGATTTGCCCAGACGCGAGGCAGGAGTCCGGCCCATCTTCAGATCCTGCCAACGGATGAAGGGATCCGGGTCGAACTTGTCGAGACCGCGCTTCCGGCAAGGGCCTCGCCGGTCTGAGTCGATGCGCGGGAAACGGTCCTTAGCCTGAGAACAAGAGGAAAAAGAATTAGTCGCGGTATGAAAGTTACCGGTAAGCCGACCCGAGTTGCGTAATTTCTTACTTCTTGGGACGGAGGGTTAGTAGAACTGAGGGGCCGGAGGCCCCATTCCCAATCATCTGGCATGGCAGTCTGGCAGATCTGCCTAGCCTTGAGGACAATGTCCTTTTTGCTGAGAGGAAGTCCGGTGATCTTGGTAGGATCACCGGGACCATACATCTCGCTCATCTTATGAGCGCGGCCCTTAAGAGGAAGCACTCGCCGTGAGATAAAGGCGCGGATAATATCATCTGAGCAGATGCCGGTGTTCTTCATCAGTTGTCTCATGAAGCGTATAATCCGGTTGGTCTCTATGTGAGACTCCTTCGGATTGTAGCTCCAGTTGGCCCTCGTGGGTGGCACCGGATTAAAAGGCGGCAGATTGATGAGATCTGCGGCGCCGCTGTTCCTCACGTAGAAGAAGGTCCCTTGCCATAACCGGCATGACTCGAGACCAGTAAACTTGAAGAAAGGGCTCCCTTGGCGAGAGCCAATGATGCAGGACCCGCATTGTACGGGGGGTTTGGGTTTAGGGATATCCTTGCCTTGAACGGAATTGATCCGAAGAGCAAAGAAACGAGCAAACGTCTCGCGAGTGGGACGAATGCCGATATAAGCCTCCATGAAGGTGGCATAGCAAGAGAGGTAGAAGACGGCGTTGCCGGGAAGATGGTGAGGTTGGAGCTGGTAAAAATTAAGGAACTGACAAAAAAATTCTGAGGCAGGAAGGCCGAAGCCGCGCTCGAAGTGAGCAAGAAAAACAACGTGTTCACCGGGATTGAGCACCGGTTCGATTTCGTCACCAGGAAGCCGGCAGATAACTGACTCCGGAATCCTCCTGGACCGGTAGAGCCAGTCGATCTCGTACTGGCTAACGTTGGAACCCATCCAGGCCCCGCGTGTGATGCCGGCAGGATTAACACCGGAAACCTGGCTAGACCTACCGGTATCCTGATCACTACCGGAATCAATGTCCATCTGAGCCAAATCAGCGCTCAGCCCGTCGGATGGTTGGCTATGCCGGCTACTGGAAGAAGAAGCAGAAGAAGAGGTGGAGGAAGATTCCTCACTAGACATGAAATTCGGTGTAGAGAAACAAGAATCCCACGATCTACCCCCGCGCGAAGATCTAGAAAAGAAAGAAAAAGCAAGAAAAAGAAGAAGTAAATACACTACCGAGTTGAGATCTGGAGAGCAAGCAAAAGAGGGGTAAAACCAGATTAAGCCTAACCTGAGGCGGCGCGGTCGCAGAGGAGGAGGTTCGCCGGTGGATTGGCGAGCTTGCCGTTGGCGAGGAAGTCCGTCGGCGGCGAGGTGGAAAGGAGCTTGAGGAAGCGCCAATGCCGCGGCCGCTGAAGGAGCGCCGCAGAGCCTCTTCGCGCAGAGAAGTTCGGAGAGGTCCGGTGTAGCACTAGCAAGGGTTCGCCGGGCGGCGGGTCTCGAGCAACGAGCAGAGCGGCGGAGACGAAGAGAGCGAGGCACTGTGCGCGAAGAAGTGGGGAATGCGAGAAGAGGAAGAAGAAGGAGCGGTTTCGCCTTATAAGGGAAGAGGGAGACGTGGGCCGAAAACCGCTGGGCCTCGGTGGTTCGGTCGTGGGCCGCGACGGTTCGCTCCACGGGCCACCACGTGGCATGGTGGTACACGCGAGAAAATAGAAGGCCACATGGAAGCGCATACGGATCCAGAGCGGAGGCCAGGATCTGCTGTAAGGCAGTTAATGCGCGCGCAGAAGCCGAAGGGAAGTGACCCCTGACACTGGCGTGTCAGTTACAGTGCGCATGTCACTGACAGGCGCGGGGCCCGAGATATTCTCGACTTCGCCGAGGAAGTATTTAATGACTAAGATGCCGGAGGATAAGACACCGGATAATGTCTTGCAAAAAGAGATAGCGATAATCCGGGCAAAGGTGCCGGATCTAAGCCCAGTGCCGGATGGGTTAAACCGGTATCCTAAGATAAAAGAACCTGGCATGGTCTGTTGGATAGGATCCGCCAGACTATACCAGCTTCGGGGACTAATGTTGGGGGGATGACCCCCGGTATGCCAAAGGCATGCCAAACCGGATGGTTTGAGCCATCAAGATACCGGTTTAATGTTCATACCGGAACATAGAGATAAGAAATTAGCTAAGTGAGGCTAAGCCGGTATCCCCAAGAGGGGTATGCCGGAACCGGATAAGAAGATACCGGGCTACCGGAAGGAAGAGCATGTCGGCAGAGCTGGTCAAAGATTCTCTCCAGAGCTAGAAGACAAGGATGAGCTAAGCAAAGTAGCTTTAAACGAAGGGCTGACGATAAAGAAGAAGGATGACGGTCAAAGAAGCCGGAGGACGTCAGCATCCCTGATTAAAGAGGACTCCGGTGTCATCTATGATTAAAGTAGCTTTGTAAAGTAGTTTGTCTAGTCAAAGATGCCATTAGGGTTTCTTGCCTCGTAAGCCAACCTCTCCCCTATATAAGGAGAGGGGCAGCCCTTATCACGGGCACGCACGGAGAGAGCTAGGTTTAGAAGAACACCTGTACTGAGAAACTTGTAACCTGTTGAGATCAATAAAGAAGATGATCTAGAGCGAGTTCTTCCTTATGTCTTTCTTCTTCAACCTCTAGCCTTGGCTAAGTTCTTGAGGAAACCATCCGGAAGTTCATCCCGTCTAATCACAAACCCTCCCCCGAATCCTCTTGCGTCCATTCGGCCCCAACTTAAGCCATCCTATGGCATCTGTCTGTTCACCACGACGACAAGAGTCCAGGCTCTGATACCAATTGAAAGTTCAGAGATGGTAAACCTAGAGGGGGTGAATAGGTTTCTACAAATTTTAATTCTTTCTTTGCAATATTAGGCTTTGCGGAATATAAAGATGAGCCTAATGCAAACTATGTGAAGCAACCTATATGATGATATGAGTAACTCAAGCACGAAGGCTCTCACAGGCAATTATATCACAAGTAAGGAGTTCGGTTAGAGATAACCGATAGCACGCGCAGACGAGGGTTTATTCCCGTGTTCCCTTCCTTTGCAAGAAGGTACGTCATGTTTGGAGGGGTGGAGGTCCCACGAAGGATTCCCCAATGCCACGAAGGCTCACCCTATTCTCCGGAGCCTATCCCACGAAGGAATAGCTCACTCACTTGTGGTAGACTTTGAGGTAGCCTCCAAACCTTCACAATCTTGTCAGGAGCAAATCCACAACCCGGATGCTTCCGGACCACTCTTGCCCACCTAGGGTTTCCAAGGAACCCTAGAGAGCAAGTATCTTGATGAATACAAAGGGGAACAAGATTTGGCTTGGTAGAATAGTAGATCATGTCCTCCTCTATCTTTTCCCCGGAGGGATTTGAGTTTGGGTGGAGGAGGAAGGAGATCTGAGGCTTTTGGTATTTCTAACAATGGAGTATGAGAGAGAGAGAGAGAGATCAAGAACAACTTGTAGTGTAGTGCCTAACTGTTCAGAGGTAGGAGAAGGGGTATTTATAGTTTCACTTGATATATGGCCGTTGTGACTTGTCCACCTCAGCAATTCTTCGAGAAACCCGGTCAACCGGGCCTAGGACCGGGACATCCGGTGTAGGGGTCGGTTAGACCGGGTGAGGGACCGGTCCTTCCGGTCCAAACCGGAGCTGGGACCGGGTCTTGACTGGGGCAACTCTTTGTCATACAAAACAGGCCTCTGGTTGGCGTCAGAGCAGAAGCCGGTTGGCGTCCGGTCCACAGCCCGGTCCGACCGGGTGGATGACCGGACCAAGCTGGTCCAGACCGGGCCTGTAACCGGGCCATGACCAGGGCACATCTGTTTCATACAGAACATGGCCCCGGTTGGCACCGGTCCAGGGGCCCGTCGGCACCGGGATGGCCGGTGCCAGGGCTGGTCCGACCGGGCCTATGATCGGCCAGATGCTGAGGAGACCTTCTTCATTTTTGTCGAAGTGGGGGGGGGGGGGTCTCCCTTTACCTTCTTGTTCCATTGATACACCATTATGCCTATTTGGCTAATACGTGGGAATAATCTCATAGACATGTATTAGACCAAATACTCTAGCAACGGTGTCATTGTTACCAAAATAATGGATAAGGGTAAAATACCCTTACAAAAAGCATGGGTGCACACGACCAAATACCACCCGATCCAGCAAACTCCATGCATAAGGTGCACTGTTACATTCGTCGGTGGAGCATTCATGAACTCATCACTCCGGTCAGATGAAGAAGGACCGGCCTCGGGAAGGTCACCATCTTCGCAAAAGAAGAACCCTATGACAACCACTTTTATTAGGCAGATTGACAACGACGCCGATCAACCTCATCGACAGAAGAGGAGGCCGCCACCGACCATAGACCCGTCGACGAGTTGTCCATCGCCACCCCCAACACCAAAGTAGGCCACCTGAGCCGCTGGGAGGGAGAGACGCATAGGACCAACCAATCACCACTAGGCACGACCAAGCCGCCGTAGACGCCGGATCCGTAGCCTTCGAGGACACCCCCGCCGCCGGCCGCATCGCCGAAGCATCAACCGGCCTCTGCAACCCTCGCTAGGTCAGCCATGCGCGATGTGCCGCAGAACCACCGCCCGAAGCTATCGCCCCGGATCCCGCCCAGGACACCACCACGCCAATCCCCGACCAGCCTCGCTATTGGCCAGTGATTCGATCACCAATCCCGCGCCTCCTCCGTGCAAGCAACACGACGCGAGAGGGTAGCCTGCCACTGCCCAGAGCACCACGGGCTTTGCCCCCACGCGCTGGTGACAGCAGGGAGGAGGAAGACCGTAGGAAGGGGAGAGGCGGCAACGGCTTAGGTTTTCCACCCGAGCCTCCCTACACGGGTGGCAACGCGGGGGTCTCCATCTATCTGGTGATGTATCTATCTTTCATTGCTTTAGAAAAACTTTGAAATGGATCCAAAACAGGGGGTGTCCAGAGGTGTATGCACAAAAATACTCCAGAAGGGTACTCGACAACAAAGATACATCTTGAAGAGGGATTATTTTACGGTTCATACCCACGAAGAAGCGTTATCTCCTAAGCCACCCCTTGTGAACAAATGGTTAGATGAAAGAAATAAGGTTTGTACAAACTAGAACTGTGTGGGCACTCTAGTAGTGTTTGATTGGCAAACAAATCTCATGAGTAGAAGTACAAGTCTAATCAATATTCTGTTGAAAATTATGTGTTGAAGTGTAAACCTTGGAAAGCATAGTTGCCTTACGATCAATCAACAGAGGCAGATGGGTTTTTCATTGATAAAATATTACTGTAGATTTACTATTTTCCAATCTGCATCTAACCAATATGTTGATGGCTTTTCTTCCCTATTATTTTGCCTCGGTGCTTTTAGATATGAGCTGCACCAGATGAGAACTTCAATGTATGGTTAACAAATTATTTGTTAGAGGTTTGTATTCTAGATGCCCATTTTCTTACAAAATGAGATACACAGTTTTAGATAAGGTAATTTAGAAAGAGACATCAAAACAATATAAATGCCAGATTTGGTTTGTTAACTTGAAAGCATAGCCGCAGAAGATAAATTGCAATCCGCTTTTTCCTTACAAAAGAACTGTATACAAATTACACTCTCCATTCTAAATTAGTTGACGCAGATTTTAGCGAACCTACACACTATGTCTAATTTCAACAAAATCTGCCAAAATTGTGATAACTAATTTGAATGGAGATAGTTGCCTCCGTTCATAAATCCTAGCTTTCCTGTAAAAACGATTATTATGGAACAAAAGTATTTTAATCACTCTGCTATTTTCCTAGTTTATTTTCAGCCACTGGAACTAGAAATCTAGGTAAACCCTTAAAATCTATATGAATTGTTGCTGTCTCTGACTTGGGTCAAAATCTGGCACACGTGACAGCCTATTTAAATAATAATATAAAATATTATAAAAAATCGTATCTAGAACTTTTAGGTTTTCGTACAAAAAAATAGAAAATACAAATTTCAAGAAATCAACTAAGGAAATCATTTCATGAAAAAAATCATAACTATTCATATCTATAATTTTTAGGCTTTCCCATAATATTCCTTGATTTTTTACATATTTTATCTCTTTATTTCTAAACATATAAAGGTTTTCATTGCTACTCTTCCATTTCCATATTTTTCAAGAGATAATTCTTAAGATAGTTTTTTAGGGAAAAAATTAATATGCTTTTTCCTCATGTTGTATTGATTGTTCTTATCTTTTTTCCTAAATTTGCTAAGCTCATTTTTTGGTTGCAACGTCCACAATCGACCACCACCATGTCATCTGGTCATATTGTATTCATTGTAGGGGCTAATGCGTGATTTATACCTGCAACTATGTAAAAAAAATACGATTTTGAAACAAAGTCAAATATATCAAGTGCCAATTTTTTTGCTCCAAATTTGAAAATAGAGATCTAATAATTTTCTTGTATAATTTGTTGGAAACATGGATCTTTTCGAGTTGACTACCGACAAAGGTTGTCTATGGCCTCTTTGATTTCGATAATTTTTTATAGAAAAATGGAGGATTAAATCCTTAGAATTAATATCTATGATCATTTTGATTTGTATGTTTTAATCATATGGATATTTTTCCTAACTATACATTTCTGCACAATAGGTCACAGGGAATCCCTCGTCTCAACTTCTTGGAAATTTTCATTTGGTTTTTGATAGTTATATGGGCATGGCATTATAATCCTACACATTTATAATCTGGATTTTTTTTGTCATGAGAAAAATAAGCCCCAAATCTCCATTTTTGCTAACATTGCCAACTTTTTTTTGTTTAACTATAGTACATTTTATAAATACTATCAGGCGATATGCATTGCCTTGTATATACTCCATTGGATCCAGATAGCAACAAACATTGCTCTAAATCTCCACATATGATGGGCTTTTGGTAAACTCTAGCAATGGAACCCTAACTATAGAAGGTTCTTCTGTCATTGGAAAAAACCTAGAAGCCTCTTCGTTCACATAATACCGCAATGAGATGGGAAAATTTGTTACATCATACAAAATACTTTATCTTACCAAACAAGATAATTTTGTAAATTTCGATTGTGCGTTGTTTATTATTTTTTGTGGCGGTATAATAATCAATTTTTCTCTATGAGAAGTGTCGTTGTGGACGATGTTGTTTTTCTTTTCTTTTTACGTCATGGATCTTGTCCTTACATGTGTATGTGATTGGTGTTAAAGTGGAGAATCTATCGAGTGCATTCTTATGGCTCTTGAGGTATGCTCATTCGTTTGGCGCTTTGTAGCCAAATGTGGAAGCCGGTTGTGTGATGTGTCTGTGTTTCTATTGTATAGGCAATAAACTCTTCAGCCTTCTAGGTGGATGGTTTCACATATAGGATATCTGATGCCAAATCTTCTTGTGTGCTCCATACTCTAGGTATATTACAACATACTATTCTTTTAAAGATCATGCTAAGGCATGGCTTCTAACTAATTACATATAGTTCATAATAAGAAGAACATGATTGCTCCCTAGTCAACCAAAGCAAAATTTATGTTCGAGTTAACTGTTTTTTTATTCTAATAGACAAACAAGAAAACATGCATTTCCATAAAAAAATACCGCTAGCGCATAAAACCACACAACCTCAGTTGATAGAAATGGGAAAATAAGATGCAAGAAAATTAATGTGAAAACATACTTAGTAACAAAAAAAATATTGAATGTGTGCCTTTCATAAGTTTCTTTATGGTTGTATGATAACAATTTTGTCCCTATGAGACGTATCATTGTGTATGTTGTCGTTTTCTATTTTGATGCCATGGATTTGGTCATTACTTTGTGCTCACCGTCGACGCGAAGAATCTATCAAGTCCAATCTTATGGATTGTCAAGTTTGCTCATTTGTTTGGCACATTGTAACCAAATGTGGAAGCCGTTTGTGTGATGTGTTTGTATTTCTTTTGTACAAGCATCAAACTCTTCACCCTTCTAGGTGGCTGACATCACATCACATATAGAATATTTGATGCCAACTCTTATTGTGTGCTCCATCCTCTAGGTATATTACAGCATATTATTCTTTTAAAAATCTTGCTAAGGCATGGCTTCTAATTAATTAAATATAGTACATAGCAAGAAGAGCATGAATGCTCCCTAGTCAACCAAAACAAATTTTATATTCGATATACAATCACACAACCTCAGTTGATAGAAATGGGAAATAAGATGCAAGAAAATTAATGTGAAAACATACTTAGTAATAACAAATAACGAATGTGTGCCTTTCATTAGTTTCTTTATGGTTGTGTAGTAACAATTTTAGCCTCGAGATGTACTGTTGTGGATGTTGTCGATTTTTCATTTTGAGGTTATGGATTTGGTCGTTACCGTGCGCTCACCGTCGACGCAAAGAATCAATTGAGTGCAATCTTATGGCTTGTCAGGTTTGCTCATTTATTTGGCGCATTGTAACCAAATATGGAAGTCGTTGTGTGATATGTTTGTAGTTTCTTTTGTATATGCAGAAAACTCTTCACCATCCCAGGTGCATGACATCGTATATAGAATCTATGACATCACATGCTTCTTGTGTGCTCCATCCTCCTGGCATGTTACACAATCTTATTCCTTTAATTAGCTAGCTAAGTCATGGCTTCTAACTAATTGAGTTTAGTTCATACAAAACTTCTCCCCACTGGACTAGAAATTTGTTTACATTCTACTCAACTGGATTTATTTTTACATTCTAGTCAAGAAACACAAAAAAAGATGCAATGACATAAAAAAGACCGTTAGCACATAAAAATCGCAGAAGCTCAATTGATAATGGGAAAACAAAATACGAGGACATTAGGCAACACTTATACAAAGTCTCACCGAGAGAAAAGATAGGAAGATGAGTTCAGACATCAACAGGAAATCCACAACGGGTTGGAAACCTTTTGGCTGCTCACAAGAAGGACTGAACTTTGAACCTTTAAGCATTGACTTTCTGGACCAACGGCGATGCTTAGCAGTTTAGGGGAATGCCCTCTCCTCCACGCTCCACGGTCGTGTGGATGGTTAGAGATTAGGCGGTGGAAAGGGACGTGAAGCCAGTGAAGCCGATGCGGGTCTCTTCCATCCTCACGAGCCTTGAGAATTTGGCAAGTCAGTAGTGAGTGTGAGGCCGGGCTGCTCTATAAGAAACCCTCGGCCGAGCGCGGGAAGGCACAGCAGCATGGAGGCCTCGCCGGAGATGGGTTGTAGCAAGGACGGACACTCCGCCGCCGCCACCGACGCCGACGTCGTGTACCTCCACGGCGTCCTCGAGGCGACGGTGTTCGAGGCCGACCACCTCCACAGCGCCATCCATGGCCGCATCATCAAGGTAAATGACCGTCACACGTACGCGCGCGCGTGTAATACCTGCTCGGCTCGGCTGCTCCTCTCTTTTACTTGCTCCGATCTGTTCAATCTGTTCATCAAGGTAAACAATCTGTTCATTCTGTGCTTCGATCTATCTACCGTTCCGCGATGACTGGTAGAAGCTCTCGAACTGGTGTCGCGAAGTCGTTTTGCTTTCGCGCTCATGGTTGCTTGTGAGCTGATGGATTGGCCGTCAAGGATACTCTTCTGGTTTGAACTTTGAGATCACCTACCGCCACTAGCTAGCTCATATCCTCCATTGGCACCGTCTCTTTTGAGACTTGTGTCGAAAATCTCATGTCAGCAACTGCAATGACAAGTCTGCACTGTGGTTAATTTCTTGTGTATGCTGGATTTGGCGTTTTTGTTCTTACTGCATATGCTCTCTTTATTTAAAATGCATTTTAAACATACTCAAAAGTGTCAAAATATTGTTTAAGAAGTATTGCGCATACATCTCGACATCCTACGTGTGTCCAGGGAGTCGTCTCAAGAAAAACCGAATTTTTATATGGCGGGTGCAAGAAAGACAAATCTGGTGCTAAAATATGGTTTTTTGTGAGGCATTTTTTGTCTTCTACACCACCAAAAATTTGTATTTTTTTTACTAATCTTTAAGGGAGAACATAAAAATAATGTGGAGATATTCGTGCCCAAAAAATCCGAATATTTTAACATTTTAAACATTATTTTTTGTTATATATGCACCTAGGATCAAAAGTGCCATTACCGATTGTGCTCAGTGGATTTCAGTTAAACCAGCTCTTGGGTGGTTTTCTGGTTTTTCTTCTTAGAACATGTCCAATGGTGAGCGCTAATGGAGGCGCTTGAGCAAAGGAAATCAGGACATTTAATCCTATCGCCTCATTAAGAGTCCATGGCTCGAACGCAGCCTCCAATCTGAGGCGTTTTTTCCTCTGTAATGGCTGAGTCCGATTTGTATGCCACATGCCTATTTCTACCGAAGCGTCCGCCGCAACTCTTTGCGTCGATGGATTTACGGTTTTGCTATGTCTCAGTTAACTGAGATTTTCTTAAGTCTAAGTCACTTACAAAAATATGCTTTGAGTTGCACTTTTTTGTTAAAAAAGTGCAATTGCACTTTTCTAATAGAAATGTGCAACTGAACCGAGTTGCACTTTTCTTTGAACTGTAGTTGCCCTTTTCTAAGTTGACTGAGACTTAAGAAAATCTCAGTCAACTGAGACATAGACACACCCTATAATTAAGCGCCTGCCAGCAGGAATTGTATGATGCAACTGCCGATCGGGTGGGATTAAATTCCTGGCGTCTATGAATGCTCTTATGTGCCCAAAAAAATATCAGGTGTTTTTTTGTTGTTTTTAGGTGCATATGCTCTCTTTATTTAAAATATATTTTTAAAATATTCAAAAGTGTAAAAATATTTCAAAAAATGGTGCGCATACATCTTCACATCTTAGCGTGCTCATGAAGTCTGTCTCAAGAAAAAACGATATTTCATGTGGTCTAACTGTGGCACGTGGTTACTCTAATCCGACGGACAGGCAACGGAGAAAGTGGAGCACGGCAGTCTGTACGTGGACATCGACGTCGGCGCGGCGCGGGTGGCGCGCACCTGCGAGGTGGAGTTCCACCCCACCAGCCCGACCTGGAACCAGTCCTTCCGCCTGCACTGCGCCTACCCCGCCGCCACGATCACCTTCACCGTCAAGAACCAGCACCTCATCGGCGCCAGCGTCCTGGGCCGCGCGTCCGTGCCCACGGCCAGCGTCGCGGCGGGGCATCCGCTGGAGCTCTGGCTCAACCTCCGCGGCGGCGAGCACCTCCACGAGACGCACACCCCGAGGCTCCGCGTCCGGCTCCGGTTCATGGACGTCGAGCGCGACCCGTGCTGGGACGCCGGCATACGGCTGCCCGGCTTCGCGGGCATCAAGCCGGCCTTCTTCCCGGAGCGCACCAACTGCAGCGTCACGCTGTACCAGAACTCGCACCTGTCCGACGCGTTCGACCCGTCGGTCCGCCTCACCGGCGGGCAGCCGTACCGGCCTGCGCGACTGTGGGAGGACCTTTACGTGGCCATCCGCGACGCGCGGCACTTCGTGTACGTCGCCGGTTGGTCGGTGAACACGGCGATCACGCTGGTGCGCGACGCGAGCCGGATGGTCCCCGGCGCGGAGGGCGTCACGCTGGGCGAGCTCCTGAAGCGCAAGGCCGACGAAGGGGTCGTCGTGCTGGTGATGCCGTGGCAGGACAAGACGTCCGTCGAGTTCCTAGGCAACTCCGGGGTGATGAAGACGCACGACGAGGAGACCCGGGCCTTCTTCCATGGCACCAAGGTACGGTGCTTCCTCTGCCCGCGCGACGCCGACGCCGCGCTCACCCTGGTGCAGAGCATCGAGATCAGCACGGAGTTTACGCACCACCAGAAGACAGTCACCCTCGACGTTGCCACGCCGGGCACCGCCGACGGCCGCCACGTCGTCAGCTTCATCGGCGGCGTAGACCTCTGCGACGGCAGGTCTCAGGATATATATGTTCAACTTTCTGTTGTGCAAATGCTTTCTGAATATATACTCAAAATCATTGTATCTGATGACAATGCGACTTGTGTTGGACCAGGTACGACGACGAGAGGCACACGCTGTTCCAGGAACTGGACACCACGTACTCGCACGACTTCATGCAGAACAACTTCAAGCACGCCTCGCTGCGCCACGGCGGGCCGAGGGAACCGTGGCACGACGTGCACTGCAGGATCGAGGGTCCTGCCGCGTGGGACGTGCTCGCCAACTTCGAGCACCGGTGGAAGAAGCAGACGCCGAGCAGCAGGCTGCGCGGCTACCTGCTCGACCTGAGCCCAGCAACGTTCCCGGATCCCTGCAGCTTCAACGACGGCGACTCGTGGAACGTGCAGGTGTTCCGGTCTATCGACGACGCGTCCGTAGTCAGGTTCCCCACCGACCCGGCCGCCGCCGCCACGATGGGGCTGACGAGCGGCAAGGACCTCACGATCGACATGAGCATACAGGTCGGCTACGTGGAGGCCATCCGCCGCGCGCGGCGGTTCATCTACATCGAGAACCAGTACTTCCTCGGCGGGTGCGCGTCGTGGGCGGAGGACCGGGATGCCGGCTGCTCGAACCTGGTGCCCGTCGAGATCGCGCTCAAGGTCGCCGCCAAGATCCGGCGCGGCGAGCGGTTCGCCGTGTATGTCGTGACGCCGATGTGGCCCGAGGGGGAGCCGGCGAGCGAATCCGTTCAGGCCATCGTGCGGTGGAACCGGCTGACCGTGGAGATGATGTACGGCATCGTCATGGAGGCGATCGACGACGCCGGGCTCCGCGGCCAGGCGCACCCCTGCGACTACCTCAACTTCTTCTGCCTCGGGAACCGGGAGACGCCGCGCCCAGGCGAGTATGTGCCGCCGGTGAAGCCGGAGGAGGGCACGGACTACTGGCGAGCGCAGACGAGCCGTCGGGGCCCAATCTACGTGCACGCCAAGCTCATGATCGGTACGCGCTCCTTACGACATCGATTAGTTTTGTCACGCCATGTCGCCATTTTTTCGAGCTCTCATGCCTCGCTGTTGTGCAGTGGACGACGAATATGTCATCGTGGGCTCGGCGAACCTGAACGAGCGGTCGCTGGCCGGCAACCGGGACAGCGAGATCGCGCAGGGGAGCTACCAACCGGCGCACCTGAACGGGTCGGATGGCGGGCGCGCCCTGGGCGTCGTGCACGCGTTCCGGACATCTCTGTGGCACGAGCACCTAATGAACGACGTTGGCGCCGGTGCCGGCGCGGCCGTGTCTGCGGAGCCTGAGAGCGTGGAGTGCGTACACGCGGTGCGGCGCACGGCGGAGGAGCTGTGGGATGCGTACACGCAGGACAGGGTGGAGGACCTGCGGGGGCACCTTCTGCCGTTCCCGATCAGCGTGTCGGAGTTCGGGGAGGTGACAGACCTGCCGGCGGACGGCTGCTTCCCGGACACCAAAGCGCCGGTGAAGGGGAGGAAGTCGGCCACACTGCCAGCCATCCTAACAACTTGAGGCTGCTCTTGTGTCACCTGCACGGTAGTAACGTTCACAAGAACTGGGTGACATATGCGTACTTGCGCGACGACATTTGTTCAATATTTTTATATTTATATGCTTTTACTACTACAAGCTTTGAAATATTGGAAGATTATCATGTAAATTTATAAAATTTTATATATAAGGTAACCAAATACATTATATATGAGAACTTATATATTTTAA
This sequence comes from Lolium rigidum, assembly GCF_022539505.1. Lineage (NCBI taxonomy): Eukaryota > Viridiplantae > Streptophyta > Magnoliopsida > Poales > Poaceae > Lolium > Lolium rigidum. The sequence goes on from NC_061512.1 coordinate 197,344,053, forward strand.
TTAACTATATTTACCATGCATGTAACTAGCTCATCCGCTACCCTGCTTAAACCTCTTTTGGAGTGCCCGACCTTCACATCACTACCCTTCAATAATTATGACGACTTAGTATCATCATAACTGAAGTCATGCTTAATCATGATGGAAGTTTCAGCAATGAGCATCCTCAATAGAAAGAGTGAAAAAAAAGAGTTATGTGAAAAAAGAGTTGTGAAAAAAAAGTTGTGAAAAAAGAGTATGAGAAAAGAGACAAAAAGAGCACGAGAAAAAAGTGAGAGATAGTTAGAGAGGATGTTGAACGTCTGTTGTTCATGTTGTCCCGGTATGGATGGCCTATAGTTGAGATGCATATCACTTTAGGTTCTTTGTAGAGGTGACATGAAGGTGCCCCATACGAACACTTGGTTAAAACATGTATGTCGAAAGGTCTTGTTAACCCGAAGTTGAGTAATAAGAGGTGTAGTCCTTAGCATTCAAGAAAGTGAGGCAACACTTACTCATAAGAAGTCAAACTCATGAGACAAGATATCTTTATACATGAGATACTTGGTACCTCATCCTTATTATTATTGTTGACTTGAATTGCATATCTCAAAACCATGTTTTATGCTCTATTCTTTTTATTTTGTTGGAGGTTTAGCACATGCATTCCCTGCTTACTTTCTTGTGTTCAAGAGTCAAAAGAAATATTACTGAAAAGATAAGACAAAGTCTTCCAACAATTTCATAGCATCTTCCTAAGTATGCTTTATGATTCATAATACTTGTCATTCATGTTACTTACAATGTTATTTACTTTTATGCATGCTATGTAGAATGTAAGAGTTATCACTTTATGAGTTCATATTACTTGTTGTTCTTCATTATTCATTGAACCTTGTGATACTTTGCATGATTTAGAAGCTATATGTTATAAACTCAAAAATTCATGTTATTTTTATCACATTTATGCTTGGGACGAGCATAGGTTAAGCTTGGGGATGTTGATGTATGTAAAATGCATACATTAACTTTGTCCTTTATCATATTGAATTCTCACATATTTGCAACATAATTTTTGCTTTTTTTTATTCCTTAGAATCCTTTTTTTGTCTTTCTGGTGGTATCAAACAGCCGCCTAATACCTTATCTGCCTCTTCAGGAAAATGAATATCGCCGGAAAATATTTTGAGTTCTGTATGGCTTTTTTTTCTCTTCACTCGGACCAGTCCACCTAGTCGACTTCTTGTATTTTTTGTGAGTTGTGTATCCACTCCAATAATACTATTGTCAAGTACCTTTAGGGATGATGATAATACCATGTTTTACATTTATTTATGAGGATTTACCAATGATTCCCTTTATTTGGTTTATAATCCCGCAGAACAGGAAAACCAGGTTTCGCGTATTTTTCACTTTCAGAGACCTATACGGAGCCAAATTACCTGAGTGAACCAACTCAAAGTAAGTTGAGATCCGGTTAGCCCATCATGGACTAACCAAGAAATTCTTCGCGCTGCTTTTTCCAGAATCGAAAACTGAGCAAGCGTGGGAATGAGGCTCCAGCTGGCAAGTTCTTCCGGAGGTTCGTTGACGAATTGGGGCAGTCCTTCGTGGGCACCCGGAACTGAGATGTTCTTCTCATAGAACCATCCGGCGTTCCAATACCGGACGGATTCGTGGGAGTCATGGGGCGGATACATACGACCAGGTCGGAGCATAAAAGTCATGCTCCCACAGTTCACCATGGCCTTGTCCTTCGTTTCTTTCTTCACCCGGAAGAAAAATTGCCACAATCGGACATCTGGTCGGATTCCGAGATGCCCTTCGCAGAGAGTTGCGAAGTTGGAAAGAAGGAGATATGAGTTTGGACAGTTGTTGTGGGGCTGAAGTCTGTATGTGTTGAGGATGGAGAGGAAAAATTCCGAACATGGGAGCGATAGACCGCGCTCGACCCAAGCTTTGGTCATGACCCTTTCGTCCGCATCAGGCTTGGGACGTCGGAGTCACGCATGAAGCTCCAATGTGAGGAGATCAGGTAAACGATACGTCGGAGACGTATCAGCATCCCCAAGCTTAGTTCTGCTCGTCCCGAGCAGGTAAACGATAACAAAGATAATTTCTGGAGTGACATGCCATCATAACCTTGATCATACTATTGTAAGCATATGTAATGAATGCAGCGATCAAAACAATGGTAATGACATGAGTAAACAACTGAATCACAAAGCAAAGACTTTTCATGAATAGTACTTAAAGACAAGCATCAATAAGTCTTGCATAAGAGTTAACTCATAAAGCAATAAATCAAAGTAAAGGTATTGAAGCAACACAAAGGAAGATTAAGTTTCAGCGGTTGCTTTCAACTTGTAACATGTATATCTCATGGATAGTGTCAATGTAAGGTAATATAACAAGTGCAATATGCATGTATGTAAGAATCAATGCACAGTTCACACAAGTGTTTGCTTCTTGAGGTGGAGAGAAATAGGTGAACTGACTCAACATAAAAGTAAAAGAAAGGTCCTTCAAAGAGGAAAGCATCGATTGCTATATTTGTGCTAGAGCTTTTATTTTGAAAACATGAAACAATTTTTTCAACGGTAGTAATAAAGCATATGAGTTATGTAAATTATATCTTACAAGTTGCAAGCATCATGCATAGTATACTAATAGTGCCCGCACCTTGTCCTAATTAGCTTGGACTACCGGATCATCGCAATACACATGTTTTAACCAAGTGTCACAAAGGGGTACCTCCATGCCGCCTGTACAAAGGTCTAAGGAGAAAGCTCGCATTTTGGATTTCTCGCTTTTGATTATTCTCAACTTAGACATCCATACGGGACAACATGGACAACAGATAATGGACTCCTCTTTAATGCATAAGCATGTGGCAACAATTAGTGTTCTCATATGAGATTGAGGATATATGTCCAAACCTGAAACTTCCACCATGATTCATGGCTTTAGTTAGCGGCCCAATGTTCTTCTCTAACAATATGCATGCTCCAACCATTAAGGTGGTAGATCTCTCTTACTTCAGACAAGACGGACATGCATAGCAACTCACATGATATTCAACAAAGAGTTGATGGCGTCCCCAGGAACATGGTTATCGCACAACAAGCAACTTAATAAGAGATAAAGTGCATAAGTGCATATTCAATACCACAATAGTTTTTAGGCTATTTTGTCCCATGAGCTATATATTGTAAAGACGAATGATGGAATTTTAAAGGTAGCACTCAAGCAATTTATTTTGGAATGGCGGAGAAATACCATGTAGTAGGTAGGTATGGTGGACACAAATGACATAGTGGTTGGCTCAAGGATTTTGGATGCATGAGAAGTATTCCCTCTCGATACAAGGTTTAGGCTAGCAAGGTTTATTTGAAACAAACACAAGGATGAACGGTGCAGCAAAACTCACATAAAAGACATATTGTAAACATTATAAGACTCTACACCGTCTTCCTTGTTGCTCAAAACTCAATACTAGAAATTATCTAGACTTTAGAGAGACCAAATATGCAAACCAAATTTGCAAGCTCTAGGTGTTTCTTCATTAATGGGTGCAAAGTATATGATGCAAGAGCTTAAACATGAGCACAACAATTGCCAAGTATCAAATTATTCAAGACATTTAAGAATTACTACATGTAGCATTTCCCGATTCCAACCATATAACAATTTAACGAAGAAGATTCAACCTTCGCCATGAATACTATGAGTAAAGCCTAAGGACATATTTGTCCATATGCAACAGCGGAGCGTGTCTCTCTCCCACACAATGAATGCTAGGATCCATTTTATTCAAACAAAAACAAAAACAAAAACAAACCGACGCTCCAAGCAAAGCACATAAGATGTGATGGAATAAAAATATAGTTTCAGGGGAGGAACCTGATAATGTTGTCGATGAAGAAGGGGATGCCTTGGGCATCCCCAAGCTTAGATGCTTGAGTCTTCTTAAAATATGTAGGGGTGAACCACCGGGGCATCCCCAAGCTTAGAGCTTTCACTCTCCTTGATCATATTGCATCATTTCCCTCTCTTGATCCTTGAAAACTTCCTCCACACCAAACTCGAAACAACTCATTAGAGGGTTAGTGGACAATAAAAATTAACATGTTCAGAGGTGACACAATCATTCTTAACACTTCTGGACATTGCATAAAGCTACTGGACATTAATGGATCAAAGAAATTCATCCAACATAGCAAAAGAGGCAATGCGAAATAAAAGGCAGAATCTGTCAAAACGGAACAGTCCGTAAAGATGGATTTTATTGAGGCACCATACTTGCTCAAATGAAAATGCCCGAATTGAATGAAAGTTGCGTACATATCTGAGGATCATGCACGTAAATTGGCATATTTTTATGAGCTACCTACAGGGAGGCAGGTCGAAATTCGTGACAGCAAAGAAATCTGAAACTGCGCAGTAATCCAAATCTAGTATGAACCTTACTATCAAAGATTTTACTTGGCACAACAAAACACAAAACTAAGATAAGGAGAGGTTGCTACAGTAGTAAACAACTTCCAAGACTCAAATATAAAATAAAGTAATGTAGTAAAATCATGGGTTGTCTCCCATAAGCGCTTTTCTTTAACGCCTTTCAGCTAGGCGCAGAAAGTGTAAATCAAGTATTATCAAGAGATGAAGAATCTTCAGCGGGGTTTGGAGTTTTCTCAACCATGCATATATTATATTGGATACATAAGTTTCATCGGCTCCCTTTTCATTAGTCTTGGGCTTGCTACTCTCATCAAACAAATTTTCAGGAACAAGCCAAGCATAGTTATTTTCTAGCGCTTCATTCATTGCTAGGAGCTTACATGGTATTGGTGTTTTGATCTCCCCACCATCATTAGCATTATTAGTGTACCTTACTCTCTCCATGTCCATCTTTTCAAGGATACTAGCAAAATTGGTATAAGAACCAAGCATCTTATATTTAATAAAGACCTTTCTAGCCTCTCTTGCTATACCACCAAATTCTCTAAGAAGGGTTTCTAAAACAAAATCTTTCTTTTCCCCTTCTTCCATATCACCGAGTGTAAGAAACATGTGTTGGATTATAGGATTGAGATTAACAAATTTAGTTTCCAACATGCGAACTAAAGCAGCAGACAGCAATTTCATAATTAGGAGCAAGTTCTACCAAGTGTCTATCTTCAAAATCTTCAACGGTACTAACATGATTGAAAAATTCTTCTATATTATTTCTCCCAACTATGGACCCACGTCCTACCGGTATGTCTTTTGTGGTAAAATTAAAAGGAAACATGATGAATCAAGTAAAGTAAATGCAAGTAACTAATTTTTTTGTGTTTTTGATATAGAAAGCAAGACAGTAAATAAAGTAAAGCTAGCAACTAATTTTTTTGTGTTTTGTTTAAGTGCAGCAAACAAAGTAGTAAATAAAATAAAGCAAGACAAAAACAAAGTAAAGAGATTGGATTGTGGAGACTCCCCTTGCAGCGTGTCTTGATCTCCCCGGCAACGGCGCCAGAAAATATGCTGCTGGCATGTAGTTGACGTGGGAGATAGAAATCTTTGTGGTGTAACTTTTCTTCAGTTCCCCGGCAACGGCGCCAGAAAATATGCTTGATGGCGTGTAACTCACACGTTCGTTGGGAACCCCAAGAGGAAGGTATGATGCGCACAACAGCAAGTTTTCCCTCAGAAAGAAACCAAGGTTTATCGAACCAGGGAGGAGCCAAGAAGCACGTTGAAGGTTGATGGCGGCGGGATGTAGTGCGGCGCAACACCAGAGATTCCGGCGCCAACGTGGAACCTGCACAACACAACCAAAGTACTTTGCCCCAACGAAACAACGAGGTTGTCAATCTCACCGGCTTGCCGTAACAAAGGATTAACCGTATTGTGTGGAAGATGATTGTTTGCAGAAAACAGTAAAAAAAGTATTGCAGTAGATTGCGATGTAAAGAATAGGACCGGGGTCCACAGTTCACTAGAGGTGTCTCTCCCATAAGATAAAAACATGTTGGGTGAACAAATTACAGTCGGGCAATTGACAAATAGAGAGGGCATAACAATGCACATACATGATATGATAAATATAGTGAGATTTAATTGGGCATTACGACAAAGTACATAGTGTAACACCCCAACTTTTGTAACCTTATTTAAGCCAAGATTAGTAGTGTGAAAATCAGGGCCAACAAAAACTTTTTGTGTTAACATCTTGATACCATGTTTCTTGCATGTTTTTCTTGATTGGTGTGTTAGCATGTGTGTTTGAAATAATTGTTAAGCAGGATTGTGAGCCAACCCAATCCTTGTGCCCTAGTGATCATGTCATTCAAAATATTACTATCTATTTGACAAAACCAGTATCTTGGCAACTCCTCATATTTCAAGTGTTTAAACTTTTTCTAAGATAAAGAGCCAAGATTATTTTACCAAAAAGATTTTTTTTCCAAGCTAAGTATTTATAAAACCTATAGGGATCTCAAAGTGGGTGTGATCCCACTACTTTGCAAAACCTTATTTTATCAATGTGTTACAAATGGATTTCAAACGAGTTTTAAAGACTAAAAAAAAATGAGGAGATGTTTACTGTCTCCACTATTTTCTAGAAAAACCTTGCGAAATCTCACTATCTTATTTAGAACCCCTATCCAAACCTTATCTAGACATGATCATCATTTGGCACTTGTTTAGCATCGCTTCGGAAATGCTTGTATCTTGTTGTGTTGACCTTGATTGACAATGTGCATTACCTTGTGTGACTTAGGTTGGCCTTGAATGATTTGTTTGTATTTCTTTTCCTCTTCAAGTGGGAATGAACTGGAAAATCCAAGCTTACTCTCTAGAAATCATGATCACTATCCTCGTGACCGTTTTCCAACTTCCCTATTTGTCCCTCTCTTAAAGATCAGTTTACTTCTTCTTTGCTTGTTAAACCCTTCTCTGGTTTAGCAAGGGATTTCTAAATTTTCTCTCTAATTTTAAAAACCTTATATTTCATTTTCCTATTTGTCAAACCACTCTTGTTTTATCAAATGATTTTCAAAAATCATTTTCCTAATTTAAAAAAAAACCTAGGGTGACCTCGGACCCTATTTACCATGCCCTTCTTTTCCAAATTATTTTTGATCAAATAATTTTACTTTAACCTATTTACTTGTTTTCATTAATGCATGCGATGGTGATAATGCCATTTCTTCCATTTCTCCTGTTCCAAAATTCTTTAAAAATTTACTGCATTGCGGGATAGTGCTAGTAGATACAGTTTAACTCAAAATGGCATATTTTACTTCTTCAAATTTTCAAAGGCTTTGTTTACCAAAATTCTTTCGAATTTGGCCGTAGACACGGAAAGTAAATCCAGTGCCCTTTGGCAACCTCTCAATTTTTCAAAAGTTGGGCATGATCTTTATAGGCGATCCAAACAAGTACCCATTAAATTGGAATCTAAATAACAACCTTTGGACACCAAATGTACCCATCTTAACTCTTTTACATCACCACCTCATCCACCTAGTAATGATCATGGTAATAGACCATTTGATCATTTCGTTTTATCAATCTCCTTTCCCTTAGCTAGTTGTTGAGCTCATCCCAAAACTTTGCCAAACTCAAACCTGGACCTAACCATCCTCAACTCCATCGCCTAGCCGGCATGTATTGTTCTATTTGGGCAAGACACAAGTCCATCCATGCTTGGCACTAGGGAATACCCACTACGTCATATGCATGTCCATCCTTGATTAAAGCCTCATCTCTCTCTATCATATTCCTTCCTAACCAGTTGCTAGCCAAGGACGCACCTGCGGCACCCTACCTCTACTGGTCAGCCCTTCTCTCGGCCTATTCCCTTCCTCTCTCTTCTTGGCGTGCATGCTCATGGCATGTCTCAATCTTAATCGAGTGATCCTGCCCATACCACCTCGCCAAGAGCCTCCCCTGTCCCCCCCTTGATGCGTCCCAGTCACGCCCTCGACTTTGTTTGTTTCCTTTCGGCCGTGCTCGACCGTGCTCTGAGAGCCGACAGTGCATCGAACACGTGGTGGGCGTCTTCTCGTCGGCCTCCCTTCGCGCTGACCGACCACCTCCTTCCCCGAGCTCTCGCACCGGAGACGCGCCCCAAGTCCCGTGACCCTGCGGGGCAGCCCCGCTCCCCTCTTTGTCCCCTTCTCTCTGGATACACCCGCCGCCGGACACCACCTGTCCGCGGTGACCACGTCACCGGGACGGACAGCACCTCCCCGCTCGGGTCGGACCAGCGAGGCACCTCTCCCTTACTTTGGTCTTCCGCAGCACCGCCCCGCCACCCAATCATCCTCGAGGGATGCCGCCATCGACTCCGTGAACCATGCTGCCGGTGCCTTGCATGGATGCGAGATAAATCACGAGGCTCCCGACCGTCTCACTCCACTCGCACTCCACACCTCCCCTCTTCCTCTGCGGAACGCCGGGGATGAAACCCTACTTCGTTTCCCCTCCTTCCAAACAAGAAACCGAGTTGAAGCTCATATTCCGCCGCTCGTCGAGGCCGAAGTTGCAGCCACTTCTCCGCCACTCCGCTCTCCATCTCGGTTCCATAATCTTCCGCTTAACACTGCCATCCTAACCTTGCCTTTCTTCTTCTCAGAAACTCGCTGGAGCGCCGCTCTCGGTTTCATCCGTGATGGTGGCCTCGTCTCCAACAACGCCGTCGTCAGCATGCATGCCCGTGTCTGCTCCGTTCCCGACGTGGAGCTCATCCTCAACCTTGCCGTTGTTCGGGAACCTGCAGGCCATATCCGTCGAGCGAAATCGAGCGGCCATGCGAGGCACCCCACTTGCCGGGAGACCGATTTCATGGCGGTTCCGTCCTGCTCGCCATCGTCGACACGGACCTCGCCTCGGGCGCGCCAACGACCCGGAGACCCACCTGCGCGCTCGAGGATGCCGAGACCAACTTCTCCGTCCATCCTGCGTTGGCTACCCGTCATCTCCGACCCTTCCTCGGCGAGCCGCTGCACCGTCGCCGTCGAGCGCCGCCATGTCTGGACGCTGTCCACAGCGTCGCGAGGAGCCGCCCCGGCCATCTGCGCTGGGCCTTGCATCACCCGATCCACCGCGTGGCGTTGCCTGCGGCCCCCGCCTCCGCATCGTCCCCGCCGCCTCCGGCCGCACCTCGGTGAGCATCTGTCGCCTCTATTTCTCTTTCGCGGCCGCGCAGCTTGGTTCACGTCATCGCAGGAGCTCGCGTCGAGGAAGGACGCGTAGCAGATCGTCGGATCTTGATCCGTAGGCTGCATGCAGCCCAACTGCATGCATGGCTACGGGCCATCGGGCCCCGCACTGGGCCGTTTAATCTCCGACATCTCCCGCATGCCCGCGGCAAGGATCTGGGCCGGATCGACCCGAGCTCGTGTTTCGGCCCGATTTCCCTCCCCTTTTCTTTTTCGGGGAAAATCATGTACGATATTGTGTTAGAGAGCTTTTAAATCACCAAAAATTCCTCGGGTGTCCAAATGACCTTATTAAAAATATTACATGTTTTTAATCAAATTCCTAACCACCGATCACCGCATGCATGTGCTTTCATTGTATAGATTTGTACTTGGTTATTATTCTCTTGGAATGATGCCCTTGCGATAATTAGTTCATTGTTGTAGCTGTGTAAATCTTTTTGCGGTGAGACAAAATTTGTTGGAAAGTAGATCTTTGTAGCTTCATTTTGGTATAGGATACACATGCGGGGAGATTCCTGGATTTTTCAAGGTTAATAGTTTCGGATCTGGTCGGTAGGTCCTTGTGTGATTTTTATTTTGAAAAATAAAACTGTTTTTGAAACAAACCCAAATCCCAGTACTAGGTATCACCTTACGCTACTAGTGTGACAAAGGAATTATTTTTGTGAGCTTTATTTAATTTTTAGGAAGTTTATAACCAAAACGAGGTACCTTTTTAGTATAAAAATTGTGGTAATTATTTTATAGCTCGGAAAAATGTCAAACCAATTTTGGTGGATCAAAGTTTTAAGTACCTATCTCGTTGGTATGTTTGTTACTTGGCTTGTTATATTCTGATCTTTGTGTGCCTTGAAAGTGGATTGCTCTAGTTTCTGCCTTGTCAAAATATTTAAAAATATTTAAAAAATTATTTTTGAAAACTTCCAGTGCATGTGAGTTCCACATGTTAATAAATTCCAGTAGATATGCTTCATGTATTTTTGTGAGCAACGAGAAAGATTTAGGTCATTTATTTAGTTCCTAAGACATTTCTGGTTTTATAAAAATCATATCTATTGTTTTAAAAACCCAAATTTAGTGAATCCAATTTCTGTAGCTTTATAAAATCAAGTTTTACGCTCTGTGATTTTACCAAATTTTTTTATGTGCATTTTTATAGAGTGGTTTGTTAATGTGGTGTTACTGCTTATTTTACCCATAGGGAAATTGTGTTGTTTTCGTTTAAAAAAGTTTTGTAATGAACTTTGGCACCAAACCCTTTTTGATGGTTTCCAAGATTCATTACCTGCCTTTACTCGTGCGGATTATATCTTGGTGTGAGGTAGAGCCTTTTTATGCTAATAGCTATTTTGTTAAGGTCTTTTCTAGTGACGATAAAAATAGTCCTTTTATAAATAAAATCTTGCCATAGGTGCTATTTGATTGATTTGTTTAGGGCCTCTGATTGATTGGTTTGCTACTAGATTGAGTGTGTAGGTGCTGTTATGGCTATGTGCTGATTGTTCGCCTTTTATTTTGCGACGTTAGAATGCGAACGCTACGGAGAAGGTGAGGATTTCGAAGAGGAAGGAAGCGCGAGATGATTCGTGAAGAAGAAGTCCAGGGACAAATAGCCAACCAAGGCAAGCCACCTCTTGATGCATATCTCATCCTAATTATCTTACTCTTGCATTATTGGCACTTTTATAAATTGCATGTTTTATTTATTTATGTGAGTGGTCCTGCCACTCGGTGTTTTACTATTCCACCCTTACGGGTGCAGACCTCGTTGGTACCTAATGATCCCACCTCTATTAGTGATATGGTGCTTATCACCTTGTCATCCTTGTCGCCATTTTTCAAAGAAGATTTGGACTATAGGTGGGAGCCCTGGAAAAATGGTTATGAACATGTTTTCCTGAAAAGAAGTTTTTCGAAAACCTTGGAATGGGGTAGCCCTGCCCAAGTGTGGTTTTGATTAATTGTTTTTGAGCAGAAAGGACTTGCTGGGAGCAAGGGAAGTGAAGAAAATTGTTTTCGAAAAACCTTTTGTTGACTGAGTACATCACCGGACCTAGCCGGTACAACCACACTACCCTTTAGTGGGACGGGCGTAGCGTAGTAGTTTGTCTCGCCTTAGTTTGGGTCCCTGCAAGTGTAAGGGGTAGTCCGATCATGGACACCTATCGACCGGGCCTTCCCGACGTACTCGGGGACGCCTTTCCTTCTCTTTAGATGGCAGGGGTACAACCTATGAGCTCCCATTGAATAATGCCCCGCGGTTGGTCGCGGCATTCCGGAGGGTCGAGCTGGTCGGGGAATTTGCTACTCCTGGGTAAACGACCCCTCGGACTCGGTGTTGGGAGGTACAACTCTAGGCGGCATGTCTTAGGCTAAGGCGAGCGAGCGAAAAACTACGATCGTGTACTTGTCGTGGCATATGTTGTTATGCGGGGATGATGCCCACACGATAAGTATTCGGATCTTGTGGGGAAAGTGTACAACCTCCGCGAGTGTAAATCTATTCGAATAGCCGTGTCCGCGGCAATGGACGTGGGAAAGGAAGTGCTGAGTATCAAAGGGAGTTTTGGTTTATAAAAGTGTTTTTTCTCACAAATGTTTCGGGAAAATGATGCCAGTGGGACTGGTGGAGATGTACCTGGGAGGTACGGTGGAAAGTTGGAAAAGTTGTTTTGGCCATATGAGATGGCCGGAAAGGAAAATGGGTCACCCTTACCTATTAGTCTTCAAAAGAAACTTGTTTTCATAAAGGTTTTCAACAAAGATATAGAGATGTCATACTCTCGAGAGAAACTATCTCTCACTCCTTGTAACCCGAGTGCACTGTTCCTTGCCTACTGCCAAAATGCATATCCTTTACTTCTCTCTAAGGTGGTTTGCGAGTACAATTCATAATGTACTCATGGCTTTGTCCTCGGCTATTTACTTGGCCGGACTTGGTGGAGTTCGGCGAGATGAAGAAGGAGTTGACGACGTCTATGCGAGCTAGGAACGTCTTCCCGGTCGGTTGCTCGTAGGGTTATGGCCCGACTTGGGCCATGCGAACGCTTTCATCTGAAATATTTCCAGCTGTGTGATTGTTGATCTCCTGCCATTGTGGCTCTTATGTAAGCATTGGTCATGTGACCTGTTGTAACCTTTTTATTCGGTACTGTAATGGATGATGTATTTGATAACAGTTCGGTTATGCTTTCATGATACACTGATCATGGGATCGTGAATGTGTATGCATAACGGGTGTTTCGGACAGCTAGTCCGGGGCCCCACAGAGCTGGTATCAGAGCCATCCTGACTGTAGGAGACCTTAGTTAGCATGGACGTTAGTTAGGAAACCAGTATTTTGGGAAAACCTATTTACAAAACAAATTCTTTCTTTGGTAGACAAAGAATATCTTCTAATCTTCTTATCCCTTCAAAACCTCTAATTCCTACATTGCTATCTGATTTTTAAGGACTTCGAAAACTTTTAATTCTACTATCTCGTCCTTTTTCCAAATCAACATATTGGACGATGCCCCCAACTCAGACTCGGAGACTCAAAGTCGAAGATGGATCAACCCTTCAGGAAGTCTCAAGTATGTCTGACTGCAGCTGCAAAAAGATTGGATGTCGATTAAGTAGTGCGCGAATAGGGATAATAAGATCATATTTTTGGTTGTAACCAAAGTCTGTCAAGGAGCTGACCTTGTTCCTCTTTGGATTTGCACTTTTGCAGTCGTCAAGGATCAAGTCGTCATTTCTTGACTAGTAATTTTAGGCCCATCACAAGGAGCTGTCATCCATGGAGCTCTTCAGCAATTACTCCCTACGATTTGAGACCAGAAGATTCTATGCAGCTATCGCCCCCAACTCAACATCGACGGCTGAACATCAGGTCTACTTCACCACCAACTTCTACAAGAATCAGTGTTGTCGTCAATATCAGCAAAATGAAGACGTCTGCATCTCTGACCAATCGAAGCCTATAGGATGGATAGGACAAACTCAATTGCTTCGATTGAGCTACCCTCTCGTATTAGGCATCCCTGGGTACTTAATGTACCTCGATTGGTTTTCATGATTGCACGTGGTTCTGAATTTGCTGCTTGAGTGCTTGTGATTGCTTGTTGAGTGAATGTTTGTTTTGGCCTTTCGGCCTGGAAAACCATTGTTGTGTGCTAACCTTGTCTAGGAAACCCCCCAAAGTTGTTTCTCTTCGCATCCGCTCCAGTTCCTAGTAGAGATTTTAACTGTAGTTGGCGAAGTAAACGGGAAAACCTAACTCTAACTTGGGTAATAACTGCTGGATACAACCCTGTTTTCCCGAAATGCCCAACTCCAGTACGACATTCAACTCAAGACACCAGGCGATGCCAACGAAGAAGAAGCCAGTACCTTCAAGATCGACTGCAACTCCACGAGAAAATGAAGCCCTACTAATTTTGGACAAACCGTAGAGCATAATCGCGCTAACCTCGAGGTATCTTCTTAGAACCACACTCTAACGAGTTAAGTGGGTGGTGACATCGAAGCCAAGTTACTCTACAAGGTCCATCTGATCCTCATCCAGTGAAGCCTTTGAAGACAATTCAAGACTCAAGATTTGGTGTACTTTAATAAGCACCAACCGTAAAGCTGAAGAATGTTTTCGACGACTGTTGTTGCTTTATGTGAAGACCCACCAGAAGTTCCGCTGACTTACTAACTTAACGAGCGCCTTACGGAATAGTAAACGCAGTGCGTGCCTCTTGAAGCTGAGGACTGCACTTCGCCCCTGAAGATTCTTTAACTCAACATAGGAGATCGATGACTTTCTTCAAAACCGCCCAACATGACTCCATGGCAGAAGCTCTGAGTCTTTACGAACCCCCAATGAACAATCTTAAGGGTGGAAGACTTCGTCTTCCACTAAAATTTTAAAGCTAACCCTAAAACTTTTGAACCCTCTAAATCACCGCTAGGGTGCTCTAACTCTCCAAGGCTTGTGGACCCCTCAAGGATTACTCGGAAGCTACAGATCTAACACCGGCATAGAGAAGTCAATCTCTTCACGAAGCTTGTCCTCGGCGGAAATCTAGTGTCTCTCAGAAGCTGAAGCTATGACCCTATCGACAACAACACGTCTACTGGAAGATGAAGTCTAACTTCAGTCAACCTATAAAACATTTCTTGTCCTACGATTAGTAATCTCGGGACGAGATTATTTTAAGGGTGGAAGGTCTGTAACACCCCAACTTTTGTAACCTTATTTAAGCCAAGATTAGTAGTGTGAAAATCAGGGCCAACAAAAACTTTTTGTGTTAACATCTTGATACCATGTTTCTTGCATGTTTTTCTTGATTGGTGTGTTAGCATGTGTGTTTGAAATAATTGTTAAGCAGGATTGTGAGCCAACCCAATCCTTGTGCCCTAGTGATCATGTCATTCAAAATATTACTATCTATTTGACAAAACCAGTATCTTGGCAACTCCTCATATTTCAAGTGTTTAAACTTTTTCTAAGATAAAGAGCCAAGATTATTTTACCAAAAAGATTTTTTTTCCAAGCTAAGTATTTATAAAACCTATAGGGATCTCAAAGTGGGTGTGATCCCACTACTTTGCAAAACCTTATTTTATCAATGTGTTACAAATGGATTTCAAACAGTTTTAAAGACTAAAAAAAAATGAGGAGATGTTTCTGTCTCCACTATTTTCTAGAAAAACCTTGCGAAATCTCACTATCTTATTTAGAACCCCTATCCAAACCTTATCTAGACATGATCATCATTTGGCACTTGTTTAGCACTGCTTCTGGAAATGCTTGTATCTTGTTGTGTTGACCTTGATTGACAATGTGCATTACCTTGTGTGACTTAGGTTGGCCTTGAATGATTTGTTTGTATTTCTTTTCCTCTTCAAGTGGGAATGAACTGGAAAATCCAAGCTTACTCTCTAGAAATCATGATCACTATCCTCGTGACCGTTTTCCAACTTCCCTATTTGTCCCTCTCTTAAAGATCAGTTTACTTCTTCTTTGCTTGTTAAACCCTTCTCTGGTTTAGCATGGGATTTCCAAATTTTCTCTCTAATTTTAAAAACCTTATATTTCATTTTCCTATTTGTCAAACCACTCTTGTTTTATCAAATGATTTTCAAAAATCATTTTCCTAATTTAAAAAAAAACCTAGGGTGACCTCGGACCCTATTTACCATGCCCTTCTTTTCCAAATTATTTTTGATCAAATAATTTTACTTTAACCTATTTACTTGTTTTCATTAATGCATGCGATGGTGATAATGCCATTTCTTCCATTTCTCCTGTTCCAAAATTCTTTAAAAATTTACTGCATTGCGGGATAGTGCTAGTAGATACAGTTTAACTCAAAATGGCATATTTTACTTCTTCAAATTTTCAAAGGCTTTGTTTACCAAAATTCTTTCGAATTTGGCCGTAGACACGGAAAGTAAATCCAAGTGCCCTTTGGCAACCTCTCAATTTTTCAAAAGTTGGGCATGATCTTTATAGGCGATCCAAACAAGTACCCATTAAATTGGAATCTAAATAACAACCTTTGGACACCAAATGTACCCATCTTAACTCTTTTACATCACCACCTCATCCACCTAGTAATGATCATGGTAATAGACCATTTGATCATTTCGTTTTATCAATCTCCTTTCCCTTAGCTAGTTGTTGAGCTCATCCCAAAACTTTGCCAAACTCAAACCTGGACCTAACCATCCTCAACTCCATCGCCTAGCCAGCATGTATTGTTCTATTTGGGCAAGACACAAGTCCATCCATGCTTGGCACTAGGGAATACCCACTACGTCATATGCATGTCCATCCTTGATTAAAGCCTCATCTCTCTCTATCATATTCCTTCCTAACCAGCTGCTAGCCAAGGACGCACCTGCAGCACCCTACCTCTCTGGTCAGCCCTTCTACTGGCCTATTCCCTTCCCTCTCTCTTCTTGGCGTGCATGCTCATGGCATGTCTCAATCTTAATCGAGTGATCCTGCCCATACCACCTCGCCAAGAGCCTCCCCTGTCCCCCCCTTGATGCGTCCCAGTCACGCCCTCGACTTTGTTTGTTTCCTTTCGGCCGTGCTCGACCGTGCTCTGAGAGCCGACAGTGCATCGAACACGTGGTGGGCGTCTTCTCGTCGGCCTCCCTTCGCGCTGACCGACCACCTCCTTCCCTGAGCTCTCGCCTGGAGACGCGCCCCAAGTCCCGTGACCCTCTGGGGCAGCCCCGCTCCCCTCTTTGTCCCCTTCTCTCTGGATACACCCGCCGCCAGACACCACCTGTCCGCGGTGACCACGTCACCAGGACGGACAGCACCTCCCCGCTCAGGTCGGACCAGCAGGCACCTCTCCCTTACTTTGGTCTTCTGCAGCACCGCCCCGCCACCCAATCATCCTCGAGGGATGCCGCCATCGACTCCGTGAACCATGCCTGCGGTGCACTGCATGGATGCAGATAAATCACGAGGCTCCCGACCGTCTCACTCCACTGCACTCCACACCTCCCCTCTTCCTCTCTGGAACGCCAGGGATGAAACCCTACTTCGTTTCCCCTCCTTCCAAACAAGAAACCGAGTTGAAGCTCATATTCCGCCGCTCGTCGAGGCCGAAGTTGCAGCCACTTCTCCGCCACTCCGCTCTCCATCTCGGTTCCATAATCTTCCGCTTAACACTGCCATCCTAACCTTGCCTTTCTTCTTCTCAGAAACTCGCTGGAGCGCCGCTCTCGGTTTCATCCGTGATGGTGGCCTCGTCTCCAACAACGCCGTCGTCAGCATGCATGCCCGTGTCTGCTCCGTTCCCGACGTGGAGCTCATCCTCAACCTTGCCGTTGTTCTGGGAACCTGCAGGCCATATCCGTCGAGCGAAATCGAGCGGCCATGCGAGGCACCCCACTTGCCGGGAGACCGATTTCATGGCGGTTCCGTCCTGCTCGCCATCGTCGACACGGACCTCGCCTCGGGCGCGCCAACGACCGGAGACCCACCTGCGCGCTCGAGGATGCCGAGACCAACTTCTCCGTCCATCCTGCGTTGGCTACCCGTCATCTCCGACCCTTCCTCGGCGAGCCGCTGCACCGTCGCCGTCGAGCGCCGCCATGTCTGGACGCTGTCCACAGCGTCGCGAGGAGCCGCCCCGGCCATCTGCGCTGGGCCTTGCATCACCCGATCCACCGCGTGGCGTTGCCCGCGGCCCCCGCCTCCGCATCGTCCCCGCCGCCTCCGGCCGCACCTCGGTGAGCATCTGTCGCCTCTATTTCTCTTTCGCGGCCGCGCAGCTTGGTTCACGTCATCGCAGGAGCTCGCGTCGAGGAAGGACGCGTAGCAGATCGTCGGATCTTGATCCGTAGGCTGCATGCAGCCCAACTGCATGCATGGCTACAGGCCATCGGGCCCCGCCCTGGGCCGTTTAATCTCCAGCATCTCCCGCATGCCCGCGGCAAGGATCTGGGCCGGATCTGACCCGAGCCTGTGTTTCGGCCCGATTTCCCTCCCCTTTTCTTTTTCAGGGAAAATCATGTCTGATATTGTGTTAGAGAGCTTTTAAATCACCAAAAATTCCTCAGGTGTCCAAATGACCTTATTAAAAATATTACATGTTTTTAATCAAATTCCTAACCACCCAGTACCGCATGCATGTGCTTTCATTGTATAGATTTGTACTGGTTATTATTCTCTTGGAATGATGCCCTTGCAGTAATTAGTTCATTGTTGTAGCTGTGTAAATCTTTTTGCAGTGAGACAAAATTTGTTGGAAAGTAGATCTTTGTAGCTTCATTTTGGTATAGGATACACATGCAGGAGATTCCTGGATTTTTCAAGGTTAATAGTTTCAGATCTGGTCAGTAGGTCCTTGTGTGATTTTTATTTTGAAAAATAAAACTGTTTTTGAAACAAACCCAAATCCCAGTACTAGGTATCACCTTACGCTACTAGTGTGACAAAGGAATTATTTTTGTGAGCTTTATTTAATTTTTAGGAAGTTTATAACCAAAACAGGGTACCTTTTTAGTATAAAAATTGTGGTAATTATTTTATAGCTCGGAAAAATGTCAAACCAATTTTGGTGGATCAAAGTTTTAAGTACCTATCTGTTGGTATGTTTGTTACTGGCTTGTTATATTCTGATCTTTGTGTGCCTTGAAAGTGGATTGCTCTAGTTTCTGCCTTGTCAAAATATTTAAAAATATTTAAAAAATTATTTTTGAAAACTTCCAGTGCATGTGAGTTCCACATGTTAATAAATTCCAGTAGATATGCTTCATGTATTTTTGTGAGCAACAGAAAGATTTAGGTCATTTATTTAGTTCCTAAGACATTTCTGGTTTTATAAAAATCATATCTATTGTTTTAAAAACCCAAATTTAGTGAATCCAATTTCTGTAGCTTTATAAAATCAAGTTTTACGCTCTGTGATTTTACCAAATTTTTTTATGTGCATTTTTATAGAGTGGTTTGTTAATGTGGTGTTACTGCTTATTTTACCCATAGGGAAATTGTGTTGTTTTCGTTTAAAAAAGTTTTGTAATGAACTTTGGCACCAAACCCTTTTTGATGGTTTCCAAGATTCATTACCTGCCTTTACTCGTGCGGATTATATCTTGGTGTGAGGTAGAGCCTTTTTATGCTAATAGCTATTTTGTTAAGGTCTTTTCTAGTGACGATAAAAATAGTCCTTTTATAAATAAAATCTTGCCATAGGTGCTATTTGATTGATTTGTTTAGGGCCTCTGATTGATTGGTTTGCTACTAGATTGAGTGTGTAGGTGCTGTTATGGCTATGTGCTGATTGTTCGCCTTTTATTTTGCGACGTTAGAATGCGAACGCTACCGGAGAAGGTGAGGATTTCGAAGAGGAAGGAAGCGCAGATGATTCGTGAAGATGAAGTCCAGGGACAAATAGCCAACCAAGGCAAGCCACCTCTTGATGCATATCTCATCCTAATTATCTTACTCTTGCATTATTGGCACTTTTATAAATTGCATGTTTTATTTATTTATGTGAGTGGTCCTGCCACTCGGTGTTTTACTATTCCACCCTTACGGGTGCGGACCTCGTTGGTACCTAATGATCCCACCTCTATTAGTGATATGGTGCTTATCACCTTGTCATCCTTGTCGCCATTTTTCAAAGAAGATTTGGACTATAGGTGGGAGCCCTGGAAAAATGGTTATGAACATGTTTTCCTGAAAAGAAGTTTTTCGAAAACCTTGGAATGGGGTAGCCCTGCCCAAGTGTGGTTTTGATTAATTGTTTTTGAGCGAGAAAGGACTTGCTGGGAGCAAGGGAAGTGAAGAAAATTGTTTTCGAAAAACCTTTTGTTGATCGAGTACATCACCGGACCTAGCGGTACAACCACACTACCCTTTAGTGGGACGGGCGTAGCGTAGTAGTTTGTCTCGCCTTAGTTTGGGTCCCGCAAGTGTAAGGGGTAGTCCGATCATGGACACCTATCGACCGGGCCTTCCCGACGTACTCGGGGACGCCTTTCCTTCTCTTTAGATGGCAGGGGTACAACCTATGAGCTCCCATTGAATAATGCCCCGCAGTTGGTCGCGGCATTCCGGAGGGTCGAGCTGGTCGGGGAATTTGCTACTCCTGGGTAAACGACCCCTCGGACTCTGGTGTTGGGAGGTACAACTCTAGGCGGCATGTCTTAGGCTAAGGCGAGCAGGCGAAAAACTACGATCGTGTACTTGTCGTGGCATATGTTGTTATGCAGGGATGATGCCCACACGATAAGTATTCGGATCTTGTGGGGAAAGTGTACAACCTCTGCAGAGTGTAAATCTATTCGAATAGCCGTGTCCGCGGCAATGGACGTGGGAAAGGAAGTGCTGAGTATCAAAGGGAGTTTTGGTTTATAAAAGTGTTTTTTCTCACAAATGTTTCGGGAAAATGATGCCAGTGGGACTGGTGGAGATGTACATCAGGAGGTACGGTGGAAAGTTGGAAAAGTTGTTTTGGCCATATGAGATGGCCGGAAAGGAAAATGGGTCACCCTTACCTATTAGTCTTCAAAAGAAACTTGTTTTCATAAAGGTTTTCAACAAAGATATAGAGATGTCATACTCTCGAGAGAAACTATCTCTCACTCCTTGTAACCCAGTGCCTGTTCCTTGCTACTGCCAAAATGCATATCCTTTACTTCTCTCTAAGGTGGTTTGCGAGTACAATTCATAATGTACTCATGGCTTTGTCCCTGGCTATTTACTTGGCCAGACTTGGTGGAGTTCGGCAGATGAAGAAGGAGTTGACGACGTCTATGCGAGCTAGGAACGTCTTCCCAGTCAGTTGCCTGTAGGGTTATGGCCCGACTTGGGCCATGCGAACGCTTTCATCTGAAATATTTCCGCTGTGTGATTGTTGATCTCCTGCCATTGTGGCTCTTATGTAAGCATTGGTCATGTGACCTGTTGTAACCTTTTTATTCGGTACTGTAATGGATGATGTATTTGATAACAGTTCGGTTATGCTTTCATGATACACTGATCATGGGATCGTGAATGTGTATGCATAACGGGTGTTTCGGACAGCTAGTCCGGGGCCCCACACATAGACCGCTATCCAGCATGCATCTATGCCTAAAAAGTCCACCTTCAGGTTATCATCCGAACCCCTTACAGTATTAAGTTGCAAAACAACAGACAATTGCATTAAGTATGGTGCGTAATGTAATCAATAACTACATCCTTAGACATAGCATCAATGTTTTATCCCTAGTGGCAACAGCACATCCACAACCTTAGAACTTTTTGTCACCGTCCCGCATTTAATGGAGGCATGAACCCACTATCGAGCATAAATACTCCCTCTTGGAGTTAAGATCAAAAACTTGGCCAGAGCCTCTACTAATAACGGAGAGCATGCAAGATCATAAACAACACATAGGTAATAACTTGATAATTAACATAACATAGTATTCTCTATCCATCGGATCCCGACAAACACAACATATAGAATTACGTGATAGATGATCTTGATCATGTTAGGCAGCTCACAAGATCCAGACAATGAAGCACATGAGGAGAAGACAACCATCTAGCTACTGCTATGGACCCATAGTCCGGGGGTGAACTACTCACTCATCACTCCGGAGGCGACCATGGCGGTGAAGAGTCCTCCGGGAGATGATTCCCCTCTCCGGCAGGGGTGCCGGAGGTGCTCTCCGAATCCCCCGAGATGGGATTGGCGGCGGCGGCGTCTCGGTAGGTTTTCCGTATCGTGGCTCTCGGTACAGGGGGTTTCGCGACGAAGGCTTTAAGTAGGCGGAAGGGCAACGCGGGGGACACACGAGGGCCCCACACGCCAGGGCCGCGCGGCCAAGACTCGGGCCGCGCCGCCTGTTGTGGCGGCGCCTCGTGGCCCCACTTCCTTTCCCCCTCGGTCTTCGGAAGCTTCGTGCAAAAATAGGACCACAGGCGTTGATTTCGTCCAATTCCGAGAATATTTCTTTACTAGGATTTACGAAACCAAAAACGACGTAAAACGAAGAATCGGCTCTTCGGCATCTCGTTAATAGGTTAGTGCCGGAAAATGCATAAATACGACATATAATGTGTATAAAACATGTAGATATCATCAATAATGTAGCATGGAACATAAGAAATTATCGATACGTCGGAGACGTATCAGTTTCCACCTCCCGCACCTTGGCTGCCATCCTGGCTTGTCCCTCGAGTTCTTCTTGGATCTCTCTGGAAGTGGGGATCCGGCCTAGTGCAGTGCTGGAAGAGGCGGAGAATGGTTGAGCTAGCCTGATGTCGGAAACAAATGGTGGCAGGTATGCAATGGGATCCGGGCAGATTGGTTCTAATGTGCTGGGTTCCGGGCTATTCGGAGAACTACCAGTACAGTTTGGTGAACCATGTGACATGCTTCCGGCTGCACCCATGCAAAACTAAATTGAGTAACCGGATCTACACTAGTCTTTCTTCTACGAGGCCGGCGCATATACCGTTAATGGTGCGGTGGTCCGATGGAGTTCCGGTGAAGTCGAGGTCGCCGAACTTGAAGCAAACTCCACCTCTTGACCACGAATCGGCGGCGGGAAGGATTTCCCGTTCAACCGTGATGATCTAGGTGTGAAAGGAGGCTTGGAACGGCGGCGAGCGAAGCTTTCCGCGGGAGAGTTCGCCGGAGTCAAGATCTGTTAGGCGGCGCGGCACGAGGAAGAAGACGAGGTGGGTGAGACGGTGAAAGAATGAGAAGTTACCGCGCGTGGGGGTATTTATAGACCTCACGTGGAGATTCGTGTTTTGGATCCGACGGCGGAAACTGAATGGTCACGCCGTTGGATGCATGACACGTGTCTTAGGTTAAAAGCGGTGAAACGATGTGCAGGTAACTTAACTGTGCGCTCCCGAAGTTTCCGGCTAGAGATTCGCATCTCCGAAAATTTAGCGCGGGAAAAAAGGAAGTTGTGCGCGGGAAAAGCGGAAAATCTGTTACGTTGTCATTACTGAAGAACAAGAGATTTCCGAGAAGACGACATCGGAAACAAGGAAGTTTTTGAAGCTCTTCAAGATTCTCTTCGGATCCGAGCTGAATGAAGTCGGAGGAATGATGAATCTCGGAGAACTTCGGGGGCTACTGTTGTGGGTATACTTTATGGGTATATCAACGACATTGCCTAGATCCGGCAAGCCCGGGTGGCCCACAGATGGTGATGTGGCATGTGGCCCATCGGGCGTTCCAGTTGCTGTAGATCCTGAAGGATGAAGTCCAGCCCAGGAACAGGAAGCCGGATCCCAACCAACCTACAAAGGAGGCCGGATCCGTGAAGGCACATGAAGTATCCGGATCCAGCACGGTCATGATGGAAGGCGGATCCTTGACGTACACGACAACATATTGTACCGTAGTTAGGCAACTTGTATTCCGGATAGGACTCTCCATGTAAACCCTAGATCCGTGCGCCTTTATAAGCAGGATCTCGGGAGCCCTAGAGGCACAACCACAACTCATTGTAACCACGCGAAAGCGCCCAGATAATTCCAGACAAGCAGCAGTAGGCCTTGCCATCGTGCAGGTGATCCGAAGCTAGGTAAATCGCGTACCACCTGTTGCGGTCAGAAACCCACCGGCGAGCAGCGACGGGCAACACGGTAGAGCCGGGAGGCTCCCAGGGCTGCGGCTGGCCCTGGCCCCTCCGAGCGACGGCCCGCAAAGACTCCGGCACGCACGTCCGATGCTGGTGCAAGGGCGTGCCACCTGACCTATACCGGTCGGGAAGGTGTTGGATTGTGCCTCGCTTAGTTTCCTGCATGGCATACACGTAAACATTAAATACGAGCCTCGATCGGCTCTCGAGGTTGTCCCGTGAATCGGCTCAAGGAGCCGATCCACCCATGATCCGTACGAGGTGTACGGTCAGATGGTGGTCCTGCTTGATCAAAATAAAGCTAAAACAACCTACTATGATTTAGGGTTTTCACCACATAATCGGAACATCCTACTCGTGATTGAGCCTGGCGGCCACGCACGGTGATCGTAAACCGACCCTAGACAAGGCCTAAAAACCAACACGAAGTTGATCCTCGGAACATCTTGTCTAGGGCTAGCAAACTACACCCTACGCGCCACTGGATCCTTCAACCCGTTTGTAAGGCCTAACTATGCAGATATTAAACTAATCCTTGAAGGACAAGGAGCAATCATAACGGATCGGATCTACTAAATAATGACCAAGCGGGGTGCCGCCCTTACACCCAAGATAGGTGTAAGGGCGGCTAGACATCTAAGGGTTGCACGACGATAGCATATGATACGATGAACAATGCTAACCCTAAAACATCTATGATAACTACGTTGCTCGCCATCAACAAGGCTTCAGCACGAGCAACGCATGAGCAGCGAATAAACGTGTACTGCCTAGATCGCAAGATGCGATCTAGGCAGCATGATGCTTACCCGGAAGAAACCCTCGAGACAAGGGAGTTGGCGATGCGCCTAGATTGGTTTGTGGTGAACGTGATTGTTGTTTATTTCATAAACCCTAGATACATATTTATAGTCCGTAGACTTTCTAACGTGGGAATAATCCCAACCGGGCACGAGTCAAACTCTATCTAAACGACACGTATCCTACTATGTTACAGATACAAGGGCAAACTAGCCCAAATTTCGTATACAAGGCCGGTTCATGTATTTCTTCCATATATATTCTTCAAGCCCATCTCCAATCGCGGCCCACCTCTGATCTGGTCAAATTCTGGTGATAACACATGCCCCCTGGTTTTGGAAATGACAATTCCAAAATCACTCTGTTTTTTCTTCGTCGGGTCATGTCGTGGCAGAGCAGAACCGCTGCAGGGTCTTTCATCATGTCGCCTCGCCTCCTCAGCTTCTCTGCGTGAATGGACAGATTCGGCATCATGTCCTCGAGAACCGGCATGGCATTAAATCTCCACTATACCCCCTTTATTTATCTGTGCCGAACGGTTCGCCACTTCATCCCCTTGCTCTGTTCTGTCCATCAGCACCCAAAAAACCCTCTTTCCCTGTAGCAATGTCTTCCTCTTCCTCTATCTCCTCAGGCCTCTCCTTCCAATCTTCCTCCTCGAGCGAGCAGGAGTGGAACTTTGACCACATACCAGATGGCCCACCCGAAGCACTCGTCGGGTCAGAAGGTGACTTACCTCTGACCGATGGGGAGGACGACCTCGAGTTCCTCATCGAAGGGGAGCTGAAGAGCGAGAGTGAAGACGACCTCCACTCCTGGGCGAACCCCACCTCCTCCGACAAGGAGGAGGAAGAAGAAGAAGTAGAGGAGGAAGAAGAGGAGGATGATTCCTCCTCCTCCGCCGGGTATCCGCCGGCGAAGCGCTCCCGCGCGTGGGCGGACAGCGAGGACGATGACGAGGAAGGAGAGGAAGAGGAGGAGGATGATTCCTCCTCTTCCGCTAGGTATCCGTCGGCGAAGCGCTTCCGCGCTTGGGCGGACAGCGAGGATGATGATGATGACGAGGAAGAAGAGGCTTCGGCCGAGGGCTGGGGCAGCAGCGACGAGGAATTCTCCGGAAGTAGCGCCGACGGCAGCTCCGATGCCGACGATGAGGCCAGCGAGGATTAGCAATGTAGGATTAGTAGTTCCTGAGCAATCGGATCTTCTTTTGTTCTTCCTTTCTTGAGCAATCGGCTCTTCATTGTAAAAATCCTCTCTTATTAATGAAGAAGACATTTCTCAGCTGATTCTGTCCCTTTTCCAACTTTGCCGATTAAAGTGAGTCAACACATTAAGAGCCGATGGCAGAGCATCGGCCCTCGCCATAAAACGCGAGCAAGGCCAACTCTATCGTCCTTTCAAATGGTAACCTGCGACTTATCTGAAAGAGCAAAACTCAAATCCCCAAATCGCCCTTTGAACAGATCAAACCCACGGCCACATGAACCTCAGATGTCAATCGCGCAGGTTCGTAACTGCAACGGACTCAAAGCAACCTCATCCAACGCCCATGCTATGGTCTCAGTCCTGAAGGTGATCCTTAACCACTCCTTATTGTTCGAACATAACGCCTTGCTTTATCTTTTGCATCAACAGGAACGGCCCTGACCGTGTAGATGATGATGGCTTTCCCTTTCCAATTCCTTTCAACAGCTCTAGTGGTCTTCTCTTGCAACAACTCACCACCTTGGAAGAGGGTTATGATGGCGGGCTAGCCGATGAAACCCCAATCGGCTTCTAAAAACAGAGCATTCACCAAATCAGCTGTCCCCCGAGCCTCAGTCAAGGCGAGAACGGCGGTGAGGACACACAGTTCAGACAAATGGACCTATGCTCGTGCAAAACTGAGAAAACCACCACACAGAGCCAGCCAAACTTGCCACCATCGATCACCTTTTCTTCCGTTGAAAGCCGATATCGTAGACGAAACACCAGCGGCTTAATGAGTCAAAAGGCTGGGTTGGATGCCAAAGCGACGCTTCGACGAGTACCGCTGAACCGGCGACCTTGCGCAACGGGTTGGAAATCCTCGAAGAGAAGGTTCCGGCACCGAAATCGGCTACTGCCGCTGAGGAAGCTCTCATTGTCCACCCCCTCCAGGAAGCAGAAGGCCATCCGTGTCTTGAACACGCGGCAGGTAGATCCTGTGTAATTGTACTAGAGTCGATGGCTGTGCATCGGCTTTGTTCCTTAGCTCTAAAGTCGATGTACGTGCATCGGCTGTACGTCATGAAAAGTTTTTTTTACTGGCCGATTTTCTATCGGCCCCCAGTATTTCACTGCACATGTATCGCACATGTTCATCTGATTAGGTGCCCCCCGAGCCGATTCTGCCAGGTAACTGCTGATATCGGCTGTGTGGTTAGCCAAGGCACTATATGTGAACGTCGGCTCTGTTAGGACCAGTGTTGACTTCTTCCAGCTCATCAGCCGACGTAAACCCATTGCCCATTAGATCGACGTTGAACCAAGGCAGAACGCATGGTGATGATAATTTTGGCCGATTGCTGGAATCGGCCTCCATGTTGATCGAATCGCTCAATGAAGGTTTTGCGATGTTCCTCCATAGATCCTTGGGGCCGATCACACGGATCGGCATCGCCACGTTTGTCCATAGATGTTGCTCTTGTTACACGGCCAGGACGGTGGATAAGACCAGCCTTACCCCGTCTTTCGTCACGTCGATGCGCTCGCAGTCGTCCAAATTGATGCCTGAGAGTGGCTCTTGGCCTGTTGTCTCCCAAACGTTCATGCCAGCCGTCGAAATCTCGGCTGAATCATCTGCGTGGACGACCTCTACTTCATCTCCATCCCACTGTATCAAGCATTGGTGCATCGTGGATGGAATGCAACAGTTGGCGTGGATCCAATCTCTTCCTAGCAGGACAGCATAGGTGCTCTTGCTGTCGACAATAAAGAACGTCGTAGGGATGGTTTTTCTTCCTATGGTCAGATCCACGTTCAGAACACCTTGTGCGTCAGATGCTTGGCCGTTGAAATCGCTCAGTGTCACATTGGTCTTGATCAGATCCGAGCTAGAGCGTCCCAACCGACGTAGCATGGAGTATGGCATAATGTTGACTGCCGCTCCGGTGTCCACCAGCATCTTGTTGACAGGCTGCCCATTGATATAGCCTCGCAAGTACAGGGCCTTCAGATGTCTGTAGCTTCTTTCTCGTGGCTTCTCAAAGATAACCGGCCGTGGGCCGCAGTCAAGTTGTGCCACGAGTGCTTCGTCTAATCCTCGGAGCACTAAACTCCGTTGGAAGGATGAACACCATGTTTGTGCCAGCCGCTCATCATCGGCTTTCTTTTGTCTGGGGCGCCACTCTTTCCTTTGTGGCCGACCTTCTTCGTCCAGGGTTCGCTGAATTTTAACGGCCAGATCAGGCCGCGCCTTCCTCAACGTGTGCAGGTATAACCTCTCGGCTTCCTCCAAACCACGTAGTCGCTGAACCCTACGCTTTTGGGAACGGCTGAGTCCATCAGGGCACCACCTTGGCCGGTGGTACTTATCTTCTTCTTCATCATCGTCTTCTAATTCCTCGAGATCTTCCACCCGAGAGGACTCGGCGTGCTTGTTCCGAGGCGGGAGAGGCCCTAGACGTTTGAACACGGACACGTTAGCTGCATCCTTCTTCTTCGTTTACATTCGGGCAGTTGCCGATTGTAGGCAATCGGCTCATTCCTGAATCCCAGCGAGTGTACGAAGAAGGGATAGTCCCAGTGCCTATCCACGTCGTCTTGCTCTCTCGACTTTTCCTTGGCGTGGCGCTCATATCTCTCCTCGTCGCGATCATGCCGACGATGTCTCCTGGCATCCCTAGCTAGACGATCCCTTTCGTCCTCGCTGTTATACCGTCGGCGTTGGTCATATTGACTCACATACTTGTTGAGGAGGTGATCAGAGAGAGGTCGGCTGATATCTTACGTTCCTCACTTCTCCCTCCGTGATGTAGCGCTTGCCATCGTGACGGAGCCGATCGCGTGGAACGGCTTCCACTGTGTCCTTGCTATGAGAGCAGCTGCCCTCGTCTCCGTCCTTACCAGAGTGGTGCCCAGGTCCTACCATGTTGATATTGAACGAGAATCCTGGCTGGCACCCTCCATGGTAAGTGCACTCCACCATGTTAACGGCGGGGAAGGGGTGTGTGTCAACCTTCATGGCGTGCCGGCTGAAAATTAGACGCCCTTGTTCTATCGCCATTTGGACTCTGCCGACGCCACACCCTGCAGTCGTTGGTGGCGTGGGTGAACGTGTTATGCCATTTGCAGTATGGCTTTCCGTTCAGCTCCTGCGCCGTGGGGATCTTGTGGCCTTCGGGTACCTTTAGCTGTTTCTCCTTAAGTAAGAGGTCGAAAATTTGTTCAGCCTTGGTGACATCGAAGTCAAACCCTCTTGGAGGACCTTGTGGCTTAACCCACTTACAGGACACGGGGCTTGCCCCCCGAGTCCATTCAGCCACTGCTACCTCCTGATCTCCCGCAGGCCTTCATCCTCATCCGCCTCAACCAGGACCACCGCACGCTTGAATTTATCCCGGTATACATCCGGGTGGCGCTGTTCATATAATGACGGCTTCGCACCATGTGCGCCGATGAAGGGTAGTCTGCTTGGGAGGCCACGTCCTTGATTGGTGATGCCGGACCCACCACCGCCAACTCGATCGCTTCTTTTTCGGTCACACGAGTCGAATAGAATCGGTTCCTAACGTTTCGAAGCGGCTGGATGTATTCCGACACTCGTTTCTCCGCGCTTCGTCGTACTTGTGCTAGATCGGCAATGCCAGCCTCGGAAGCCTCTGAGTGATACTGCATGTGGAACTGCTCCTCCAACTGCTTCCAAGTCCGGATTGAGTCTGGTGGCAGCGATGCGTACCACCCGAAAGCCGATCTTGTGAGGGACCCGTGCGAAGAACCTCACACGCAGCTCATCCGATGCTGAGATCGTGCCCGACTGTGCCAAATATCGGCTCACATGCTCGATTGAGCTGGAACCATCCGATCCACTAAATTTGGAGAATTCAGGGAGCCGATATTTGGGTGGTAGTGGGATCAACTCGTACTCGTTGGGGTACGGCTTGGAATAGCCGATTGCCCTCCTCTTTGGCACCATGCCGAACTGGTCTCTCAAGATTGTACTGATCTGATCCGCGGTGCTGGCTGCAGGAGTAGAACTCTGAAGATTTTCCGGAGTGGCATACTTAGCCAGCCATGCTTGCTTCTCAAGCTCTGAGCCAACTGCAGGAGTTGGGCTCTGGAGGTTTATCGGGGTGGCGTACTTGGCTAGCCACGTCTGCTTCTCGAGATCTGTCCCCGAAGTTCCTCCTGTTGTTCCAGAAGTCCCTGCTGTTGCAGTCTGGTTTGTGAGGGCCCGACTATCGTAGCCTGCGGCACGTATGTGCACGTGTATCCATGAGGGATCTCCTTAGGCGCCTCATGCAAGAACTGATAGTCACTAGGGTCACCACCGATCTTGTAGACGACGTATGCCGGTGAATTCGGCACCTCTGGTGCTGCCAACGCGAATGGCAGCGGTGGACGGGACTGGAGTGGCATCTCTCCTTGGTGAGTCCCTAGAGCTGGTCCCGACGGAGAGTACTGATGCTTCATGATTTCCTGGATCACGCGAAGAGCGACACGCTCCAAAGTGTTCACCAGGCTCTCAGAATGGCGGTGTAGCAAATGAGCTACCATGAAGTTAATCTCCTAACGCAGCGACCTGGTGCGTTCTTCTGACGGGGCGGACAGGTCCACTCCATCGAGTGCGCCTTCAGGTGAGAACCCTTTCCACCTGATGCCATGTGAGCGGGTTCTGTGAAAAGAGCCGATGAGCTCGGCTTTGAGGATCGCTTTGACCTCGTCATACTTCTTCTTGAGCTCCTCGGTCAGATCCTCGTACGTGACTGGAGTGCCTTCCGCCATCTCGGCTGTAGATGGCGATGCGGTTGATGTCGAAGATTGTCCCACCGGGCGTGCCAGAATGTGTTGCGGTCAGAAACCCACCGGCGAGCAGCGACGGGCAACACGGTAGAGCCGGGAGGCTCCCAGGGCTGCGGCTGGCCCTGGCCCCTCCGAGCGACGGCCCGCAAAGACTCCGGCACGCACGTCCGATGCTGGTGCAAGGGCGTGCCACCTGACCTATACCTGGTCAGGAAGGTGTTGGATTGTGCCTCGCTTAGTTTCCTGCATGGCATACACGTAAACATTAAATACGAGCCTCGATCGGCTCTCGGGTTGTCCTGTGAATCGGCTCAAGGAGCCGATCCACCCATGATCCGTACGAGGTGTACGGTCAGATGGTGGTCCTGCTTGATCAAAATAAAGCTAAAACGACCTACTACGATTTAGGGTTTTCACCGCATAATCGAAACATCCTACTCGTGATTGAGCCTGGGCGGCCACGCACGGTGATCGTAAACCGACCCTAGACAAGGCCTAAAAACCAACACGAAGTTGATCCTCGGAACATCCTGTCTAGGGCTAGCAAACTACACCCTACGCGCCACTGGATCCTTCAACCCGTTTGTAAGGCCTAACTATGCAGATATTAAACTAATCCTTGAAGAACAAGGAGCAATCATAACGGATCGGAT
Organism: Lolium rigidum; assembly: GCF_022539505.1. Classification (NCBI taxonomy): domain Eukaryota; kingdom Viridiplantae; phylum Streptophyta; class Magnoliopsida; order Poales; family Poaceae; genus Lolium; species Lolium rigidum. Next base: position 197,374,783 of record NC_061512.1, read on the forward strand.
CTACTAAATAATGACCAAGCGGGGTGCCGCCCTTACACCCAAGATAGGTGTAAGGGCGGCTAGACATCTAAGGGTTGCACGACGACAGCATATGATACGATGAACAATGCTAACCCTAAAACATCTATGATAACTACGTTGCTCGCCATCAACAAGGCTTCAGCACGAGCAACGCATGAGCAGCGAATAAACGTGTACTGCCTAGATCGCAAGATGCGATCTAGGCAGCATGATGCTTACCCGGAAGAAACCCTCGAGACAAGGGAGTTGGCGATGCCCCTAGATTGGTTTGTGGTGAACGTGATTGTTGTTTATTTCATAAACCCTAGATACATATTTATAGTCCGTAGACTTTCTAACGTGGGAATAATCCCAACCGGGCACGAGCCAAACTCTATCTAAACGACACGTATCCTACTATGTTACAGATACAAGGGCAAACTAGCCCAAATTTCGTATACAAGGCCGATTCATGTATTTCTTCCATATATATTCTTCAAGCCCATCTCCAATCGCGGCCCACCTCTGATCTGGTCAAATTCTGGTGATAACACCACCGTCCCGAGTGCTCTCCGCCCTATGGCCCCTACTTCTTCTCCCCCTCGTGAGGATCCCTCCTCCGAGGTACCGTCGAATAGGCAACGACACGTACCGTGGCATGCCATCTCTTGTGAACTAGTCACATGCTTGCAAGCTAATCAGACGACATTTCACCGAGAGGGCCCAGAGTATATCTATCCGTCATCGGGATGGACAAATCCCACTCTTGATCCATATGCCTCAACTCCACTTTCCAAATACTTAATCCCATCTTTATAACCACCCATTTACGCAGTGGTGTTTGATGTAATCAAAGTACCCTTCCAGTATAAGTGATTTACATGATCTCATGGTCGAAGGACTAGGTAACTATGTATCAAAAGCTTATAGTAAATTGAACTTAATGACGTGATCTTATGCTACGCTTATTTGGGTGTGTGTGTCCATTATATCATTCATCTAATGACATAACCTTGTTATTAATAACATCCAATGTTCATGATCACGAAACCATGATCATCTATTAATCAACAAGCTAGATGTAGAAGAGGCTTACTAGGGACTCCTTGTTGTTTACATAACACACATGTATCAATGTTTCGGTTAATACAATTATAGCATGGTATGCAAACATTTATCATAAACACAAAGATATATTATAATAACCACTTTATTATTGCCTCTTGGGCATATCTCCAACATCTAGCACCATCACTCCTTGCTCCAAGCTCCTAATTTCAATGACCAATTTGGCCTGCATGGGCTTGTGCCCTCAAAACTGTCAATATAAAGAAAGGAAAATCTAATGAAATAAGACAACCTAGATGTTATTTGATGGAATCCCATGGATGCATGAATGGCATGCCAAATCGATGTCGATTAAAACTATCAGTAGAAAATAAAGGAAAAAAATAAAATCAAGACAACCTATATATATTTGGTGGATGAGCCAGGGAATCTCAAACACAATAAACAGAAAGGATCGTATTTTTGAAAAGGAATAGAGACGAACTCAGAAAAAGGAGGGAGCTCGCACATTTTAGAGAAGCAGAGAGGCGATGTTGACAAACATTGTGCACCTCCTACGCATGTACCATTGGGCACTGATCGAGACCATGATCTTCAACCTTCATAACTGAAAACAATTTCTAGCAAAACAGGACACTGGTAATATTTAGAGTCAATCTTCACAAATCATATAAATAAAGTAAGATAGGGAAATGAGCCTTCCGAGAAAAGATTGTCAGAAATTTTGGGTCATACCAATTCAATCAAGGTCACCTATCATGCGGGGTTGAGGCAATGAAGATCTCGACCTTCGTGGACCTCAAGCCGCGGCGGTCTTTGGTGCCTAGGTTTGTGTCATTGTGTGTTTGACATACCTCCGGTGAGGGGAGCCTCATGGAGGGGAAAGAGAGGGAGCCATAGGGCGAGGGGTATCCGGGACAGTGTTACACGAGTTACCCTGCTTCGGATCTCACAATGGTGGTGAGACCCTACGTGCTGCTAGAATTCACTATAAGGCAACCAGTGAGCGATTACAATGAGTTGTGGTCTTGCCGCAATGGCTCCCAGGATCCAGCTTAAATAGGCGCCCAGATCTAGGGTTTACATAGATGAGTCCATGCTGGAATCTACTAGCCCTATCCTAGCTTGTACAACTTGCTACACAAGAAAAGTTCTGAATATCCTATGTTGGTTGGGATCCGGCTCATGATGACCTGGCCGGATCTGGGTAGCTTTCCTGCACCCGGACTCTGTCTTGGATCAATCAACAACTGGGTCACCCGGATAGGCCATAGGCCCATCCACCATTTGTGGGTCACCCGGTGATACGTCCAAAACGTATCTACTTTCCCGAACACTTTTGCTATTGTTTTGCCTCTAATTTGTGTGTTTTGGATTCAACTAACACGGACTAACGCCGTTTTCAGCAGAACTGTTCTGGTGTCTCGTTTTTGTGCAGAAAACAACTTTCAGGAAAAACCTCGGAATTTATGCAGAGGGCCCTATTTTCCCAGAATACTTACGGAGCCAGAAGGGCAAGTCAGGTGGAGGCCCGAGGGCCCCACACCCTAGGGCGGCGCGGCCCAGGAGGGGGGCGCGCGGCCCTAGCGTGTGGCCCCCTCGGCCGGCCTCCGACGCCCTCCTTTGGACTACTTATCGCCTTCGACCTAAAAACGCACGGAGAGAAGTCGAAGTCGCCAGAAACCCTCCAGAACGCCGCCACATCGCGAAACTCCGTCTCGGGAGCCAGAAGTCTCCGTTCTGGCACTCCACCGGGACGTGGAATTGGAGGAGATCATCGCCACCATCACCACCGACGCCTCTCCATCGACCAGCCATGTTTCCCCCATCCATGTGTGAGTAATTCCCCCGCTGTAGGCTGAAGGGGATGGTAGGGATTGGATGAGATTGGTCATGTAATAGTGTAAGATTGTTAGGGCATAGTGCCTAGTGTCCGTAATTGGTACTTAGATGATATTGTTGCAACTTGTTATGCTTAATGCTTGTCACTAGGGCCCGAGTGCCATGATCTCAGATCTGAACATGTTATTATTTCATCATGATATTCATTGTTTATGGTCTTACCTGCAAGTTGTATACACATGTCGCTGTCCGGAACCAATGGCCCCGAAGTGACGAAATCGGGACAACCGGAGGGGATGGTAGTGATGTGAGGATCACATGTGTTCACGGAGTGTTAATGCTTTGCTCCGGTACTCTATTAAAAGGAGTACCTTAATATCCAGATAGATTCCCTTGAGGCCCGGCTGCCACCGGCTGGTAGGACAAAAGATGTTGTGCAAGTTTCTCATTGCGAGCACGTACGACTATAATTGGAACACATGCCTATTGATTGCTTTGTACTTAGACACCGTTTTATTATTATCTGCAAATGCACTGCTTGATTGTTACATGAGTTTCTCTCATCCATGCAACGCCCGTTATCCGTCCCCGTGCCTACAATATTTTAATCCTGCTGTTTACTAAAATCACTACTGCTTTCTCTGTTACTCTGCTGCTGTTATTTCACTACCGCTATCTGCTATAAAACTGTTACTATCGATAAACTCTTGCGAGCAAGTCTGTTTCCAGGTGCAGCTGAATTGACAACTCCGCTGTTAAGGCTTTCAAGTATTCTTTGTCTCCCCTTGTGTCAAATCAATAAATTGGGTTTACTACCCGCGAAGACTGCTGCGATCCCCTATACTTGTGGGTCATCACCCGGGCTTGCCGGAATCATACGATGTCGGTGGCAATACCTATGAAGTATATCCACAACAGTAGCCCTCATAGTTCTTCAAGATTCACCATTTCTTTCGCCTTACTCAAGTCGTAGAAATTCTCCGACTTGTTTCTCTAACTCGACATTCTTCTCAGGATCTTGGAGAACTTTGACTTCAAATGCTTTTCCAAATTATTTGTCGGAAACGCTTTTCCCCCACAAGACTTCATCCATCGACCAAATCTTTAGATCCACTTTCCACATGAATATCTTGCATTGTTTCAAAATAGTCACCATGGTCTCACCCAGAATTTGGGGCGAGATATTCGCTCCACCAACTTAGGCTTAAATTTCGCGGGTAATTCCGACGGTAATAAACCTTTTTCCGCTTTTAACGCTAGGGTTTCCGACATGTGTCACACATCCAACGGTGCGGCGGTTGCGTTCTGACCACATGATGTGGAGCACGAATCTCATCCCCCAACTATAAATATTGAGGCAGTTGGGGTTTAACCCAAATATATTCCATTCCCCCCTTTTCACTGCTCTCAGGCGAGCGCCGCCTTCGAGCTCCTAGCGCAGTTCTGCTGGAACCTCGCCGAACCATCGCAGTAGTTCTCCCACCGTGCCGTGTTCTTAAGTTCGGCTAGCCACCTTGAAAAAACCTCATCGCCAGCGAATTCCACCACCGCGACAGCCATTCCGGTGAGGTCTTCGCCTTCAAGCTTTTGATCGAAGCTCGTAGTTGTGAATAGGTTAGTATGAATATTTCAATATAGTTTCCGGCTAGTTTAGTAGCATCATCTATGAAGAAATGTTGTCTCCGCCTCGGCCTTATCCTCTGATCGTTACGCCTCTTGCGTCCGCCCCTCCTCTGATGAAGATTATGTGGAGCTTAATGATGATTTTATTAATAGATGCAATGCTACTGCTGATGCAAGTAAAATTAAAAAGTTTCTCACACAATATACTGTTAGACATAAGCTATCTCCTGATCCTAAATTTGCCACATCTCCTATATGCATTAAGGATAAAGATTATGATTTTTCTCTTGATCTATCTCATATAGCTATTGTAGAGAAAGCACCCTTTTGTGGTACCGAAAAGAAAGTGATGTAGAACACATGATTGAACTTTCTTCTATGAGTAGCTTGTTTTCCGATGATATCAAGATGCGTACTTATTTTGTCGCTAAATTTTTTCCTTTCTCATTAAAGGATGATGCTAAAACTTGGTATAATAATTTGCCTCCTGGTTCTATTAAAAGTCCAACTGATTTGCGTGATGTTTTCTTTCGAAAATTCTTTCCTGCTAGTGCTCAACATGTTGCTTTACAGAAAATTTATAGATTTGACCAGAGAGATGAAGAGAAATTGCCTGAGGCTTGGGCAAGATTTTGTTCTCTTACCAGAGCTCGACCTGGACATGATTTAGAAAAGAATGATCTACTTGATATATTTTATAGTGGACTAACCATTGAGTCTAGGGCATATTTGGATAGTTGTGCTGGTTGTGTTTTCAGGAAAAGAACTCCGGACGAAGGCTGAAGAATTATTGGCTAAAATAGGCCGGAATCATGATGATTGGACTACACCTGAACCAATTCCAACGCCAATATTGAAGAAGAGGGGTTTAATTAAATTGAATGATGAAGATATGAGGGAAGCCAAGAAGTCTCTCAAGGAGAAAGGTATTAAATCTGAAGATGTGAAGAATCTACCTCCCATAGAAGATATATGTGAGATAATTCCCCCTTCATCCATGATTGAGGTAAACTCCCTTCGGCGCTTTACTAGGGAAGATATTCCGTATTCAAAACCTTCTGCGCAATGCTTAGATGAGTTTGATAATTATATTGTTAAGCAAGAAAATTTTAATATGAGAGTAGAGAATCATCTAATGGAAAATTCTCAAGCTATTAGCAATTTGCATGATATTGTGGAGAGAACCTCCAATGATGTTAAGATGCTTGTTAAACATTTTCAAATGGTTCAAACTCAAATTGATCAACTCACTAAAGTGCAAAATGATTTATTACAAAATAATTCTAAGGAGAAACATGCTTATGAAGTAACAACTAGAGGTGGTGTGTCTACCCAGGATCCTCTTTATCCTGAAGGGCATCCCAAAAGAATTGAACAAGATTCTCAACGCATTGAACCTAGTGCTCCTTCTAAGAAAAGAAGAAGAAACATAAAAATGTTGTAGAATCCTCTGAACCTGTTAATGATCCTAATAGTATTTCTATTTCCGATGCTGAAACTGAAAGTGGTAATGAACATGATAATAGTAATGGTAATGATAAGAATGATGTTTCTGATAAAGAAGAAGTTGAAGATGAACCTGAAAAGCAAGATAAAAATAAAAAGTATACTAAAGAAGATTTTATTGCTAAGAAACATGGTAATGAAAGGGAACCTTGGGTGCAAAAGAAAATGCCTTTTCCTGCTAAGAAACTAAAATCAAAGGAAGAAGAACACTATAATAAATTTTGTGATTCGATGAAACCTTTATTCTTGCAAATCCCTTTGAGTCGATGCTATTAAATTGCCTCCTTATTCAAAGTATATGAAAGATATTATTACTAACAAAAGGAAAATCCCCAATGAGGAAATTTCCACTATGCTTGCTAATTACTCTTTCAATGGCAAAGTTCCAAAGAAGTTGGGCGACCTAGGTATACCTACTATTCCTTGTTCTATTAAGAATAATTATGTTAAAACTGCTCTATGTGACTTGGGAGCCGGTGTTAGTGTTATGCCTTTTTCTCTTTATAAAAGACTTTACTTAGATAAGTTGATACCTACTGATATATCTTTACAAATGGCTTATAAATCTACTGCTATTCTTGTTGGTATATGTGAGGATGTTCCTGTTCAAGTTACTAATAACTGCTTGATATTAACTGATTTTGTTGTGTTGGAAATGCTCGAAGATGATAATATGTCTATTATTCTTGGGAGACCTTTTCTTAACACCGCAGGGGCTGTTATTGATTGCAATAAAGGAAAGGTTACTTTCAATGTTGATGATAGGGAGCATACCGTTTATTTCCCAAGAGGATTGAGAAAGCGTGTGGAGTTAATACTATTTCTAATGTGAGAACTATCAAAGTTGGAACTATCGATTGTCCTATATATGAGCCTAAAGAAGGATATCAAAATCTTATGATTGGATCCATATCAATACAATTCAAGGTAACATGATTGATTTGAGGTTTATTTCTTCTTATGCTATGTAAAATTTATTTGGTGGCAAGACTTGATCAACCTTGTTAACAAATACTTTTTATATGCATAGAGGAGGTAAACAACATCTCTTTCTTCCTCCACTTGTTCTACTTGCTGTAGCACTTTTGTTTTGTAAAGTTCCTTAGTTAATTAGACATTTCAAAAAATTTCCTGGCCAGTAATAATAAACTTAATACCCAGAAATGTGCATTTTTCAAAGTTTTCAAAAATTCACAAAAATTATACCGTTGGTCCTATTTTTCGACGAGGCACACGGGAGCACTGGGGATGACCAGTGGGGCACCCCAGGGTGGCACCCCACAGGCCGGCGCGGCCAGCAAGGGGGGTGCGCCACCCTGGTGTGTGGGTCCCCCTTTGCCCCACTTCAGCATCTCTTCCTCCCACACTCTTCTCTCTCCCGAAAAAGTCGACACCAGGTTCCTCTCACTCGTGTTTTTGCTCAAGAACTCCAGATTTCTCGATCTCTTTGCTCAGCCCAGATTTCTGTCTGAAATTTGGCACATTTGCTCTTCGGTATGTGACTCCTTCGATTATCCAAGTAGAATTTTGTTTGGTGGAGTATATCTTGCATATTTTGCTGTTGTAGGTAACATGTTTAGTGAGCTTGCATGCTTGTTCTAAGTGGTAGAAACTAGTTTTGATGCATGATTAGTACTCTAGCAAGTTCCTATGGTAGTTTCCCTCAATTATATGTCACCAAATCAAGTTTTATATTGTTTATTGAAAAATTTCAGAAAATGGAAGGGAGTAGGCACCAACTCAACCAACAAGAATTGGAGGTGCAACAGGTCATGAGAGTTCACCGCGAAGAAGGAGTATACCCCGCTTATTACCCGTGCGTGGATTTTATGAGAAGTGCGGGGATCTTTCAAGATGTTCAAAGTCTAATCTCTCGTGCAGGGTTGGATGATTTTGTTGATGGTGAACCATGCCAATATGCAAAACTGACTATGTCAGTAGTGCAGGATTTTAAATTCAATTGGTCACGATCTAACCCCATGGTCCAGTACAAAATTTATAATAAAACTGTCAACTTGCCATTCAATGATTTTTGTGCAGCAATCAAAGTACCGCAATGGGGATCATGCGAGAAGATAAGGGGATCGCCGCAAGAGTTCTTGGATCTCTTCAAGATGATTTGTCATGGAAGAAGCTTCTGGATGGTGGTAAAATCAGTAGCATTCATCTCCCAGCTATTCGTTACTTTGCTTATTTCATCACCAAGTGCGTTCTAGCAAGAAAGAATGGAAGTAAAATATCTATTCAGGATCTAGCCTTTCTAGCTGCTGCATTACAAGGTGATAGGACTTACAACTTGGGTGCTTTGATAGCCAACAGACTTGCTACTAACCGTGAGAAGGGAGGAATTTGTGGAGGTCTCATCGCCTCTCGCTTATTAGCTATGCATGGTGTAGAACCTCACCATCTTGATATTCAGCTCCCCATAGAGAAACTTGACATAGTCTCCATGATTAAGCATGAATTTGTTTTTTATTCGTCTAATTTGAGCAACCTGTCTTACAGAATAACATTTTACAAGAAAGCTTGGAGATTAACTAAGAAAACTGAAAAATTAGTAGGATTGCCTGCACTGCTCTCGTTTAACCTTGACTCCGGGGAGGATTGGTCGGTCGCGGAAGGTGAACCGAATGCATACATAAAGGGAGATGGCCATCGTGCAAGAGACAACACGGATGAGGTCGAGGAACACCTCGACTCGGCATCGAATGCGGCAAGTTCTTCGCATCAACAAGTTGGGCATGAGGAGCCTCCACGCTTTTCTTCTGCATCGGTACCTTATTATGACTACGCCATGTATGATCCACCGGCGTGGAACCCAGACCCTCGCGGGGTTGAACTCCACTTAGGCCAAAAGCCTAAGCTTGGGGGAGGTATACCGGCATCACTCATTCTTTGCATATTATGGTTGCTTGGATACTTGTACATACTTGTTTAGTTTCTTTGAGTGGTTTTCTAATGAGAGGGAGATGATATTTGGGGAAGTGCTGCCTGAAAACAGATTCTGGACTGTTACTAAAAAAATTCGTGCGCACAACCAGAACGTTATTTTGAGCTGCCAAGTTTTGTGCATGTTCCCCAGGTTGTTATCTAACTTTCATTAGTTTAACACTTTTCGAGTCGAGCTGACTTAAGAATTTCTTTAAAATCGATTATCATGTATCGTTGTCAAGTTTTGGCAGATTTTTGCCATCTTGCTTTTCTGTGTTTCTTTTAGTTTTCATTTTCTTATTCTTACTTTGTTTCTTTCCTAAAACACAAAAAGACCAAAAATATTTCTGTTGTTTCTCTTCACCACTTGTTTATTTTAGTTTCTTGTTTTTGTTTTGCTTTATTTGCTATTGCTAGTTTGCTATAAGAAAATCCAAAAAGATTTTGCTTTGTTTGCTTGCTTCCTTTTATTCTTGTTCTCAAATTCGAAAACACCAAAAAAATTTGCTGCTCTTCTTTGGTTTGTAAAGTTCATTATGAGTTCAATGGTCTTCGGTGGCTGGAGCGTGGTTTTCATTTCATATTATCCAAGCTACACAAGTGAAAAAGCAATAATGACGATATTCGACAATCTGATTGTGGTGAGAGTCTGGTATGAACTCTATTTGTTTTCATTTTTGTACATATACTCATCCATGTGAGCATGCTTAGTTGGTCCATGTGAGGTATATGTCATTTAAGAAAGTCTAGTAGTTCATGATCTCTCATGTTTAGCTCCAATTTATTAATATGAGTAGCATGTTATGGATGTTTGCTTGCATTGTTTTATTCATAGATAGGTATGATATTGTGGTATCCTCCTCTGAATAATTCGTTTGAATTAACTTGGCACATGCTCACGCATGCATATGACTGAACAAAAGTCAATTAAGCCTCGATGATTTACATTGCTTCGAGTTCTTGTATCACTTTTATGCCTCGGTTAATTTATTTTGCCGCAAGCATGATTATGATAGTTACTGCTCTCTTGATTTGTCGCTCCCTAGTCTTTTGCTAGCCTTCACTTGTATTGAGCGGGAACGCTGCTCGTGCTTCCAAACACATGAAAACCAAGTTATTCCAGAGTGTCCACCATAAATACCTATGCATGGCATTTCAAACCATTCCAAGTAAATTCTCATGCGCTACCTTTAAACCTTCAAAATGCTTCTCAATTTGTGTTAATGTTTCATAGCTCATGAGGAAGTATGTGGTGTTTAACTTTCAACTTGTCATTTACTCTTGACGGACTTTCATATGGACTAGTGGCACATCCGCTTATCCAATAATTTTGCAAAAGTGCTTGGCAACGGGGTTCCCAGCCTCAATTAATCAACTTTCATTAATAACTCTCTTCACATGTTTTGCTCTGATTCATCAGTAAGCAACTTAATTTTGCAAATAGATACTCCTCCATGGTATGTGATTGATGGAAGGCACCCGAGGATTCGGTTAGCCATGGCTTGTGTAAGCAAAGATTGGGGGGAGTGTCACCCATAATAAAACTAAAATACGTGTGTAAACAAAAGAGAAGAGGGATGATCTACCTTGCTGGTAGAGATAACGTCCCTCATGGGAGCCGCTCTTGGAAGTCCGGTTGGCGAGGTAGTTGGTGTACCCATTACCATTTGTTGACAACAACAAACACCTCTCAAAACAATTTTACTCCTGTTTTAAAAATGAAAAGCTCTAGCGCATGTTAATCCTTGCTTCCCTCTGCGAAGGGTCAATCTTTTACTTTTATGTTGTGTCTCCATCCTTTCTTTGAGCACTTTCTTGAGAGCACAACTGTCATTCTTAGTATAATATGCTTGTCTCAAAATATGATTGATTGTGGTATAACTTTGATGCTTTTATCTTTGACAATCACTATTTCTAGTTTTTCTATGAACTTCAGAGGTGCCTGAGCATTTATGTTTTGTTGATCAAATATGGGCAAGCGAGATACCACTCTATCATACTCTTTTATGAACATTGCAATCCTGCTTATATACATGATTCATGATGCTTATTATTAATTGTTGGTACCTTTCCATGATTGACATAGCTATTAGATGATCTTATTTGCATGTATCTTATTATGAACTGCCTAAGTGTTAGCCATAGCATGAGAATATTTACATCATATGAACAAATGTGTTCGTGAAAGTTCTTTTATCGCTCAGTTGTTAACTGAATTGCTTGAGGAGAAGCAATAAGCTAAGCTTGGGGGGAGTTGATACGTCCAAAACGTATCTACTTTCCCGAACACTTTTGCTATTGTTTTGCCTCTAATTTGTGTGTTTTGGATGCAACTAACACGGACTAACGCTGTTTTCAGCAGAGCCGTTCCGGTGTCTCGTTTTTGTGCAGAAATCCAACTTTCGGGAAAAACCTCGGAATTTATGCGGAGGGCCCTATTTTCCCGAATACTTACGGAGCCGGAAGGGCAAGTCGGGTGGAGGCCCGAGGGCCCCACACCCTAGGGCGGCGCGGCCCAGGAGGGGGGCGCGCGGCCCTAGCGTGTGGCCCCCTCGGCCGGCCTCCGACGCCCTCCTTCGGACTACTTATCGCCTTCGACCTAAAAACGCCGCCACATCGCGAAACTCCGTCTCGGGAGCCAGAAGTCTCCGTTCTCGCACTCCGCCGGGACGGGGAATTGGAGGAGATCATCGCCACCATCACCACCGACGCCTCTCCATCGACCAGCCATGTTTCCCCCATCCATGTGTGAGTAATTCCCCCGCTGTAGGCTGAAGGGGATGGTAGGGATTGGATGAGATTGGTCATGTAATAGTGTAAGATTGTTAGGGCATAGTGCCTAGTGTCCGTAATTGGTACTTAGATGATATTGTTGCAACTTGTTATGCTTAATGCTTGTCACTAGGGCCCGAGTGCCATGATCTCAGATCTGAACATGTTATTATTTCATCATGATATTCATTGTTTATGGTCTTACCCGCAAGTTGTATACACATGTCGCTGTCCGGAACCAATGGCCCCGAAGTGACGAAATCGGGACAACCGGAGGGGATGGTAGTGATGTGAGGATCACATGTGTTCACGGAGTGTTAATGCTTTGCTCCGGTACTCTATTAAAAGGAGTACCTTAATATCCGATAGATTCCCTTGAGGCCCGGCTGCCACCGGCTGGTAGGACAAAAGATGTTGTGCAAGTTTCTCATTGCGAGCACGTACGACTATAATTGGAACACATGCCTATTGATTGCTTTGTACTTAGACACCGTTTTATTATTATCCGCAAATGCCCTGCTTGATTGTTACATGAGTTTCTCTCATCCATGCAACGCCCGTTATCCGTCCCCGTGCCTACAATATTTTAATCCTGCTGTTTACTAAAATCACTACTGCTGTCTCTGTTACTCTGCTGCTGTTATTTCACTACTGCTACTGCTATAAAACTGTTACTACTGATAAACTCTTGCGAGCAAGTCTGTTTCCAGGTGCAGCTGAATTGACAACTCCGCTGTTAAAGCTTTCAAGTATTCTTTGTCTCCCCTTGTGTCGAATCAATAAATTGGGTTTACTACCCGCGAAGACTGCTGCGATCCCCTATACTTGTGGGTCATCACCCGGGCTTGCCGGAATCATACGATGTCGGTGGCAATACCTATGAAGTATATCCACAACAGTAGCCCTCATAGTTCTTCAAGATTCACCATTTCTTTCGCCTTACTCAAGTCATAGCAATTCTCCGGCTTGTTTCTCTAACTCGAAATTCTTCAGGATCCTGGAAAACTCCGACTTCAAATGTTTTTCCAAATTATTTGTCGGAAACGTCTTTTCCCCGCAGGTTCATACATCGACCAAATATTTAGATCCACTTTCCACATGAATATCTTGCATTGTTTCAAAATAGTCACCATGGTCTCACCCAGAATTTGGGGCGAGATATTCGCTCCACCAACTTAGGCTTAAATTTCGCGGGTAATTCCGACGGTAATAAACCTTTTTCCGCTTTTAACGCTAGGGTTTCCGACATGTGTCACACATCCAACGGTGCGGCGGTTGCGTTCTGACCACATGATGTGGAGCACGAATCTCATCCCCCAACTATAAATATTGAGGCAGTTGGGGTTTAACCCAAATATATTCCATTCCCCCTTTTCACTGCTCTCAGGCGAGCGCCGCCTTCGAGCTCCTAGCGCAGTTCTGCTGGAACCTCGCCGAACCATCGCAGTAGTTCTCCCACCGTGCCGTGTTCTTAAGTTCGGCTAGCCACCTTGAAAAAACCTCATCGCCAGCGAATTCCACCACCGCGACAGCCATTCCGGTGAGGTCTTCGCCTTCAAGCTTTTGATCGAAGCTCGTAGTTGTGAATAGGTTAGTATGAATATTTCAGTATAGTTTCCGGCTAGTTTAGTAGCATCATCTATGAAGAAATGTTGTCTCCGCCTCGGCCTTATCCTCTGATCGTTACGCCTCTTGCGTCCGCCCCTCCTCTGATCACTCTTGTCCAACTGGATCCATCTCAGGGATCCAACAAGGCCATCAAATCTGAAACTCACGTGCCGGATCCATCTGAGCTGGCAGGCAAGGAGAAGATGGAGAAAAAAGTGGAGGAAGCCGCGATGAAATTCAAAGCTCGAACCCGGGACGGAGAGGTAAAAGGGAAATGGTGGCCCTGCACTATGACGGAGGAGGAGTTGCGAAACATGGAGTCCGAAGGATTCCTGAAACTCGGAACATGGCGAGTAGTTCCGGGTGCTCCTTGCCCGGCCCTCGAAGACGAATAATTGGTGCTGATGAAGGCTCTGGTGGAGCGAGGGTTTTCTCTTCCGCCAATCGATTTCTTCCTCAAAATCTTGAAGACGTACCAACTCTAGCCCCACAACATTTCTTCGAACAACATTCTTGCCATCTCCAACTATGTGGCACTGTGTGAGGGTCACCTCCGGATCGAGCCGGATCTCGCTATGTTTCAATATTATTCCTCCGTGAAGAAGGATTATGTGCCCAAGACTAGTACGCTTGCAAAATGTGGGTGTGTGTTCATCACATCATTCTTCTAATGATGTGACCTTACTATTAAAAACATCCAATGTTCATGATCAGGAAACCTTGATCATTGGTTAATCAACAAGCTAGTTAAAAGAGAGACTTTACTAAGAACCCTTGCTTGTTTATTAAACACACATGTATTAATATTTCCGGTTAATACAATTCTAGTATGGGAAATAAACATCTATTATAAACATGGAATAGGATAATAACCACTTTATTATTGCCTCTTTGGCATATTCCCTTCAATTTGTGGCACCACACCTCTTCAACATAGACTTACCTCCCTTGGGAAGGAACTACGGGAAACAACTGCCCACATGTCGTGTCTTCACTTTGGTTATATTGTTCCCTTCACCCTTGCTCATTATGACTTGTTCTAGTTGTGGTTACTTCAATGTTGTTCTTGTGTTTGCATCGTATAGGTTCATCATCTCTTAGTTGTCCATTTTTACCTAGTTGCACTAGCCCTAAAATTAAAAAAGACTAAAATTGGGTTAACACCTATTCACCACTTCTAGTCGCCCATTTAACTGCTCAACTAATTACCTCGTCTAGTAAAAGTTCGTCCAGATTATCGTTGGGTAAAGTATGAGGGGATGATCGGAGTTTTGAGAATATCAGGATGATGAAAGGATGTAACAGAAGGTTGGGCATGATAGTCGTTGACGCCCTCTGAGCTTTACCCCGCCAGATCGACCTAACATGAAATGTTAAGCTAGGGTAAATCCGGATTTAAATTTTGTTGCATGGGGTAGAATTTTCACTCGAAATAGTATGACTGATTGTTTAATACGATAAACACCATCAAAATATTTTTAGACGTAGATGCCCATAAATACGTACATAAATGCCTCATCACATCATTTCACGCGGATAATGTTTGATTTTATAACTTAATCGGCATCATAACACAAAATAGAGAATGTGGTAATACTATGACCATCTTGAAAAGTTGAACTGAAGTTGGGCATAACTACATTTGCATAGAATTTGAGACAAAATCATTATTCGGACCAGAGGTAGTACATAGTAGTAGTAAAAACACCCCGATCAAAAAATATAAGTTTTCGTATATTTCGGTTACAAGTTTCAGTATAATTTTATGAATATACATATTAATTTTCCAGTTTGACAGCTTGTAGTAATAAAAGTATATATAAAAAGAATACTCCCTCCAGTCTCTTATAATTTACTGGGATTTGTATAATTTATACTACTAATAAATTTAAGTCAATTAAAAAAATTGGAGTAAAATATTGAACAAATCACGCCCGCTCAAGTGCACAGCAGCACAGGTCACCGAGTTCTTGTGAACGTTGCTACCGTGCTGGTGACAGAAGAGCAGCCTCAAGTGGTTAGGATGGCCGGGAGCGTGGCTGACTTCCTCCCCTTCACCGGCGCCCTGGTGTCCGGGAAGCAGCCGTCGGCCGGCAGGTCGGTCACCTCCCCGAACTCCGACACGCTGATCGGGAACGGCAGCAGGTGGCCCCGCAGGTCCTCCACCCCGTCCCTCGTGTACGCGTCCCACAACGCCTCCGCCGCCCGCCGCACCGCGTGCACGCACTCCACGCTCTCGGGCTCCAGGTACGCGCCCTCGCCGACGTTGCCCATGAGGTGCTCGTGCCACAGCGATAACCGGAAGCCGTGCACGAGGCCCCGGGCGCGCGTGCCACCCGGCCCGTTCAGGTGCGCCGGCTGGTAGCTCCCCTGCGCGATCTCGCTGTCCCGGTTGCCGGCCAGCGACCGCTCGTTCAGGTTCGCCGAGCCGACGATAACATACTCGTCATCCACTGCACAACAGATCACCGGCCCATAAAATCAGAGAGTGAGACGTACACTTAACATGGGCATTGCGATATGGCATCATCAAGGTTACAAAGAGCGCGCGCGTACCGATCATGAGCTTGGCGTGCACGTAAATTGGGCACCGTCGGCTCGCCTGCGCGCGCCAGTAGTCCGTGCCCTCCTCCGGCTTCACCCGTGGCACGTACTCGCCGGGGCGCGGCGCCTCCCGGTTCCCGAGGCAGAAGAAGTTGAGGTAGTCGCAGGGGTGCGCCTGGCCGCGGAGCCCGGCGTCGTCGATCGCCTCCATGACGATGCGGTACATCATCTCCACGGTCAGCCGGTTCCACCGCACGATGGCCTGGATGGAGTCGCTCGCCGGCTCCCCCTCAGGCCACATCGGCGTCACGACGTAGGCGGCGAACCGCTCGCCGCGCCGGATCTTGGCGGCGACCTTGAGCGCGATCTCGACGGGCACGAGGTTCAGGCAGCCGGAGTCCCGGTCCTCCGCCCATGACGCGCACCCGCCGAGGAAGTACTGGTTCTCGATGTAGATGAACCGCCGCGCGCGGCGGATGGCCTCCACGTAGCCGATCTGTATGCTCTTGTCGATCGTGAGGTCCTTGCCGCTCGTCAGCCCCCTCTCGGCGGCCTCGGTCGGGTCGGTGGGGAACCCAACCACGGACGCGTCGTCGATGGACCGGAACACCTGCACGTTCCACGAGTCGTCGGTGTCGTCGCCATCGTTGAAGCTGCAGGGATCCGGGAACGTCGCTGGGCTCAGGTCGAGCAGGAAGCCGCGCAGCCTCCTCGGCGCTTGCTTCTTCCACCGGTGCTCGAAGTTGGCGAGCACGTCCCACGCCGCGGGTCCCTCGATCCTGCAGTGCACGTCGTGCCACGGCTCCCTCGGCCCGCCGTGGCGCAGCGAGGCGTGCTTGAAGTTGTTCTGCATGAAGTCGTGCGAGTACGTGGTGTCTAGTTTCTGGAACAGCGTGTGGTTCTCGTCGTCGTACCTGGTCGAACACATCGCGTCATTGGATAAACCATTGAAGATTGGAAACGCGATGAAGAAAGTTGAACAAAAATGGACCTGCCGTCGCAGAGGTCTATGCCGCCGATGAAGCTCACGACGTGGCGGCCGTCGGCGGAGCCCTTCGTTGCAACGTCGAGGGTGACCGTCTTCTGGTGGTGCGTGAACTCGGTGCTGATCTCGATGCTCTGCACCAAGGTGAGTGCGGCTTCGGCGTCGCGGGGGCAGAGGAAGCACCGCACGTTGGTTCCATGGAAGAAGGCCCGGGTCTCCTCGTCGTGCGTCTTCATGATCCCGGCGTTGCCAAGGAAGGCGACGGACGTCTTGTCCTGCCACGGCATCACCAACACGGCCACCCCCTCGTCGGCCTTGCGCTTCAGGAGCTCGCCCAGCGTGACGCCCTCGGCGCCGGGGACCATCCGGGTGGCGTCGCGCACCAGCGTGATCGCCGTGTTCACCGACCAGCCGGCGACGTACACGAAGTGCCGCGCGTCGCGTATGGCGACGTACATGTCCTCCCACAGGCGTGCCGGCCGGTAAGGACGACCGTCGGCGAGGCGGACGGACGGGTCGAACCCGTCGGACAGGTGCGAGTTCTGGTACAGCGTGACGTTGCAGTTGGTGCGCTCAGGGAAGAAAGCCGGCGTGATCCCCTCGAAGCCGGGCAGCCGTACGCCGGCGTCCCAGCACGGGTCGCGCTCGACGTCCGCGAACCGGAGCCGGACGCGGAGCCTCGGGGTGTGAGTCTCGTGGCGGTGCTCGCCGCCGCGGAGGTCGAGCCAGAGCTCGAGCGGACGCCCCGTCGCGACGCTGGCCGTGGGCACGGAGGCGCGGCCGAGGACGCTGGCGCCGACGAGGTGCTGGCTCTTGACGGTGAAGGTGATGGCGGCGGCGGGGTAGGCGCAGTGCAGGCGGAAGGACTGGTTCCATGTCGGGCTGGTGGAGTGGAACTCCACCTCACGGGTGCGCGCCACCCGCGCGGCGCCGACGTCGATGTCCACGTAGAGACTGCCGTGCTGGACGCTGTGCACGCCCAGGGACTGCTCCAGCTTCTCCGTCGCCTGTCCGTCAGATTAACCACGACAGTTAATTCAGAGTTCAGACTATTTCGTAGCGTGCACGAAGAATTCAGAGACTTTTGCTGTGTCGGAAATCAGGTCCACGTATTTAACGTATCTCGCCGGCATTTTATTTTCTCACGGTACATTTTTAGCACATCAGAAAACCCGTTCGTCCTGCCCGCTCCCGCGAGTGGGTGGGCGAACCCTAACTCCTCCCCGCCGCCAGCCTCCTCCCCCTCCCTCCCACCCCTGCCGCCGCCACAAGGCGTCGCCGGGCAAAGCCCGGGCGCCGGCGGCGGCGGGACCTCTTCTCCCCTCGTTTGGCGGTGGCGGCGCGGGCCGATGCGGTCGGCGGGGGCGCGGCGCTGGGACGTGGGGCGCGGCGGCGTGGCCGCTTGACGGCGGCGTGGTGGCTACGGGTCTTCGGCGTGCGCGCGGCGGTGGCTTCGCTCTCGGGTGAGGCGACGGCGGCGGGCGGCGCGAGCTGGCGCCCGATCCGGATCGGGAAGGAGGCCGGGGTGCTGCGACGTGAGGGCCGGCGCGGCTCGGGAGGCCGCCGGTGGTGCGGTGGTGGCTTCCGGTCGGGATCCCGGCGGGGAGTGGGCAGTGCGGCCGTCCGCCGCCTCGAGCTCGGGCCGGGGCAGGGGCCCCGGTCCCATGTCGAGCCCATCCTCCTCCGCCCTAGATCCGGTGGACGCCGACGGCCATGGGGGCAGCCGGGTGTCGATCCGGAAGGGAACCCCTTCCGGAGCCTCGCCGGTATCCGGGGTCCTCGCGGCGAAGTTTTTCCCGTCTCCTCTCTCGTTCTTCGGTGCTCCGAGCTGGGACGCGGGGCGGCGGCCCCGGAAGGTGGGAGTCATGTTGGTTGGCGGGCGAGCCAATGACTCCGGTGTCGGCCGGTGACCACGGCCGTGGGGGCGGCGTGGTGGTCGGCGAGTTGAGTGCTGTGGGGTGTAGATGGCGGTGATGTTGCCAAAGGGAAACCTTTGCCCCTCGGGCCACGGCGGCGGCGTCCGCGGACGGCGTTCCCTTGTTGAAGGCGACGTGAGGCCAATCTCCGTCACTCTACTTCGTCCGGGTGAAAACCCAAGATCCTCGGATCGGGCGGTGGCGGCACTCTGGTGTCGTACTCTTCTTGAAGACACCGTCTTGGAGCCCACAGCGCGAGGCTCACCGTTGGTTGTGACGGAGGTGATTCTTCGGCGATCTTCGGCAAGGCTTGCTCCGTGCCCTCCCCTTGTCGAGCTTCCTTGGCGCTGCTGTTCGGTTTGTGAGCAATGTGGGTCGGTCCCCGGTGGTGGTCGGCTTCCGGTGGCGTTTCTGCGACGGTGGAGTGCTGTTGAGGCGCGCGTGAAAAATGGCTCACTCTCGAGTGAGCTCCGGCCCGACACTCGTAGACTCCAGTTCTACCCCGAGTCCTCGTAGGCGCTTTGGCTGAGCTTGTTGGTCCAATTCTGGCTGTAGTTTCTTCGGTAGTGCGTGTGGGTGTGTGGTGTCGTTTTGTAAGCTGGGTTCAGCACTTTGTATCGTTCTCGCCGTTGATGGCTTTGTTAATTCAAAGTCGGGCACTTGAGTGCCTTTTATCTAAAAAAACATTTTTAGCACATAATCGATTAGCTGAAATCGACTGAGCATAAACGGCGAAGGACGACTTTTGATCCTAGGTTCATATAGCCATATTACTTCACAAAAAAAAAAAGCCATATATCCAATTTTTTTTTTTGCAAATGTCAAAACATTCGGATTTTTGGGCATGAATATCTCCAAATTTTATGTGCTCGCTTAAAGTTTAGTAAAAAAATGACATTTTTCATGGCGTTGAAGACAATAAAAGGCATATTTTAACACCGAATTTTATCTTTGTTGCACCATTCATATAAAAATTTGGTTTTTTTTAAATGACTTCGTGAGCACATATGATGTGGAGATGTATACACATTTTTTAAATTTTTTTTGACACTTTTGAATCTGTTTTAAATACAATTTAAATAAAGAGAGCATATGCAGCAAGAACAGAAAAACGCCAGGTCCAGCATAAACAAGCAATTAAGCATAGTGCAGACTTGTTATTGCAGTTGCTGACATACGATTTTTGACAAAAATAAATCAAGTCTCAAGAGACGGTGCGAATCGACGATTTCAGCTAACTAGTGGCGGTAGGTGATCTCAAAGTTCAAACCAGAAGAGTATCCTTGACGGCCAATCCATCAGCTCGTAAAGCAACCATGAGCGCAAAAGCAACGAACGCGACACTAGTTCGAGAGCTTCTACCAGTCATCGCGGAACGGTAGACAGATCGAAGCACATACTGAACAGAAGATGCGTGCCAAGTCAAAAGAACTGATGACTTACCTTCATGAACAGACTGAACAGATCGAAGAAAGTAAACAGAGGAGCAGCCGAGCAGGTAACGGTCATTTACCTTGATGATGCGGCCATGGATGGCGTTGTGGAGGTGGTCGGCCTCGAACACCGTCGCCTCGAGGACGCCGTGGAGGTACACGACGTCGGTGGCGGCGGCGTGACCGTCCTTAGAGCTCATTCCCGGCGCGGCGTCCATGCTGCATGTCATCCCGCTCTCGGCCGAGCGTTGTTTTATAGAGGAGTCCGGCCTCGCCATACTCACTGGCTTGCCAAGGCCTCAAGGCTCGAGAAGAGGGAAGAAAACCGCACCGGTGGCGCTCGCTTCACGTCCCTTTCCACCACATTCTCCTCTGTTTGCGTCCTTCCGGGGAAGAGAGCAGAGCCAACACACCAGATTCCCCACCATGCATGTGAGACCATCAAAATTCGCCTAATCTCTAACCATCCACACGACCGTGGAGCGTGGAGGACAAGGCATTCCCCTAAATTGCTAAGCATCGCCGCTGGTCCAGAAAGTCCATGCATAAATGTTCAAGTTCAAGTCATCCTACGTCGTATTATAAGCATTTTTTTTGTGAAGCAAGGCCAGATTTTTGTTGAATCGCAACAGGGTTATGCTCAAGATTAACAAAACTCGAGATCAAGTTTTTAGTCTTGCTCTTGTCCTTGTACCGTTTGCCCCTTTTTATATACAGTAGTTGCACATTTGAAAATGTGCGGCTAGTATTATTGGCAGTGCAGAATAAGTTTTGCACTACTAAAATATGTTTTGATAATTTATTTTGTTTTTTTAACTTTACTTGGTTCGTTGTACTTTGAATATACATACTAGTTGCATACTTCAAAATGTGCAGCTTCTGTTTTTATGAAGTGCAAATGGTATTTTTTTATACTAAATATATTTTCAAATTATTTTTCCTCGCATTTCGTTTTCCCATTGTTTATTAACTGAGCTTGTGCGATTTTTATGTGCTAACGGTCATTTTTATGTCATTGCATTTTTTTTTGTTTCTTGACTAGAATGTACAAAAAAATCCAATTGAGTAGAATGCACAAAAATTTCTAGTCCACTGCGGAATGGTTTTGTATAAACTAAATTTAATTAGTTAGAAGCCATGAATTAGCTAGCTAATTAAAGGAATAAGATAATGTAACATGCCTAGAGGATGGAGCACACAAAAAGCATGTGGCATCATAGATTCTATATATGATGTCATGCACCTGGGAGGGTGAAGAGTTTCCTGCCTATACAAAATAAATACAAACACATCACACAACGACTTCCACATTTGGTTACAATGCGCCAAACAAATGAGCAAACCTGACAAGCCATAAGATTGCACTCGATAGATTCTTTGCATCGATGGTGAGCACATGGTAATGACCAAATCCATAACCTCAAAATAGACAAACAACAACATCCACAACGATACGTCTCATAGGGCCAAAATTGTTATTATAAAACCATAAAGAAACTTGTGGACGGGACACATTCATTACTTTTATGTTACTAAGTATGTTTTCATATCAATTTTCCTTCCATCTTATTTTCATATTTTTATCAACCGAGGATGTGCGGTTTTTTGCACTAACGATGTTCCTTTATGTCAATGCATGTTTTTCATGTTTATCGACTAGAAAAAATCCAGTTAAGTCGAATGTAAACAAAATTTTGGTCGACTAGGGAGTAGTCATGCTCTTCTTGTTATGCACTATATTTAATTAGTTAGAAGCCATGCCTTAGCATGATTTTTAAAAGAATAATATGTTGTAAAGTACCTAGAAGATGGAGCACAGAAGAAGAGTGGCATCAAATATTCTATATGTGATGTGATGTCATCAACCTAGAAGGGTGAAGAGTTTGCTGCCTATACATAAGAAACACAAACACATCACGCAAACGGCTTCCACATTTGATTACAATGCGCCAAACAAATGAGAAAACTTAACAAGCCACAAGATTTCACTAGATAGATTCTTTGCGTCGATGGTGAGCACACAGTAACAACCAAATGCATAACCTCAAAATAGAAAAACGACAACATCCACAACGATATGTATCATATAGCCAAAATTGTTATCAGACAACCATAACGAAACTTATGAAAGGCACACATTCAATATTTTTTGTTACTAAGTATGTTTTCATATTAATTTCCTTGCATCTTATTTTCCCATTTTTACCAGCCGAGGTTGTGTGGGTTTATGTGCTAACGATCTTTTTTATGTCAATTCATCTTTTTGTTGTTTGTCTACTATAATAAAAAAATCCAGTTAACTCGAATATAAATTTTGTTTTGGTTGGCTAAGGAGCATTCATCCTCTTCTTGTTATGAAATGTATTTAATTAGTTAGAAGCCATATTAGTAGGATTTTTATAAGAATAATAGGTTGTAACATACCTAGAGGATGGAGCACACAAGAAGAGCTAGCATCAAATATTTTGTATGTGATGTGATCTCATCCACCTAGAAAGGAAGAGTTTGATGCTGATACAAAAGAAATACAAACACATCACACAAACGGCTTCCATATTTGGCTACAACGCGTCAAACGAATGAGCATACCTCACAATCCATAAGACCGCACTTGATAAATTCTTCACTTTAAGACTGACCACATACACATGTAAGGACAAGATCCACGATGTCAAAGGAAAAGAAAAACACCATCATCCACAGTGACACTTATCATAGAGAAAAATCGGTTATTGTAGCACCACATAACACTAACCAACAACGCACAATCGAAACTTACAACATTATCTTGTTTGGTAAGATAAAGTATTTTGTATGATGCAACAAAGATTCTCATGTCATTGTGGTATTATGTGAACGAAGAGGCTTCTGGGTTTTTTCCGATGATAGAAGAACCTTCTATAGTTAGGGTTCCATTCCTAGAGTTTATCGAAGTCCCATCATATGTGGAGATTTAGAGCATTTTTTGTTGCTATGTGGATCCAATGGAATATATACAAGGCAATGCATATCATTGATAGTATTTTTGGAGCTTTTTTCTTTCTCATGACAAAACAAAGTGGCAAATTTTAATGAAAATGGAGATTTGGAGCTTTTTTTCTCGTGACAAAAAATTAAGAATAGAAATGTGTAGGATTATAATGACATGCCCACATGATTCCTGCATATTTTTCTTTGAACTACTTTTGGTTCGATATAACTATCAAAACAAAATGAAAGTTTCCAATAAGTTGATACGAGGGATTTCTGCAAACTATTGTGGAAAAATTTGTACTTAGGAAAAATCTCTATTATTAAAACATACAAATCAAAGCGATCGTAGACATAACTTCTAAGGATTCAAATCCTCCATTTTTTTTATAAAAATCATCTAAATCAAAGAGGCCCTTGAAAACCTTTGCCGGTAGTTGATACGTCTCCGACGTATCGATAATTTCTTATGTTCCATGCCATATTATTGATGATACCTACATGTTTTATGCACACTTTATGTCATATTCGTGCATTTTCTGGAACTAACCTATTAACAAGATGCCGAAGTGCCGCTTGTCGTTTTCTCGCTGTTTTTGGTTTCAGAAATCCTAGTAACGAAATATTCTCGGAATTGGACGAAACAAAGACCCGAGGGCCTATTTCGCCACGAACCTTCCGAGAAGACCGAAGAGCATACGAAGTGGGGCCACGAGGTGGCGACACCACAAGGCGGCGCGGCCAAGGAGGGCCCGCGCCGCCCTATGGTGTGGGCCCCTCGTCGGCCCCCGACTCGCCCTTCCGCCTACTTAAAGCCTCCGTCGCGAAACCCCCGAGGCGAAAAACCACGATACGGAAAACCTTCCGGAGCCGCCGCCATCGCGAAGCCAAGATCCGGGGACAGGAGTCTCCGTTCCGGCACCTCGCCGGAGCGGGGAAGTGCCCCGGAAGGCTCCTCCATCGACACCGCTGCCATCTCCACCGCCATCTTCATCACCGCTGCTGCTCCCATGAGGAGGAGTAGTTCTCCATCGAAGCTCGGGGCTGTACCGGTAGCTATGTGGTTCATCTCTCTCCTATGTACTTCAATACAATAATCTCATGAGCTGCCTTACATGATTGAGATTCATATGATGATGCTTGTAATCTAGATGTCACTATGCTAGTCAAGTGAGTTTTACTTATGTGATCTCCGGAGACTCCTTGTCCCACGTGTGTAAAGGTGACAGTGTGTGCACCGTGTGGGTCTCTTAGGCTATATTTCACGTAATACTTACTCACTCGTTATGAATGGCGTAGTGAAGTGCTTATTTATATCTCTTTATGATTGCAATGTGTTTGTATCACAATTTATCTATGTGCTACTCTAGTGATGTGTTATTAAAGTAGTTTATTCCTCCCGCACGATGTAATGGTGACGAGTGTGTGCATCCGTGTTAGTACTTGGCGTATGCTATGATCATGATCTCTTGTAGATTATGAAGTTAACTATTGCTATGATTGTATTGATATGATCTATTCCTCCTACGTGGCGTGAAGGTGACAGATGTGCATGCTATGTTAGTACTTGGTTTAGTCGTGTTGATCTTTCTTGCACTCTAAGGTTATTTAAATATGAACATTGAATTGTGGAGCTTGTTAACTCCGGCATTGAGGGTTCGTGTAATCCTACGCAATGTGTTCATCATCCAACAAAAGAGTGTAGAGTATGCATTTATCTATTCTGTTATGTGATCAAAGTTGAGAGTGTCCACTAGTGAAAGTCTAATCCCTAGGCCTTGTTCCTAAATATCGCTATCGCTGCTTGTTTACTCGTTTTATCGCGTTACTACTGCTGCGTTACTACCGCTTGTTTATCGTCTCCGGGCAAAGCACTTTTCTGGTGCCGTTGCTACTACTTATTCATACCACCTGTATTTCACTATCTCTTCGCCGAACTAGTGCACATATTAGGTGTGTTGGGGACACAAGAGACTTTTTGCTTTGTGGTTGCAGGGTTGCATGAGAGGGATATCTTTGACCTCTTCCTCCCTGAGTTCGATAAACCTTGGGTGATCCACTTAAGGGAAACTTGCTGCTGTTCTACAAACCTCTGCTCTTGGAGGCCCAACACTGTCTACAAGAATAGAAGCTCTCGTAGACATCAGTAGTCAGCTCGAAAAGATCCTCGTTTCCAACAAATTATACAAGAAAATTATTAGATCTTCATTTTCAAATTTGGAGGAAAAAGTTGCCACTTGATATATTTAAATTTGTTTCGAACTCGTACTTTTTTACATAGTTGTATGTATAATTTCCGCATGGGTGCAAGATACTGTTGTCGTGAATGCTCTCAGCTAGGGGATGAAGATGATATGATAGCAGGTATATTTTTTGTTTGTAATGTCAACTTGGCGTCGTCCCTGAATCGTTGACCAAGATTAGTTTGCTCTCTGGACCCCAAACAAGACAAGCCCAACCTTATTCAACATTGCACATATTTTTTTAGCCCCTACAATGAATGTCGTATAACCAGCTGACACCGCGGTGATCGATTGCGGACGTTGCAACCAAAAACACGCTTAAGAAATTTAGGAAAAAAGATATAAATGATCAATACAATATGAGGAAAAAGCATCTTAATTTTTCCCTAAAAAACTATCTTAAGAATTATGTCTTGAAAAATATGGAAATGCAAGAGTAGCAATGAAAACCTCTATATGTTTAGAAATAATGAGATAAAATAGGTAAAAAAATCAAGGAATATTATGGGAAAGCCTAAAATTTCTAGATATGAATAGTTATGATTTTGTTTTGCATGAAATGCTTGCCTCAGTTGATTTCTTGAAATTTATATTTTCTATTTTTACAAGAAAACCTAAAAGTTCTAGATACGGTTTTTCTATAGTTTCTATTATTATTATTATTATTATTATTATTATTATTATTATTATTATTATTATTATTTAAATAGGCTGTCACGTGTGCCAGATTTGGACCCAAGTCAGAGACAACAACATTTCATATAGATTTTAAGGGTTTACTCAGATTTTTAGGTCGAGTGGCCGAAACTAATCTAGTCAAATGATGGAGTGATTAAAAATTTGATCCATAATATAATCCTTTTTTTCAAAGCTATTTTTTTTAGAAAGCTAATTTAGATTTTTTTCGATAAGAAGCATATGTTAATGTCACGAAGATACCAATTACATCCACCCTCTGAACAACTACCATAGCAACGTTACGGATGCACAATTGCGCATAGCCCAAAAAAGAAGAATTAAGAAGAAAAAAAAAAAAGAAAATCCCGCTACAACGACCAATTCCTTGTAGCAGCAGACCTAACACCACCAAGAAAACATTAGAAATTAAGCTTCTCCAAGAACGACGCCTCTAAGAAGAAAACATTGCACAAGGGTTATCGGCGCCAGATCAAAGATCATATGTTTTCACCCTGAAGAAATGCCATGCTCACAAAAATAATGCCTAACAAGGGTATTGCCAACCACAACCAATTAAGGTCAGACCTTGAATTTTCAACCTGCAAAATAAGACTTTCAACTTCCCTTGTGTTGTCGCCTCCACTTAGAATGTTGCTGCTCCAAGTCACGAATCACCAAGCCAGGTCCTTAACACCGCAAAGTCAAAAGTCTCCATTGCTAGACCCCATATCCTGGTTGTTCTGATATTCCCCGCTTTCGAATTCACCATGGAACATCAAAGACATGTCCCATGATGGTAACAGAGCTTCGCAACGCTCCTTTGAAACCAAACAGCCAGAAAAAAAACCGGACGCGCACGATCGAATTCAATCCGGTCCAACGATCTCCAGGCATGAGATGCCCATGGGAATTCGTCGACGGAGCGTTCCGGAACTCGAAGGCCAGATCAGCGAGGGCAGGCATGAAGCTGATCTTCGTTTTGGCGCGGAAGGAACCCTAGGATTGCCACCCTCGTTTATTGTGCAAGGCGTGGGATCCCATGATCCACCATGTTTCGCTGCCCCCTCCGGTGGAAGGAGGAGGCCGCCGTCGCCATACCCGGGGCCACCACCTTGGCGCCCAGGTTATGTGGGGAGAGCAACATGCCATCGATGCCACATGCGGATCCAGATCGGCCCAACCTCCCCGCCGCCTCTTCCCACCCGTCACGCCGAGCCTCCGGCCTCAGTTGCCCATCACCACCGCAGCCAAGGAGAAGCGGCGTGTGTCGCGGCCACACCTAGTCGCAGCCAGCAGGGGCCCTCGCCGCCACCTCGCGACGCCGCCTCGCAGCCAGCAGGGGAGAAGGTGATGGAAGGTCCCCTGAGTGCCGGGAGGGGAGCCCTGGTGCGGCGCCGCCGCACGGGGGTTAGGTCGGGGGTTTAGATTTTTCTAAAAAAAGCTAACTTAGCAATCTAAGGGCATGTACAATGGTGATATCTTTGCAATGCCACGTAGGATAAATGCTGACGTGGAGGAAAGAGAAAGTCAAAAAAAAAGACTTTGCCTTCTCTTAGCTAAGAGATGATCTCATAGCACAATTTGTCTCACCACATATTTAGGATGTCTAGTTAGTAAAGATAAGACTAAAAAATAACCCATTGTACATCATGTTTTAATATCATATCTAGATTACATGACACAGTTAAGATAAGACGGTCTTATCAACCATTGTACATGCCCTAACTAGGCTTATATTTTGGAAGGAGGTATCCGTTTCAGTTTAATTTGTCAGATTTTGTTGTCTAGACAGTTTGCAAGGAAAAAAACGGTTAAGCTCTGGCTGAAGTAGGAAAAACCATGGACACCGACCGGCGAGGACGCCAGACAGAGACATCCCTCCCCGGGCCCACGGGCAGAAGGATGCGCAAAGGCAGCGAAAGGAAACGCTCCATGGAGGGAGAAGGGAGGCAACGCCTCGCCTCGCCTCGCTGCGGAGGAAAACCAAATCAAGCGGTGGATGGAAACTCCAACGCCCTACCGCTCGCTGGCCCCAAACCCAGCAAGCTCCTCCTCGCCTCGGAATCTCGGATTGTTGTCTCTCTCGGTCACGTTCACGCGCCCGCGCCCCACCGCACGCGCGAGAGGCGATCGCACACCGCACCGGATAGATGACGATGGAGGCGCCCCCTCCTCAACCCCCGTTCCCGTTCCCGTGGCCTGAGCCCTCCCAACGCCACGCGCTCTCCCTCTCGCTACCGGTTCTCCTCTCCGTCTAGATCTACCTTCCCCCCTCCCCACCCTCCGCCGCCCTCCTGGATTCCCCGCCTCCCGCCGGCCACCCTCGCTGGGTCCTCGGCCTCTCCTGCGCCATGGACGGCGGCGGGGACGCGCGCCTGCCCAGGAACAAGGGCAAGACGAAGCGGGCCCCGGCGGCGGCGCCGCCGCCTCCCCCGGAGAGCGGCAGGGGAAGGGACCGGTTCGAGGCGCTCTGGCACGACTACCACGATTTGCTCCAGGTCAGCGCACGAACCTGCTCCCACCTCTTCTCCCCTCCTCTGCCGTTGTTGGCCGGTGACGGTAAACTCGGCGATCTCTTCGTATCGTACTATCAACTTATTATCGCATACCACATGGCCTTCTGGCCGCCGCAACTCTGCCGTGTCACGCCGCCCGCCGTTTCATCTTTGGTGGTAGCGCCCCGCGTTTTGTCTGTCTGACTGATTGATGTTCTGGAAGCACTTCAGTTGGAGGATCGGTAAATCCGCGATCGAGGCTTTTACTGTTGTACTGCTCATGTTGGCTACAAATTTTCAATGGGGTGTCAGCGATTAGTTCTAATTGCCAATGTATTACTGCATATACTCGATTGGACTCGGAGCCGATACTTTAGTTGGAGGACTGGTAAATTCGGGGTGGAGCCATTCACTGTAGCACTGCTCATGTTCTTGGTTACACTGGGGCGTCAGTAACTATTCTACTTACTACACACCAATGCCATGTACGTATAGTCGATTGGACTCGGTGCTGACACTGAGAGCTTGACTGACGCAGGAAACCGAGGCGAAGAAGCGGAGGCTGGAGAGGATGCACCGGCGAAAGCTTGGACTGCTGGCTGAAGTCAAGTACGACAGACACTTCCTTCCCTGATCAGTTCCTGTCACCAATCTGGTGCTTAACATTCATTCGCCCTGTTATTCCCTTCAGCTAAAATACACGGGAACTGTGTTTTTACTGCCAGGTTCTTGCGGAAGAAGTTCAGCTCGTTTGTGAACGACGATCCGCAGCAAACGCAGTACAGTCTGAAGAACAAAAAGCCTCGGCAGCAGATTCCATCTACCCTGGGAATGAATGAAGGGCCGTCTACCAGCAAGGGCACAAATATGGACTTGAATCAGGATTCTGCAATGGTATGTATTGAAGTGCCAAGACTGTAGTCTCATCTGAATTTTTTCTGACGATGTGGTGCTTCTTTACTTGTGGAATTGCGTTTTCTGATAATTTGGGTTCCTTTTTAGCTGCAGAATGGGGTGGGAGCTGGACGGCAGGGGTACCAGGACCATTCAGAACCTGGGAGGCATGATCTGGCGGGGGTAGATGAAGATATGATGAACTCTAATGTCAACATGTCACTTCATAGGGGTACAGGGAACTCTCCAGCCACTGATGATAAGAGGGCAACCGCATGGCAAGACAGAGTAGCTTTAAAGATCTAGTCCCGCCGTAGGCCTGGCTATGGAATGGCATCCTTTTTTCTGATGATGATTGGACTGCGCCCCGCTTAGTTTCTCAAATATTCTGCAGGGCCTTGTAAATGAATAATTGAAAAGGATAGGCATAGCCCAGAGATAGTTCGACACACTTACAGACAGACAAGATCGGTCTTATTACAATGCTATGAAACATTAACCCTAGATTTTGAGTTACCGGTGTTTGCCCGTGCCTTTTCTTTTGACGTATGTTATGAAGGATTTATAGACAATGCTTTTCTTCTTGCACTAATCTTTCCAAGGGAAAGAGATGATATTTATGCTCATCTTTCTGTGGTTATTCAGGAGTGTGCCAACTGCCAAGTATATCGTTCATTGTAGAATGTTAATGAGCAGACCATACAGTTGCTTGTTCAGCCATATGCAAAGCAAATGATTTGTTCCTACTGGAAGGCCTTGGATCATCTGCTAATCTCAATAGGCATATCAAAGTGCTGGACTATAGTATTAGCAAATGAACATATTATATCACTGAAAAAAGAAGAAGAATGATACCCCCTCTGGTCCATAATAAATGTCGGAGTATTACAATCTTGCAATGCCGTTACTTGATTCAAATTTAAAGACCCTATGCGTTGCAATGCCCCCCCCCCCCCCCCCCCCTAACAACAATACTCATGCAACGTCACTGGTGTTGCACTGCAAAACGCACACCTCGAAAAAGCTCGAACTCTGAAGGTGGTTCATTATTGCTGTAAGAGCCATCCGAATGTATTTGTTTTGAGCTGTCCAAAAGGTAATTTCTTCACTTCTCAAGACAGCCTATTTGCATGATGTCGCCTTCACAGCAAGAATGAGCTTATGTTGATGTTTTCTGCCTGCGCAGTGTTGTTCAAACTGATCTTTAGAATGACATTTGGCCTGGCACATGGTGCAATGCCACTCCGAGGATGATATTTGGCCCTGAGCAATTTCTGGTGGATTAATTCTCTTCTGGATATTTTTTTCGCCGAGGGCCTGAACACTCATCTGCTGGCTCTCCAAGTCTAAACTACCATTTATTTCTTCAGCATGTTGTGGCACACTGTTTGGAATCAACTTTGCTTTCCATGACTCAGAATTCAATACCTTGCAGTATAATTTGACCATGTCTGGGGTCAGCAGGTCAGATTCGCAACTACAAATACCTTGGCAAATGCTGCAAGTCCGTGCTGAAGGTGTCTTCTCTGCATGCTCCGGCACATCTCTCTGCTGAGATTTTGCTTCCAGTGACACAATGTCCTTTGAAGTATCATTGTTAGTGCCTTCTTTGCATGTGGATTCAATGTGGAGACTGCTCACTTTCGCAATATTGCCTTTGCCAAGCATCACATCGAACTTCCGTTGACGCATTCTGCTTTTGCGTTCATGATCAAACTGAGGTTCAGAGTTACATTTGGCCTCACACACAGCAGATTCCACTTCCGGGGGTGGTTCTTGGTCCTTGGCAATTTGTCGAAGATTGTTTTTCCATTGGTTAAAATTTTCGCTTAGTGCCTGAACATTCAGCTGGGGTCTCTCCAAGTCAAATTCGCCATTCATTTTCTTAGCGTGTTTTGGCACATCGTTTGGAATCAACTTTGCTTTCCGTGACTTCATGTACATGTCTCTGGCCATAGCTTGGATCTTCAAATTATATTCACAGTTACATATACCTTGGCAAATGCTGCAAGTCCGTTCAGAAGGTGTCTTCTGTACATGCTCCAGGACATCCCTTTCCTCTGATTTTGCTTCCAATGACACAATGTCCTTTGACATATCATTGTTACTGCCTTCTTTACATGTGGATTCAATGCCCACTTTTGCAATATCGCCTTCGTTAAGTATCACATTGAACTTCTGTTGATGCTTTCTGCTTTTGCCCTGATGATCAAATCGAGGTTCAGAGTTACATTTGGCCTCACAAACAGCACATTCCACTTCCGGGGGTGGTTCTTGGTCCTTTGCAATTTTTACTTTAGCTCGGATGTGCCTTCTACACATCAGGCCGATCTCCAAATCTGATTTGAAGTTACAGATACCTTGGCAAATGCTGCAACTCTGTACTGAAGGTGGTTTCTCTGCATGCTCCGGCACATTGCTATCATGCGATTTTTCCTGCGACACAATGTTCTTCGCAACATCAATGATATTGCCTTCTTTGCATGAGGATCCGATGTGGAAACTGCTCACTTTCGCAAGATCGCCCTCGTGAAATATCGCATTGATCTTCTGTTTATGGTTTCTGCTTTCACTGTGATGCTCAAACTGTGGTTCAGCGTTACACTGGGCCTCACACATTTCTTGGTCCTTGGCAATTTGGTGAATACTGTTTTTCTGTTGGTCGATGTTTTTGTGTAGGGCCTGAACATCCACTTGATGTCCCCCGTCTCTGAGGTGGCTCTCCAAGCCTAATTCACCATTCATTTTCTGTAAGTGCTGTGGCATGCCTTTTGGATCCAAATTTCCTTTCAGTGACTCAGAATTCACTGCCATGTTCTTGCATTGTTCGGCGAGGGCCCGGATCTCCAAATCTGACTCACAGCAAGTGATAGTTTGGCAAATGTTGCAACTCCCTACTGAAGGTGGCTTCTCTGCATGCTGTGACACATTGCTCTCATGCGGTGCTATGTTCTTCGCCGTATGATTGTTGCTGCCCACATTGCTTGAGGCTATGATGTTCTGCTGGTGCTTTGTGCTTTTGAGGTGCTCCTCCAAGTCCGAATGGCATGTACCATTGTCCTGGCAGGTGCTGCAACTCCATTTTACGGACAATGTGTTTATCTGATCAGTGCCAGGAGAAGGTTCAGCTTCTGCTCTCGTCTTCTGACCACTGATGGCCTTAATTCTTGATTCCAATATTGCTATTATTGACTTGTGCTTCTTCCCTACCCAATGCATCTGTAGGTTCTTCTCACTGTTTACTTGCACCTGGCACACGGCGCAACTCCATTTCATGAGTGGTTTCGGCTTCTTAACTAGTATGGTTGTTCCTGTTAGTTCCCACTTCACCTCCAGCGACTTTTTATTTGGAGGTACAGTCTGTTTGATATGCAGTTCGATTAGGCCATTAATATGTGAAACTATGAAAACAAGGACAGTACATTTGATACTATTTCTGAGCAGTTTGAATGAATCATTAGCAACTAGACTTGCGAAATAGTTGAGTCTACTTGCTAGTACTAAGTTCTGTGATTTGCTTTATTTTTAAGCAAAAGGTTGAGGATGACCTTATAAGTTCTGTAAAGTTTTATCAGACCATTAGTAAGTGGTTGCGAAAACAAGGCAAAGTAACTTGCTAGTGCTACTAGTAATAGTAAGTTATACATATTCTACAAAGGACGAATACTGTTAATTTTGATTATAATTTACTCCATACAAGGTGATAATGCTATATAAAAAACAATACATGTAAAAAATACACAATTTGCCTTAAAATGACAAAAATGGACTATTGAAAGCAGTTGCAAACCTCATTCTGAAATAGAAAGTAACTACAACGAATGTTATGTATAGGCAAAATAGTTGCTCACCTCACTCGAGCATTTGCATGGATTCCAGCATCGGTCGACGCGATCTTTCATGACAGGTTTCCAAGATCTGGATTCTGCACTCTGCTGTGCGTCATTGTCCGGAAGCTTCACGTCCTCACCCACATCGCCGTAGCGGTCCCAGCAGTTGACGGGTCCTCTGCACTGCGGCATGCCATGCCGGGGCATTGGCACCACACGCAGGGCCATTGCACGCTCAATCTTGGTCAGCTCGGCCACGATGATCTCGTGGCGAAGGCGGTTCTTCTGGAGCTGCCACAGCAGCGCATCGCTCATTACCAGCATCGCGTCTCCTGCACAAGCATTGGCAATTGATTAAAGAAAGTATTCTACATCTTTTTTTTTATCAATCGTGCTACCTCTTTTTTTTTCTTGGACTCGCACTAGGTGCGTGTCATTTTCATTAGAGTCTAGAAGCAGCAAATCGGTGGCAAAACAAAAAGAGAAGCAAGAAGCCTAAATACAAAGCAAAAGAACTGTACAGCAGATCAGGGGGCAGCCGCGGGCGTTCATCCATAGCTTGGCTAGCAATCATCCACTGCTACATTTGATTACATAATAATCTTACGGAAACCAGGCTGCTCCTGTTATGCTAGGATGAAGTAGGATGGACCTAAGCCCGTCAATCGATTTTTCCCCTTTTACATAACAGAAGAGATTCTTGTCCCGCCCCCTGCATCTGCAGATGCGCGCAACCCAACCAATCGAACATGAACAAGTTACTTTTTTTTACGAAAAGATGAACATCCTGTGCAGAATCTTGAATCTTCTGCCCCAAACAAATCAAGGTACACCTAATCTACTGCCACTACTATACAGGGAAGAATCTTTCCTCAACAGAACCGTGATTTTATTTTTCGATTGAGAAATTCAGGGAAGAAGAACCTGCCTCCAGAGCATAGAGCCCTCTTTAAACAACAGGTAAAGATGCTGGGGATCCGCAACCAGTTCAGAGCGAGGATCCATCTTTTATTCGGGGAAGGCGATGATGAGAGGTAAGGGTGTCACGGGCGGTACATACCGTGAGGCGGAGGTTCCGGGCAGCGGTGACTGTCGGCGGCGAAGTCCGTGGCTCGGCCGCGGCGGGAGAACTCCATCGGCTGGTTCCCAGGGGAGCAGAGCAGCGAGTGGAAGGAACTGGAGGCAGGAGTGAGTTGTTTGTTTCGGCGAGGAGAGCACGGGGACGCGCGAGAAAGAGACCGTTGCAAAAGCAGAATGTGGGAGGGGTGGGGCTTTTTTTTTTTTGATAACTGGGAGGGGTGGGGCTGGGGAGGAAACTTTGAGCACTCAGTGCGGACAAATGCTGAAATGGAGGCCGCTAATTACCAGGCTCTACCAGTTTTTTTTTTTTTTGGAGCAAATGGTCGCTCTTCGTACCGGAAAGCTCTGGGCCATCCCATCTTCTAATCTCAGTAGGCATAGTTACCTGATTATCAGATGAACATGTTGTATCACAGAATAAAATAACAGTCGGCAGTTTGTCCTGAAACGACTTATATAAGATTCTCGCAATGCCACCATATGATTCGAATGTACATACATCATCATGCATTGCAATTTCCCCTAACAACCGTACACCTGGATACATTAACACATGCCATTTCTTTGCATTGAGCTTTGCTCGGGGCTTCCTCCGATACAATGATGTTCTAGCATTCTACCGCAAAAGTTCGATGCCTTCTGCTCCTCCATGTTCGGTGAAGGCTGTTCATTCTCCCTGTTGGAGCCGTCCGAAGGTAGTTCATTCTTGCTATTCGAGCCATCCGAAGGCAGTTCATCCAGGGCCTCCAGACAACCTGTTTTAGCGATATCGCTTTTGCTGAGTATCATCTGGGTCTTCCGTTGATGCTTTTTGCTTAAGCAGTGATTCTCAAATTGAGCTCTAGAGTTACATTTGGCATGGCATACAGCGCAATCCCATTCTGAAGATGGTATTTGGTCCTTCACAAGTTCTAGTGGATCTTGGCTGATTTTTTCATGAAGGGTCCAATCATTCATGAGACGGTGTCTCTCCTCTGTGAGGTGGCTCTCCAAGTCTAATTCGCAATTTGTTATCTCCACAGGTTGCGGCACACTATCCGGGTTCATGTTTGCTTTCTGTGGCTCAGAATTCATTGCATTGTTCTTGCTTTCTTCGAGTAGCGCTCGGATCTTCTTAATGTGCTTTTTACCATGCAGGTGGATCACCAGATCTAATTCACGGCCACACATAACTTGGCAAATGCTGCAACCTACTAAAGGTGGCTTCCCTGCATGCTCTGGCACATTGCTCTGATTCGATGTTGCTTCCTGTGACACAATGTTCTTGATCATATCGTTGTTACTGCCTTCTTTGCATGGGACTTTGATGTGGAGACTGCTCACTTTTGCAATATCGCCTTCACCGAGTGTCATATTTATTTTTTGCTGATGCTTTATGCCTGTGCAGTGATGCTCGAAATGGGCTTTAGAATTACATTTGACCTCACACATAGCGCAATCCCATTCTGAGGATGGAATTTGGTCCTTGGCAATTTCTGCTGGGTTGTTTTTATCTTGGTTGATTGTTTCGCGAAGGGCCCGATCGTTCATTGGTTGGAGTCTCTCATCTCTGAGGTCGGGGTGACCCTCCCAGTTTAATTGGCAATTCGTTTCCTCTACATGTTGTGGCACACTAGTTGGATTCACCTTTGTATTCTGTGACTCGGAATTCATTGCAATGTTCCTGCATTCTTTTACTATATCTTGGATTCTTTTACTCATCAGATGGATATCCAAATCTGATTCACAGTTACAGATGCCTTGGTAAGTGCTGCAACTCCATACTGACGGTGGCTTCTCTGCATGCTCTGGCACATTGCTCTGATGCGCTTTTGCTTCCCGTGACACAATGTTCTTCACCATATCGTTGTTACTTCCTTCTTTGCATGGGACTTCGATGTGAAGACTGCTCACTTTCGCAATATCATCTTCGCCGAGTATCACATTGATCTTCCGTTGATCTCTTCTATTTGTGCAGTGGTGCTCAAATTGAGCTTTGGAGTTACATTTGGCCTGGCAAGTAGCACAATCCCATTCTGATGATGGTATTCGGCCCTTGGCAATTTCTTGTGGATTGCTTTTCTCTTGCTTGGTTTTCTCGCCAAGAGCCTGAATATTCAGTTGGAGTCTCTCGTCTCTGAGGTGGCTCTCCAAGTCTAATTCGCAATTGGTTTTCTCCATATGTTGTGGCGCACTGTCCTGGTTTAAGTCTGTTTTGTGTGCCTCAGGGTCCATGGTTATGTTCTTGCTTTCCTCAAGTAGGACTCGAATCTTATTTAAGTGCCTTTTACCCTTCAGGTGGATCTCCAGATCTGATTCGCGGCCGCAGATAACTTGGCAAATGTCGCAAGCTACTAAAGGTGGCTTCTCTGCATGTTGTGACACATTGCTCTCGTGCGATTTTGCTTCATGCGGTGCAATGTTCTTCGCTACATCGTTGTTGCTGCCTTCTTGGCATAAGGCTGCAACGTTCTTGCTTTCCTCAAGTAGGACTCGAATCTTATTTAAGTGCCTTTTACCCTTCAGGTGGATCTCCAGATCTGATTCGCGGCCGCAGATAACTTGGCAAATGTCGCAAGCTACTAAAGGTGGCTTCTCTGCATGTTGTGACACATTGCTCTCGTGCGATTTTGCTTCATGCGGTGCAATGTTCTTCGCTACATCGTTGTTGCTGCCTTCTTGGCATAAGGCTGCAACGTTCTTGCTCTCTTCGAGTACGGCTCGAATCTTATTCAAGTGCCTTTTACCCTTCAGGTGGATCTGCAGATCTGATTCGCGGCCGCAGATAACTTGGCAAGTGCTGCAGCCTACCGAATGTGCCTTTTCTGCATGCTGTGGCACATTGCTCTTGTGCAATTTTGCTTCATCCGGTGCAATGTTCTTCACCATATCGTTGTTACTGCCTTCTTTGCATGAAGCTACGATGTTGTGCTGGTGTTCTGTGCCTTTGAGGTGTTCCTCTAAGTCTGATTGGCATAAACCGTTGGCCTGGCAGGTGCTGCAACTCCATCTTATTGAAGATGTTTTTATCTCATCTGTACCAGTAGAAGGTTTTGCTCCTTTTTTCGCCTTCTGACCACTGATGGCCTTAATTCTTGATTCCAATGTTGCTATATTTGACTGGTGCATCCTCCCAGCACAATGCTTCTGTACGACCTTCTCAATGTTTACCAGCACCTGGCACACGGTGCAACTCCATGTCATGGGTAGCTTCGGCTTCGGCTTCTTAACTGGTATGGTTATTCCTGTCAGTTCCCACTTCACCGCAGGCGATGTTTTACTTGGAGGAACAGTCTGTTTGATGTACAGTTTGATTAGGCTATTAGTATCTGAAATTCTGAGTGCAAGGGCAATAGGATTTATACTGATTTCCAGTTCATATACCATTAGCAAATAGACATTTGGAAACAATCCAAGTAAACTTGCCAGTGTTCTATTAATAACCTTTTTTTGAAGAAAAAGGTATGGCATGACTTTGTAAGTTCAATAGAATAAGTGATTTTGAAAACAAGGTGAGTACACTTGCTAGTACTAATACTAGTATATGCCATAAAGTCCTATCGTGAGACAGTAACAAAAATGGACCGATGGAAGCAGTTTCTAACCTCGTTTGTACAAAGTACACACAAATGTTATTGTGGTGAGGCAAAACAGATGACACATGGAAACAGTACAAAATGGACAAGCTGCTTACCTGAACGGGATCTTGCAGTTTCAGATCATCAAATGCTGAGCTATGTGGACCCGCATTACCACCACATTTGCAGGTGTTGCAGGATTTGTTGGCACGATCTTCCCCGACAGGCTTTGGAAATCTGGATTCCGCAGTCTGCCTGTCGTTGTTTGGTGGTAGCTTCACATCATTTTCCTCACTCACGTCGCCGTAGTGTTCCCAGCCGAAGACGGGTCCTCTGTGTTGCGGCATGCTGTCCCGGGGCATCGCCGTGGTGTGGTGACCGGACGCGGCGCGAAGTGCCACGGTGCGCTCTATCTTGGCGAGCTCGCTCAGGATGATCTCCTGACGAAGGCGGTCCTTGTGGAGCTGCCACAGCAGGGCGTCCCTCATCACCAGCATCGCGTCTCCTGCACCAGCATTGTGCAATTAATCAGGTAAGAACCAGGATTCTACATCATGGTGCTTGTTTTCTGCGAACAAATGCTCAACATCTAATTAGAGCCTAAGCCCGTCAATCAAACATGGACAGGTCTTTTTTTGTGTGTTTGATGCGAGGACAAACAAGTTGGCAGTATCATTTAATCTTCTGCTCCCAAGCAAATCGAACCACAGCTAGTCTAGTTCTACCAGTTCTGTAAGGCGCGGATTAGGTAGAAAAGCCTCTTTTCGCAAAAAAAAAAGAAAAAAGAAAGGTAGAACAGTCCCAGTAGCATCGTTTGTCAGTGAGCCTTCCGTGCTGAACCTTTTCTTCCTCAACAAAGAAGAAACAGGCAAGAAAGAAGCTGCATCCGAAATCTCGAACCCTCTGGAAACAAGAGGTACAGATACTAGGATCTTTCGCATACAATCGCAGGCAGAGACGAGAGACGGCGGGAGATTCCATCTGTGTTGTTTCGAGCGGCACGTACCGTGCGGCGGAGGGTCGGGGCAGCGGTGGCCGTCGGCGACACCGTCGGTGGCTGGGCCGCGGCGGGAGAACTCCATCGGCCGGTTCTCCGGAGGGCGGGGAGCAGAGCAGCGAGAGGAGCTGGGGGCCGGGCGGCGGTTGGTGGTAGTTTCGGCGGGCAGGGGAGCACGGGGACCCGTGAGAAACAAGGGGCGCTGCAAAAGCTCGACGTGGGGCATACACTTTGAGCGGTGGATGACTCGATGTGGGGAACTGGGGCTTCCCGGTGATGGGGCGGCCTGCCTTGTGAGCGTCCCTCGAAACGGCCCCTAAACACCGTCAGATTGAACGCTTGGAACGTCTCCGCTTATGGCATCTTCAGCGGCGCGTGACGAACTTTAGCGTTCGGAAATGCCCACGCGTCCGTTTGCATCGGTCGAAATAGTCGAAATCGACCGCGCGTCACCGGTGGGATGGGCATCCGGCGATAGCTGAGCCGCCAGCCGCCTGGCATGTGCACGTCCCTCCAGGTGTCGCACAGCGTCCAGTGCGCGTGCATCATCCTCCCGATGCTGACGGACAGCGGCATCCTGCCAGGCTGCTCCTCCTTCTTCGTGCCGCTGCCGGACGCCTCGAATTCGTTCTTCTTCTTCCCCATGGCGCTGTGACGGTGGTGGTGCGAGTGGAGGTGTGGGGGATGGAGGAACGGGGCCGGTGGATTTTTAAGGCCGGCCGCGCGCGGGATACTATGCCATTAAAGGCGGCGCAAAATTCCAGCCGCCGCCCGCCAGTGCGCACGCAGAACATGCAGCCGCGCCATTGATGGCGAAGGCTGCGGCGTAGACGCGGAAGCGCTGACCGCGGAAGCGATGCCCTCGATACAGGCTCGCTGCCAGGCGGGCCCGGTAGAGACGCGAGCGGACACTTTGCGTCGCAGCGCACGCCCCGGTCACGATGCGTCGCGCCGTTGGAGGTGGTGCCAGACGCATTTTTCGCCCGACGGACGCAAACGGTCGCTCAGCGTCCGTTTGCGTCCGCCGTGACCGGAAATGCGTCTGGGCCCTGCTCCAGCGGGGCGACGCAAAGTGACCGGCCCGTCCGCGGCGACGCAAACCTGGCCCAAATATGCGCCAGGTTTGCGTCTCTGTGGACGTTGCGCGGTCGCGGAAAGTGTCCACGTTCGGTGCATCCGGGCCGGTCGGCAGTGACTACGTAAGCTAAACTTGTTCATTACTATTGATTGGCCAAAAGGACCATCTTTACAGAGATGGTTAGTCGAGTTAACCTAAAACTACAATGGCCGTACCTACTCGCCCTCCCGCGGCCTACACCGGCCTCGGTTACTCGCATTTGCGCAGCCTACTACTGGCCGCCGGAGGGGCCGGATTGGTCACCCCCTCCCGCCTGCGGCGTTCGAGGGCCTCGGCCAGAGAGGAGTCCCACATGACTGTCCTCGCCATAGCCGCCGCCTCCTCGTTTGCCACCACCGCCAGGGCCGCCAAAGCCAGGGCCGCCGCCTCCTCCACCGCCGCCTGGGCCACCGCCGTCGCCTCCTCGTTCGCCTGGGCCGCCGCCTGCAACCCCGTCAGCTGGGCGAGGAAGCGGGCCCTATCTCAAGCCGCCTCCACCACCGCTTCGTCCCTGGCGGCGATGCCGCCCGCCAGCTCCCGGTTCTCCTGCTCGACCCGCGAGGGAGAAGGGCCCCTCCGCTGGAGCGAATCCAGGTCGGAGCACATGTACCCCCGAGCCATGGACACCGCATAGCTGTGGGCTTCCTCCTCCGCTGCCCGAGCGTGACGGCGCAGGGCGTCTCCAGCTAGGGTCTCGAAGGACGCGACCAGAATCAACTGGTCGCCACCGCAGTCGAAGCGGCGGGGCACGGGGCCGTCATCGTCCGCGATGTCGTGGATGACGGCGTCCGCTGGTGGGGCCGCCGGAGGGGCCACCATCGCAGCCCGCGCCTCCGCGAGCTCCGCCCTGGCGTCGGCGAGCTCGGCCATGGCGTTGGCGATCTCCGCCCTGGTCGCCGCGAAGCGCCCTTCCGCGCGCTCTGCCGCCTCCGCCTCCGCCGCCTCCAGGTCCAGCTGCTCGGCCTGAACGCCGGTGGGGACTACCTCCTCGTCCTCCTCCGGCTGGAGGTGGCGGCACATCTGAACAACGTGTTCCCAACTAATGTGGTCGGCCATGGATGGATGCTAGGGTTTAGCTTGAGCTGTGGCCGTCATCCCCGCCGGTGTCCACCATATATAGCCACGGTGGGGCGGGAAACGACGATGGCGCGCGTCGGCGAAACTTGCCAATGTATTGGGCACGCGCGGAAACGACCGTCGTTGCGCGGAACAGTTAATCGCCGACGGCAGTCCTCGACGGGACGTAAAACGCCATTAACGAGCTTGACGTTGTCTCCGCTAAAAATATGCGTCCGCACCGATGGAGGTACCCCCGATGCAAACGGTCGCCCTGGGCCGCATGGCGTCCGCGGGCCGACGCAAACGGACATTTCGGACGTTCGAAATGCGTCGGCCCGTTGGAGATGCCCTTAGTTCCACGTTTAGGACACGTCTCCCCTCCCTCGTCCTCCAAACGCGTCCCCTAAACCTTTTATATTAAAATATATTTTTATTTTTTTGCATTTTCATTTAAATAGATAGGAGGAACGTTACACAAACTAATACATAGTTTGAAACATGATTTAATGTCAACACCCGGATTTTTAAGTCCAGATGCCTATTATGCCATACATCGCAATCCCAGGAATATTGTTTTTGCGAGACATAATAGATTGATATCACAGAACATCATTCATTATAAACCATAATTGTCTTACATCAAAGGATCACATGATCCAGTCTTAATACAACATAGTGGATCTAAGGATCCAATAAAACACACAGCGGAAGTAGCGTAGTAGCGGTCCATCTGTTCCACAGGCAACGCTTGACGTCAGGAGTAGTCCTAGTTATCATATACGTCCTGTTGTCCATCTTCATGGTACTGGTTCTCCTCTTCATAGTCTGGTTGAATAGCCAGGGACAAAGCCATGAGTACTTTAAAGTAGTCGCAAACTAATACTAGTGTAAGCACTATCAACTATAGTAAGGGGGTTCTAAGCTCTAGGTTCATTTGCATAAAGCCAGTTTTATTTCATAAGCACTTAGTACTAAAAAAGACTCTGTATTTGCCTAACTAACTCAAGTGGGAACATTAGTGTCATTCCCACAACTCTGTTGTGATTCAAGTCAAATTCATCTTTCAAGTTCAAATCACAAGTCACTAGTCACATGTAACATTTTTGAAAATTTCTGATGACGGAACAGTATGGTCTTTCCAACCGTCCATAACCGTGGACGCGGCTATTCGAATAGGTTTACACTCTGCAGAGGTTGTACACTTGTGCCACAACTTTTGATTACATCTGTCAGGGATAGCCCTGAATAATCATACTCAGTATGCGGATCATCAACCATAACCTTTCACTTATATACCCTAGTATAGGCACCTCTCCACATGAGCTTGGCCTCCCAGTGATAACAAACCGTCATCCTGGGAACTGCACAGGGCTTGAGTAGGACAGTCACCTCATTTTCACGTCATTTCACATTTCACGGAGGCAGCCTCGGCATAACCCCTATGACGCTTGTTTAGAGGGAACCCATACTAAAGCACATAAATTTCCAGTTAAGCCCTACCCATAATCAGGTATTATGGGGGTACTCTAAAATTGGAATGGTATCGCATCCGAACTCAACCATCAGTTTTTGTAAAATTCACCATGTCATTCACAAGTCATATTCACCTTCAAAATCTTTCAATAGAATGACTCATCATTCCAAGGTTTTCAAAGTCATTTGATTCACATGTTTCCCATCTAGAGTAGTCAATTTTAGTTTAGCACTAGCAACTAGCCATGAGGGGTTCTAACTAACTTGTAGTTCTCTAAGCTAACTTTGAGACTCTTGTAATACTTCATATCTAGACCAAAATGAACTATGAACAAAATAAACTTTGATAAACCAAAGTAAAGCTTGTAAGAATAAAACTTGGGATTGAATCCTTAAACACAAAATAAGATTGCAATGATGCCTTGCTCTAGTAGAGCTTTGCATTAGGGTAGCTTGGTAATAGCTTGCCTTGATTGGTACAGTGGTCAAAGTGTTCTTCTTCTTCCTCGTAGAAGACCTCCTCCTCCTGGTAGTCTTCGGTACTATCGTCTATAAACGGATACGAGGTAACAAACACCAATCAATACTTAAGTAGACTAGTTAGCCCTAATGGCTCACTCAAGATGATCTATCATCATCACAATCATCACTTAACAACAACTAGGGTTTTCCTACTTAGTGTTAGGAAACTAATTTCCTCTCATTGAAATAGGGATTAGGGTTTCTATTTATTTTGGAGAAATAATTTCCTCTCATTGAATCGTATTAAGATTTAGTCTCCTCAATTAATAAGTGTGAGATTATGTTGACCAAGGTCAACACTTCACATTTATCATTTGGGAAAATGATTTAAATGAGATACTACATCTCATGCAATTTAAACACTACTATGGAACAATTTAATATCACCAAGTAATTAAATATGAGGTTCTTTATACCAAAGCTATTCCCTCATATTGAATTGCTTGAGACAAGGATTTAAATGAGAGGAAACCTCTCATACCATTTAATAAATAGTTTTGGGTAATTTGAATGAACTAGAAATAGCCACATAGCCATTAGTTGAATCTATCCCATGATCATATGAAATAACTATGTCATATTTTTGCATAATCAATTAGAGTTTGTGAAATGTGGATTATGAGAATTTGAATCACCTCAAAATTCATTATGGTTGATTTTTAATAATTGTTTGAATTTGGAAAAGGTTCTGACTTGTTATTTTTCTTGCCAGTGATGTATAATGAACTAGGGTTTGAGACCAGTTGGGTTTGATAGAGAATTTCACAAGCTTTACAACAATATAAAATTCATCAA
This sequence comes from Lolium rigidum, assembly GCF_022539505.1. NCBI lineage: Eukaryota > Viridiplantae > Streptophyta > Magnoliopsida > Poales > Poaceae > Lolium > Lolium rigidum. Next base: position 197,418,721 of record NC_061512.1, read on the forward strand.
ATTTGTCTCAGTAGATTTTGTTCTATTAAATTTTGAATATGGCATCAGTATTGAATTCAACTAAATTGATTTAATGCAAATTCAAATAATTGGGCTAGGCGGGAAGACGAAATGGGCCAAAGGGAGAAAAAGAGTTGGGCCGGCCCAGTAGTGTGTCTCTCACACACGGGCCGCCTGACAAGGGGCTCCACCCGTCAGTGGGTTATAACTCCCCGAAACGGTATGCTCAAGGGTGGCCGCATGATTAGATTTAGATCCAACGGGCGAGAGGCGTCGTCGTCTCCGGCGAGACACGAACCTTCTGGCGGCGAGGCTAGGGAGTCGGAGGGCTCACCGACGGCCGGCGATCATCGGCGTTGGCGGCGTTTGATGTGGAAGACGTCGGCGAGGCTCCTGGCACCAGCAGCTCCTCCTGGGATGGCTCAATCAACGGCGAGGTTAAAGGGTGCTGACGGGGCTCCGGCGACAAATTTGAGTGGCTCCGGCGATAATGTGGAGAGGTAGAGGGTCGAGGAGAGGCAGTGATGAGAGGGGAGCGAGCTGGTGTGCTGGAGAAGGGTCGGGGCGTGCTCTATTTATAGGGGCGCGAGGTGGCCGAGGGGGTGCGGACAGGTGCATGGTGGCGACGGCGCTAGGGGCTGCGAAGGGTGATACGTCTCAAACGTACCCATAATTTCTTATGTTTCATGCTACTTTTATGATGATATTCACATGTTTTATACACATTATATGTCATTATTATGCATTTTCCGGCACTAACCTATTGACGAGATGCCGAAGAGCCAGTTGTTGTTTTCTGCTGTTTTTGGTTTCAGAAATCCTACAAAGGAAATATTCTCGGAATTGGACGAGATCAACGCCCATGGTCTTATTTTTCCACGAAGCTTCCAGAAGACCGAAAGGATAACGAAGTGGGGCGACAAGGCGCCGCCACACCAGGGCCGCGCGGCCTAAGGGGGCCCCGCACCGCCCTGGCGTGTGGGGCCCCTATCAGCCCTCCGACTCCGCCCTTCCGCCTACTTAAAGCCTTCGTCGCGAAACCCTCTGTACCGAGAGCCACGATACGGAAAACCTTCCAGAGACGCAGCCGCCGCCAATCCCATCTCGGGGGATTCAGGAGATCGCCTCCGGCACCCCGCCGGAGAGGGGAATCATCTCCCGGAGGACTCTTCATCGCCATGATCGCCTCCGGATCGATGTGTGAGTAGTTCACCCCTGGACTATGGGTCCATAGAAGTAGCTAGATGGTTGTCTTCTCCTCATTGTGCTATCATGTTAGATCTTGTGAGCTGCCTATCATGATCAAGATCATCTATTTGTAATGCTACATGTTGTGTTTGTTGGGATCCGATGAATATTGAATACTATGTCAAGTTGATTATCAATCTATCATATATGTTGTTTATGTTCTTGCATGCTCTCCGTTGCTAGTAGAGGCTCGGCCAAGTTGATACTTGTAACTCCAAGAGGGAGTATTTATGCTCGATAGTAGGTTCATGCCTCCATTGAATGCGGGACGAGTGATGGAAAGTTCTAAGGTTATGGATGTGCTGTTGCCACTAGGGATAAAACATCGATGCTTTGTCTAAGGATATTTGTGTTGATTACATTACGCACCATACTTAATGCAATTATCTTTTGCTTGCAACTTAATACCGGAAGGGGTTCGGATGATAACCTGAAAGTGGACTTTTTAGGCATAGATGCATGCTGGATAGCGGTCTATGTACTTTGTCGTAATGCCCTGATTAAATCTCATAGTACTCATCATGATATATGTATGTGCATTGTTATGCATTCTTTATTTGTCAATTGCCCAACTGTAATTTGTTCACCCAACATGCTATTTATCTTATGGGAGAGACACCGCTAGTGAACTGTGGACCCCGGTCCATTCTTACATCTGAAATACAATCTACTGCAATTGTTCTTTACTGTTCTTCGCACACAAACATAATCATCCACAGTATACATCTAATCCTTTGTTTTCAGCAAGCCGGTGAGATTGACAACCTTACTGTTACGTTGGGGCAAAGTACTTTGATTGTGTTGTGCAGGTTCCACGTTGGCGCCGGAATCCCTGGTGTTGCGCCGCACTACACTCCGTCACCAACGACCTTCACGTGATCCTTGACTCCTACTCGGTTCAATAAACCTTGGTTTCATACCGAGGAAACTTGCTTCTATACGCATCATACCTTCCACTTGGGGTTCCCAACGGACGTGTGCTTTACGCGTATCAAGCTAAATTTCTGGCGCCGTTGCCGGGGACCTGAAGAAAAGTTATACCACAAAGATTTCTATCTCCCACGTCAACTGCATGCCAGCAGCTAAATTTCTGGCGCCGTTGCCGGGGAGATCAAGACACGCTGCAAGGGGAGTCTCTCACATCCAATCTCTTTACTTTGTTTTTGTCTTGCTTTACTTTATTCTATTTACTGCTTTGTTTGCACTTATATCAAAAATACAAAAAATTAGTTGCTAGCTTTACTATCTTGTTTGCGTTCTCTATATCAAAAACACAAAAAAATTAGCTACTTGCATTTACTTTATTTAGTTTGCTTTATTTACTACTGCTAAAATGAATACTCCTGAAAACACTAAGTTGTGTGACTTCACTAGCAAAAATAATAATGATTTCCTATGCACACCTATTGCTCCACCTGCTACTGTAGCAGAATTTTTTGAAATTAAACCTGCTTTACTAAATCTTGTTATGAGAGAGCAATTTTCTGGTGTTAGTTCCGATGATGCTCTGCTGCCCATCTTAATAATTTTGTTGAACTTTGTGAAATGCAAAAGTATAAGGATGTAGATGGTGACATTATAAAATTAAAATTGTTTCCTTTCTCCTTAAGAGGAAGAGCTAAAGATTGGTTGCTATCTTTGCCTAAGAATAGTATTGATTCATGGACTAAATGTAAAGATGCTTTCATTGGTAGATATTATCCTCCTGCTAAAATTATATCTTTGAGAAGTAGCATAATGAATTTTAAGCAATTGGATAATGAACATGTTGCTCAAGCATGGGAGAGAATGAAATCTTTGGTGAAGAATTGCCCTACCCATGGACTAACTACTTGGATGATCATCCAAACCTTCTATACAGGATTAAAATTTTCTTCGCAGAACCTATTGGATTCAGCTGCTGGAGGTACCTTTATGTCCATTACTTTGGGGGCGGCGACAAAGCTTCTTGATGATATGATGATCAACTACTCTGAATGGCACACAGAAAGGGCTCCACAAGGTAAGAAGGGAAATTTTGTTGAAGAAACCTCCTCCTTGAGTGATAAGATTGATGTGATTATGTCTATGCTTGTGAATGGTAGATCTAATGTTGATCCAAATAGTGTTCCTTTAGCTTCATTGGTTGCTCAAGAAGAGAATGTTGACGTGAATTTCATTAAAAGTAATAATTTCAACAACAATGCTTATAGGAATAATTCTGGTAACAACTATAGGCCATATCCTTCTGCTAATAGTAATGGTTATGGTAATTCTTATGGGAATTATTACAACAATAATAGGAGTGTACCCCTGGTCTTGAAGCCATGCTTAAAGAATTTATTAGTACACAAACTGCTTTTAACAAATCTGTTGAGGAAAAGCTTGATAAAATTGATATTCTTGCTTCTAAGGTTGATAGACTTGCCTCTGATGTTGATCTTTTAAAATTGAAAGTTATGCTTAATAAGGATAATGATAATAAAATTGTTACTACAGCAAACGCCATCCAAGTTCAAATTAATAAAAATATTAGATTGATGGCTGAATTGCATGCTAGGTGGGAAAGAGAAGAAAACGAAAAACTTGCTAAAGAGAATAATGTAGCTAAATTTTGGACTATACCACCACTAGTAATGATAATGCTTCACATGTTGCTACACCTCCTACTATCAATGGTAAAATAATTGGTGTTGGCAATGTTTCTACTCCTAGTGCAAAGCGTGCAAAATTGCCTGAAACTGCTAAAACTGCTGAAATTGTTTGTGATAAAACTGCTGAAATTTTTCAAAGTATTGGGGACAATGATCCCATTGCTGTAGATCATAATGGTTTAGATTTTGATGATTGTCACATCTCTGAAGTTATAAAGTTCTTACAAAAACTTGCTAAAAGTCCCAATGCTAGTGCTATAAATTTGGCCTTTACAAAACATATTACAAATGCTCTCATAAAAGCTAGAGAAGAGAAACTAAAACTTGAAACTTCTATTCCTAGGAAGTTAGAAGATGGTTGGGAGCCCATCATTAAGATGAGGGTCAATGATTTTGATTGTAATGCTTTATGTGATCTTGGTGCAAGTATTTCTGTTATGCCTAAGAAAATCTATGATATGCTTGACTTGCCACCATTGAAAAATTGTTATTTGGATGTTAATCTTGCTTGATAATGCTATAAAGAAACCTTTGGGGAGGATTGATAATGTTCGTATTATGGTTAACAATAACCTTGTCCCCGTTGATTTTGTTGTCTTGGATATTGAATGCAATGCACCTTGTCCCATTATATTGGGAAGACCTTTTCTTTGAACTGTTGGTGCTACTATTGATATGAAGGAAGGTAATATTAAATATCAATTTCCTCTCAAGAAAGGTATGGGACACTTCTCTAGAAAAAGAATGAAGTTACCTTATGATTCTATTATTAGAACAAATTATGATGTCGATGCTTCATCTCTTGATAATACTTGATTCACACTTTCTGCGCCTAGCTGAAAGGCGTTAAAGAAAAGCGCTTATGGGAGACAACCCATCATTATACTACAGCATTTTTGTTTTATATTTGAGTCTTGGAAGTTGTTACTACTGTAGCAACCTCTCCTTATCTTTATTTTATTGCATTGTTGTATACCAAGTAAAGTATTTGATAGCAATGTTGATACTAGATTTGGATTACTGCGCAGAAACAGATTTCTTACTGTCACGAAATTGAGCAGCCCCTTCTGTATATAACTCATAAAATTCTGCCAATTTACGTGCGTGATCCTCAGATATGTACGCAACTTTCATTCAATTTGAGATTTTTCATCTGAGCAAGTTAAGTGCCCCAGAAAAATTCGTCTTTACGGACTGTTCTGTTTTGACAGATTCTGCCTTTTGTTTCGCATTGCCTGTTTTGCTATGTTTGATGTATTTCTTTGTTCCATTAACTTTCAGTAGCTTTGTGCAATGTCCAGAAGTGTTAAGAATTATTATGTCACCTCTGAATATATGAATTTTCAATTATACACTAACCCTCTAATGAGTTTGTTTCGAGTTTGGTGTGGAGGAAGTTTTCAAGGGTCAAGAGAGGAGGATGATACAATATGATCAAGAAGAGTGAAAAGTCTAATCTTGGGGATGCCCCCGTGGTTCATCTCTGCATATTTTAAGAAGACTCAATCATCTAAGCTTGGGGATGCCCAAGGCATCCCCTTCTTCATCGACAACTTATCAGGTCACCTCTAGTGAAACTATATTTTTATTCAGTCACATCTTATGTACTTTACTTGGAGCGTCTGTTTGCTTTTGTTTTTGTTTTTGTTTGAATAAAATCGGATCCTAGCATTCTTTGTTTGGGAGAGAGACACGCTCCGCTGTTTCGTATGAACACATATGTTCTTAGCTTTATTCTTAATGTTCATTGCGAAGGTTGAACTACTTCGTTCATTGATATATGGTTGGAAACGGAAAATGCTTCATGTGGTAATTGGTATAATATCTTGAATAATTTGATACTTGGCAATTGTTGTGCTCATATGGATCATGTTTAAGCTCTTGCATCATGTACTTTGCACCTATTAATGAAGAACTACATAGAGCTTGTTAAAATTTGGTTTGCATGATAGGTCTCTCTAAGTCTAGATATTTTCTGGTTAAGGTGTTTGAACAACAAGGAGACGATGTAAAGTCTTATAATGCTTACAATATGTTCATATGTGAGTCTTGCTGCACCATTTTATACTTGAGTTTGCTTCAAACAACCTTGCATACTAATTTTGAAATGGCAGAGAAATACCATGTGGTAGGTAGGTATGGTGGACACAAATGGCATAGTTTTTGGCTCAAGGATTTGGATGCACGAGAAGAATTCCTCTCAATAGAAGTCTTATAATGCTTACAATATGTTCATATGTGAGTCTTGCTGCATAATACTTTACTTTTGAAAACAAAATCCTACCATGCATACTAATTTTAAAATCACTAATGCATAATATAAAATAGGTAGGATTTGAATGTCACTTGCCTTGAACAAAGCAACCAGCACACTCGCAACAGTCGCAAGTGTAGCTCTTGTCTCCTTCACAATCTAAACAAGCAAACAGAATCCAAATAAACATAACATTCAAAATGCACAACCATAGACATGTATGCATGCATGATATGCACCATTTAATTCCACACATAGGTATGATGTGATAATGTTGTATTTAGTGTTCTCTGGTATTTATGATGTTGGTAATGTTCTCTGGTTGCATTTGTTTTATTAAGATTTTATTTATAGCACTACTAATCACTTAAAAAATGCATAGACATCAATTAAAATAGGTACTATAACATTTATGTTTTGTAAAAATCTAAACTTGACATCTCTGGATAGGGTAGAGTAATACAAGACTATATCAATTGGAATTATTCAAAAATAGTTTATAGAATTTGAATTATTGTCAGAATACTGATTTGAATAGATTTGCAAAAGCAAGTTTGTGCACGTATCAACTTTGGCAAACTCTGGTTCCATGATGATCTACATGTTCTAACGATTCCAGACACTACAAATTTGTAAATTTTGGACCACTGGATTAATTTACAAAAAAATTATAGTGGCAAAGGTTTAATTCTATGTTTCGAATTATGGTGCAAGGGTTGGATTCTACAGGTTGCAAGCTTTACAACGGTATAAAATTTGTAAAATTTGAACCTCTGGTTGATTTTATATCGATTTTACAAGTTAGGGACACAATCTGACATTTAAATTCAATTTTAATTTGGATTCGACCGATTTTGACCAGGGGTGCTGACTAGGCATGCCACGTGGCGGCTCCCTATTGGGCAGTACCGGTTTGTGTTAAGGATCTGTTGTGATCTGCTAGATCTAGATCTAACGGTTCAAAACAAAAAAAGAAAAGAAAGAAAAAAAGGGTGGAGGAGTCTCACCTTGCCCGGCCGGTAATGGCGCGGCGACGGCGTGGTCGGGAGGTGGTGGTCGGCGGCATCCCCTGGGTCTCCAATCCCGATGAAGGTGACGACTAGGGGGGTGGGGGCGCATGAGGAGGCGGAGGCGATGGTGGTGGCGGCGCGGGTAGAGGCTGCCCCGGGTGGCCGGGGCGAGCGGCTGTAGGCGGCGGCGCTAGGGCGGGCTCCAGCGAGCAATCGCTGCAGCTTGGCGGCGCGATTCGAGGGGGCGAGCGGGGGAAAATAAGAGGAGGGGCAGGGGATTTAAGGGGAGGGCTCGAAGCCGAGGTTGTGGTCGTGGGGGTGAGGGGCGAGTGGGGGAGGTGGAGAACGTGGCCGGGGCGGGGAGCGGTTGGAGGTGGGGGATGATAGGTGGGGCCCGCCTGGCGGTGAGAGAGAGAAAAGAGAGAGAGAGAGAGAGAGAGAGAGAGAGAGAGGCGCTGGGCGTGCGGGCCGATTCTGGCCGGGCTGGGCTGGTTCGTTTGGGCCGGCCCAGTTCGGTCGGTCCGTTTATATTTTTCTATTTCTTTTCTCTTTTTCCTTTTCTATTTTATTTCATAAATTTTGACTCACAACTCCAAAAGAGCTCAAAATTGTTTCTAAAAATTTGTAAAATCCAGAGGGTGGTTTTGGGACTAAAATATACAAGTTATTACTCATTTGAAAAATAATAAAAATCTAATTTAGCGCATAGGCTAATAGGCAACCATTATGCAATTAGGGTTTTTAGGGTTTGGCCACTTTGGGTTCATCATTTCATGTGATTCATTTAAATGCAAGGATGGTATCAATGCATGCTCTTTTAATTTTGAAAATATAGGGATGTTACAGCCACAGGACGGCCACACCACCCCATGACGCGGCCAAGGGTGGGCCCGCATCATGGCATGGTGTGGGCCACCCAGGAGGCCACCGACCTTGCCCTTCCGCCTATAAATTCCCTTCGACACAAAAATCCTAAAACATCCAGCCTCCATCCATGAAAAGTTCCATTGCGGCCGCCATTGTCCAGACAAGTTTCGGGGGTTAGAAGTTCATGTTCCGGCACCCTGCCGAGACGGGGATTGACCCCCGGAGCCCTGAGGGGCCCCGGATTAGCTGTCTGAAACACCTGTTATGCATACATTCACGATCCCATGATCAGTGTGTCGTGAAAGCATAACCGAACTGGTATCAAATACAACATCCATTACAGTACCGAATAAAAAGATTACAACGGTCACATGACCAAATACTTACATAAGAGCCTCAATGGCAGGAGATCAACAATCACACAACGGAAATACTTCAGACGAAAGCGTTCGCATGGCCCAAGTCATGCCATAACCCTACATGCAACTGACTGGGAAGACGTTCCTAGCTCGCATAGACGTCATCAAATCCGTCTTCATCTGTCGAACTCCACCAAGTCTGGCCAAGTAAATAGCCAGGGGCAAAGCCATGAGTACATTATGAATTGTACTCGCAAACCACCTTAGAGAGAAGTAAAAGATATGCATATTTGGTAGTAGCAAGGAATAGGCACTAAACTAGGGTTACAAGGAGTGAGAGATAGTTTCTCTCGAGAGTATGTCATCTCTATATCTTTGTTGAAACACCTTTTTGAAAATAAGTTTTCTTTTTAACACTAATACGTAAGTATGCCACATTTTCCTTTCTGACCATCATAATGACCAAAATACTTTTCCAACTTTCCACCGTACCTCCGTGTACATTTCCTCCAGTCCCACTGGTTTTCTTTTCCAAACCATTCGGAAAACTCTTTTAGAAAACAAAAACTTTCTTTGATACTCAGCACCGCCTTTCCCACGTCCATAACCGCAGACACGGCTGTTCGAATAGATTTACACTCTGCAAAGGTTGTACACTTTCCCCACAAGATCCGATAAATCCGCTGGGATCATCCCTGGTTCACCAAGCGTCAAAACGCGAGGCTCGGATAACCGACCGTAGTTTTTCGCTTGCTCGCCTTAGCCTAAGACATGCCAACTAGAGTTGTACCTCACAACACCAGAGTCCGAGGGGTCATTTACCCAGGAGTAGCAAATTCCCCGACCAGCTCGACCCTCCGGAATGCCGCGACCAACTGCGGGGCATTATTCAATGGGAGCTCATAGGTTGTACCCCTGCCATCTGTCCGAGACGGAAAGGCGTCCACAGTTCTTCGGGAAGGCCACGGTCGGCGTGGCCCCACATGCGTACGCCGAGGGCTCGTCTTGACCGTTGGCGTATAAGGTCTACGCGGAGGGCCGCTTCTACACCGAGAGCGCACATGTCTCCACCGAGGAGCTACGCCGATGGTGGCCCTCGGCATAGACTACGCCAACGGCCTTTTACGGCTACGCGGAGGGCTTGGGGCCGTCGGTGCAGATATACAAAGGTATCTCGAGACATTAAATGTGTATTTAAAACTGCCTAATTCTGGAATATGATCTCATTAAAGAAGAAAGTATTAATTGTCCTTTTCAATATCGGGCATGTCTTTGATGTTAATGCAAATATGCAATGTACTGAATCCTTGCTTAAGATTATGTATCTCTGGAATATGATCTCGTACTAAGACTGGTCATAGTGGGGGTAACATAGGTGGTAATATCACACATCTCATAGCATTTTGGTGATATGGCATGACAATAAAAGAAGAAAGAGAGTGAGGTGGTAACTAGCTATGTTATTATAACATCACACATCTCAAAGCAGTATGAGTCTACAACATAATTAATGACACATTGCATGATGATTATGGGGATTTACGGTCCTGCGGATGAGATGTCTATCTTGGAATATCAGAGGGTTCGGTCGTAGGGGGCGACGTACTCTCTTAAAAGATTACCTCCGCGAACACAAGATAGACATACTGATGCTCAAGGAAACCATCAAACATGACTTCACCGACGCGGAACTCCGCAGCTTGGAGATTGGAGACAAATTCTTGTGTTGGCTCCCGGCCAATTGGGCACTCCAGGGGTATGCTCATGGGCGTCCGCGACAGTGTGTTTGAAGTGGGAGTGGTAGATATGGGACAATACTACCTCAGCACTTCCATCCTCCACCGTGCTACCAAGCGTATCATGATGATTATGGGGATTTACGGTCCTGCAGATCACGGGCGATCCAGGACCTTCCTTGATGAGATTTGAGCCAAGGTGGCTAGATCCAACATTCCCCTGCTTATGGGTGGGGACTTTAATCTCATCAGATCAGCCTGCGATAAGAACAACGACAACCTTAACTGGAGACTCATGGACCTGTTCAACGATCACATCGCAACATGGGCACTTAGGGAAATTCCGCGCTCGGGGGCGTGGTTTACCTGGACAAACCGGCAAATTAACCATGTCCGTTCGGTCCTAGACCGAGTCTTCATATCCTCGTATATGGGAGGTTTTTTCCCTCTGTGCACGCTTAGAGCGGAGACACGTCTAGGCTCCGACCATACCCCTCTCATCTTCGACACCGGTGAGGGGTTGCCTGTGCGAAGCAATCGGTTCTTCTTTGAAACGGGATGGTTCAGAAGACTGGATTTCCTCCCCATGCTTCACAACAACTGGAGCAAGCTCTCGGCCACCGTGGGAGGACGGGACATTCTTGATTGGTGGCAATACATGTCTGGGGGCATTCATCAACAGCTCCGTGGTTGGGCTCGCAACCTGGGCATCGCTAACAAACGCGAGAAAGAAAACTTGATGGCTCGGATCTTACAGTTGGATGTGAGAGCTGATTCTAGTGGCCTGGACGAAGAAGAATGGGCTCAAAGATATTACCTTGAAGACCAACTCCTACAGGTCGTGGGTATGGAAGAGGATTGCTGGCGCCAAAGAGGAAGAGTCAAATGGGCGCTCCAGGGGGACGCTAACACTGCTTATTTTCACGCGGTAGCCAACGGAAGGAGAAGAAAGTGCACGATTTCCGCTCTAAACATCGGGAATGAGACCACGACTGATCCCAGAGCCATTCAAACTGCTATCTATGACTTCTACCGCGACTTGCTCGGATCGGCTGGGAGCCGTAACTGTGGTCTTTCTCCCTTGACCTGGTCGAGCAACTCCCGGTTTCGGAGGAGGAAAACAATCAGCTGATGATAACCTTCTCAGAAAAAGAGCTGGATTCCATCGTCCGGGAGATGAAATCAGACACAGCCCCAGGACCTGACGGCTTCCATGTCATGTTCTTCAAGCTCTTTTGGCCCAGCATCAAGCTTGGTATGCTGCACATCATCAATGACTATATGCTGGGACGCATAGACATCTTTCGGCTAAAGTTTGCCATCCTCACCCTTATTCCCAAAGTCCCAGGGGCAGATTTGGTCTTCCAATTCCATCCAATTGCGCTCATCAACGTGATATTCAAAATCATCTCAAAGGCCTTTGCCTACCGTTTGGATCCCATTGCACATAAAACCATCAGTCTGAATCAGATTGCTTTCATCAAGGGGAGGAACTTGCTAGAAGCCCCCTGGCTCTCATCGAAATTGTTCACGAACTCCGCTCAAAGAAGCTGGGTGGTATTCTCCTCAAAGTTGACTTCGAGAAGGCTTACGACCGGGTAAATTGGGATTTCCTGGCCGAGGTTCTTCGCTGCAAAGGTTTCGAAGAAGGTTAGATTCACAGAGTGCTTCAGTTGGTCTCTGGAGGACAGACAACCATTTCCATCAACGGAGTGATTGGACCCTACTTCCGGAACAAAAGGGGGGGGGGTGCGACAAGGGGACCCGTTATCCCCTCTCTTGTTCAATTTCATTGGAGAGGCACTGTCTGGGATTCTTACTGCAGCAGGGGCCGGACACATACATGGTGTGGCGCCTCACTTGATCCCGGGTGGGATTTCTCACGTTCAGTACGCGGATGACACGTTAATTCTCATCCAAAACTCGGAAGAAAACATTGCCAACCTCAAATTTCTGCTGATGTGCTTTGAAGATATGTCTGGCCTAAAGATCAATTACCAAAGAGTGAAGTCATAGTGATGGGGAAATCTCTTGAAGAGCAACAGAGAGTTGTGAACAAATTCAACTGTAAACGTGGATCCTTCCCGTTTATGTATCTTGGCCTGCCTATTTCGGACAGGAAACTTCGCCTCGAACAATGGTTGTTCTTGGTGCGAAAGCTTGCCGGAAGAATTGAGTCGTGGTTGAGCAAGCTCCTTACCTCCGGAGGAAGACTAATCTTATCTAATGCTTGTCTCGATAGTATCCCCATATTTGCTATGGGCCTTTTTCTCTTGCATGACCGGATTCATGCTAGATTCGACTCTCATCGTGCAAAGTTCTTTTGGGAAGGAACATGCACTAAACGCAAATACCACATGGTCAATTGGCCTACGGTTTGCCGCCCAAAATCCACGGGAGGATTAGGACTGCTTAATTCCAAAAAGATGAACATAGCCTTAATATCCAAGTGGGTTTGGAAACTTTACCAAGAAGACGACACCATCTGGGCTAGAATCATCAGAGCCAAATACCGCAACACCGACAACCTGTTCGAGGCCTCCGGACAAGGTGGCTCGCAATTTTGGAAAAGTTTGCACAAAATAAAACATTTCTTCAAGCTTTGGGCGAAACACATTATTGGTGATGGGCGGCGAACGTGCTTCTAGACAGACTGGTGGATCCGAGACCGCCCCCTCAAGGAGATCTTCCCCAACCTCTTCAGTATTTGTGAAAACCCGACGCATTCGGTGGCCACCGTTCTTGACTCAGGAGTCCTAAACATTACCTTCCGGCGCCCACTCAATCCGGAGGGAAGGAGATAGTGGATCGAGCTTGGTGAGCTCACGGATACCATTGCCCTCACGAACGGTAAAGACAAGATCCTCTGGCACCTTGATCCATCGGGCAAGTTCTCGGTGCAATCGTTGTATGCCAAGCTATCACAAGGGGCGTCAGAGGCATTCCACAAGGATGTGTGGGAGGCTAAAGTGCCCCTTAAGATCAAGATCTTTTCCTGGCAGCTCATCCTTAATAGATTACTGTCTAGTCAACAAATTGCGACAAGACATGGTCCGGCCACGGGAAACTGTTCGCTCTGCGGCGCTGTGGAAGATGCTGGGAACATCTTCTTCTCTTGCTCTCTGGTTAAATTCGTTTGGTGCGCCATCCGACAGATTTTAGATTGTAATTAGAGGCCAGGGAATTTTCTACAATTCCATGCCATTCTATCTAGCCTAGTGGGAAGGGCCCGTAGACTACTTTGGTTCTTCCTGGCCCAGTCATGGGCTCTTTGGAACATTCGCAATAAGCTTACCATTGAGAAAAAAAAGTTACTCCGTATTAACCATCCCGCTAACGTTATTTTCAAAGCTGCTATTTTCTTACAGCTCTAGACCGTCAAGGCAAAACCAAGCGACCAGGAGGACCTCCGGTGGATGGAGAACAAGCTGAGGGAGCTTTATACCACCGTGAGACCAGGACATACAAGCTAAAGAAGATCAAGTAGCTTTGGCTCGCCGAGACCATATGTGCCACCTCCTGCCCCTTATGTTGTGTTTTGATCTGTGTTGTACCCCGCTTCAACTCTTGGCTAAGTTGTATGCCGCAGCGTGTATCATACTATGTGTGAACCTAAGGGCTTTATTAATTCAAAGTCAGGCATTATAATGCCTTTTATTTATATAAAAAAACATTGCATGAAACCACATCTAAGTTACGCCACATTCATTTTATACCATCCTCAAACATGGCAAACGTTTTTTCACAGAAAACTGACATGATATACTGCCAACCGCCATTATTCCATCAATCCATCATGTAGGGCTTGCAGTATTCGTCACAACCGCATGAGAGCCTGGTCGTAACACAAGTGCCAAGTGGTTGCCCGGGCTCGTTACAATGATACTGATAGCAACATTTTTTTGCAGAGCAGTCTAAAACGCATGGGCGGCACATCTTGAAGAGGCTTTCCTCCTTTATACTACCCACCAGCTTCAAGGATTGTATGGGGGTGGATTCGGTGATGTTGGTTTCCATCGCTCCTGCTCGTTCCACATGTATATTAATATTTTTATACAACAGTAAATTCACATATTGCAAGACGGTTCAAAATTGACAAAAAAATGACTTCGAAAAATTAACTTTCAGCCTACATGAGAACATACTACTTGCTTAAAACAACATGGATAATCTTAGTACGAGATCATATTCTAGAGATGGATGATCTTAAGAAAGGAGTATTATCTAAATGCAACAATATGTGAGTTGAAAAAATGCAACAATATGTGTGTGAATTGAAAGTTTATGTGAATTTTGTGCAAGGAAAGCCTCCGAAACAAATGATATTTCTCTTCATTGCTATGAGTCTAAGAGCATCTCCAGCCGCGTCCCCCAAAGCGTCCCCCAAAGCAATTTGGGGCGCGCCGGACCAAAAATCCGTTTCAGCCGCGTCCCCCAAAGCCCATTTTTGTCCGGCGTGGCCCGATACGGTGTCCGGCGCCCTGAGCCCATCCCCGTCCCACAGGGGACGCTCCGGGCACGCCGGACACAACGAAAAGCGAGGCGAATCGACGCGGGCCCGACACGTCAGCGACTCAGGGAAAATGCGTCTCCCACTCCCGCCAAATCCCGCCCCTCCCGCCAAATCGCGCCTATCCCGCCGCGCATTTCTGGCCTCCCAACACATATCCCGCCGCCGATTCATTTCTCCTATCCCGCCGATTTCTTTCTCCCTCCCGCCGTCCACCCGCCGCCGCTACCCTCTCCCCATGGCGCCGCCGACAGCCCCCAAGAAGATGGCCAAGAAAGCGTCCAAGAAGCCGCCGGGCAATGGGACGAAAGGGGCGAAAGCGCCGTTCGTGAAGCCGCGGAAGGCGCCGGCTCCGAAGAAGAAGCCGGAAGGATGGACCGACGATCAATGGCAGCAAGATTTTCTGCGCCGGAAGCTACCGACGGCGGAGCGGAAAGGACGGAGGGCGGCGGAGCAGGAGAAGAAGGCTCTGGCGGCGCGCCAGCACCATCACATAATGGTCGGGTGTATCGCCGCCGCCAACGCGAGCCCATGGAGTACGTCGGTGCCGACGTACGTTCCGGGAGAGATCTCTCCATCGTCATCCGCCTTCTACAACGACGGCCCCTCCGCCACTCCCGGGTGCGTGACGCCTAACTTGTCGCCCCAATACTAGGATGCGCTGCCGCATGGCGGCTTCAACCCCAACAACCTCTACTCCCCAGCGTACGAGCAACGCGAGCCAGGACCCGGTCCGGACGGCGAGCCTTTCACTGGCCGCAGGGGTCCGCTCAAATTCAAGGGCGCCGGTGCTGAGTGATACGTCCAATTTGCATCACTATTTTATATCATAATTTGCTGTTATTCATTGATATATTTCATATTGGGACACAATACTTATGTTATTTCATCTATTTTGCATGTTTCATGATTATTTGGAGATCGAGCACCGGAGCCAGGATTCTCGCTGGAAAAAGCACCGTCGGGATGCAATATTTCGGAAGATCAACTGTGGAAGGAAATTTTACCAAAAATCCTATTTTTCCAGCATGACGAAGGAAGCCGAAGGGGGAGCCAGCTGGACCCAAGGTGGGCCCACACCATAGGGCGGCGCGGCCCATGGCCCGGCCGCGCCACCATGTGGTGTGGGGCCCCCACAGCCCTTTCGCCTCCTTTTCTTCGCGAAACCCTTCGTCCCGAAGACCTAAGCCACGGAGGAATCCTCACGAAGGGTTACGGCCGCCTCGCGGGGCGGAGAACACCAGAGAGAAAAGAGCTCTCCGGCGGGCAGAAATCCGCCGGGGAAATTCCCTCCCGGAGGGGGAAATCGACGCCATCGTCACCGCCATCGAGCTGGATATCATCTCCATCACCATCATCATCATCTCCACCATCATCACCGCCATCTCCACCGCTGGACATCGTCACCGCTGTAGCAATTTGGGTTTGATCTTGATTGTTTGATAGGGGAAACTCTCCCGGTATTGATTTCTACTTGTTATTGATGCTATTGAGTGAAACCATTGAACCAAGGTTTATGTTCAGATTGTTATTCATCATCATATCATCTCTGATCATGTTCCATATGATGTCTCGTGAGTAGTTCGTTTAGTTCTTGAGGACATGGGTGAAGTCTAAATGTTAGTAGTGAACTATGGTTGAGTAATATTCAATGTTATGATATTTAAGTTGTGGTGTTATTCTTCTAGTGGTGTCGTATGAACGTCGACTACACGACACTTCACCATTTATGGGCCTAGGGGAATGCATCTTGTACTCGTTTGCCAATTGCGGGGTTGCCGGAGTGACAGAAACCTAAACCCCCGTTGGTATATCGATGCGGGAGGGATCGCAGGATCTCAGAGTTTAAGGCTGTGGTTAGATTTATCTTAATTACTTTCTTGTAGTTGCGGATGCTTGCAAGGGGTATAATCACAAGTATGTATTAGTCCTAGGAAGGGCGGTACATTAGCATAGGTTCACCCACACAACACTTATCAAAACAATGAAGATTAATCAGACTGTATGTAGCGAAAGCACTAGACTAAAATCCCGTGTGTCCTCGAGAACGTTTGGTCATTATAAGTAAACAAACCGGCTTGTCCTTTGTGCTAGAAAGGATTGGGCCACTCGCTGCAATTATTTCTCTCGCATTTTACTTACTTGTACTTTATTCATCTGTTACATCAAAACCCCCTGAATACTTGTCTGTGAGCATTTACAGTGAATCCTTCATCGAAACTGCTTGTCAACACCTTCTGCTCCTCGTTGGGTTCGACACTCTTATTTATCGAAAGTACTACGATACACCCCCCTATACTTGTGGGTCATCAAGACTATTTTCTGGCACCGTTGCCGGGGAGTGAAGCGCTATTGGTAAGTGGAATTGGTAAGGAAAACCTTTACTGTTTGTGCTGATTTTATTTCTGCCTGCTGCTATAAGTCATTATGGAGAGATCTTCTCTTCAATTTCTATTTGGGAAATCTACTACTACTGCAACGGTAGTGGATGAGGCGCCAGGTGAGGAAGTAATACCATATAAAATACCTACGAATTTTATTATTGAACATGTTATGGATAATCGCTATGAAGGGGATGGAACTGTCCATCCTGGTGATCATTTACTGTTTTTGCATGAATTATGCGGTTTATTCAAATGTGCAGGTATTGCTATGAATGAAGTTAGGAAGAAACTATTCTCTATATCGCTGTCTGGTAAAGCGGCGCATTGGTATAAATTGCTGAAGAATGGTGATTCTCTTGATTGGGAGGACATTGTGCCTTTATTTTATTCCAAAATTTATCCTCCAAGTGAAATTCACAAAGATCGGAACCGCATATATAATTTCTGGCCTCATGATGGAGAGAGTATTGCCCAAGCTTGGGGGAGATTGAAGTCTTTAATGCTCAAATGCCCCATTCATGAGCTTCCCGGTAATGTTATTATTGATAATTTCTATGCAAGACTTTCTTTTCAAGACAAGACCTTGCTGGATACTTCTTGTTCTGGATCATTTACACGCAATAAAGAAGAGTTTAAAAGGGACCTTCTTGATCGGATCCAAGAAAATACCGAAGGTTGGGAGAACGACAAGGATAGAGAATTAGGTATAATTTATGATTATAAATGCATTGAAGCTTTTATGGATACCGATGAATTTCGTAATATGAGTGCTACATATGGTCTTGATTCTCAAGTTGCCGCAAATCTTTATAAAGCTTTTGCCTCTCATTATGAATTGCCTAAGAAGAATTTTGACAAGTATCATGAACCGTATAAAGATAAAATTGATTCATCTATTAATAAGTGTGTTGTAGTTGAAACTGCTGATCGTGTTATTCCTGAAGCTTATATTGAAAAAACTCCTTTTCCTGCTAAAATGAAAGAGTACTCAGT
Organism: Lolium rigidum; assembly: GCF_022539505.1. Taxonomy (NCBI): domain Eukaryota; kingdom Viridiplantae; phylum Streptophyta; class Magnoliopsida; order Poales; family Poaceae; genus Lolium; species Lolium rigidum. The sequence continues at coordinate 197,436,715 of NC_061512.1, forward strand.
TATAAATAGTGCGGTTCATAAAAGTGAAAAGAAACCTATAGAACCCGAAGAACAAATAAAAGTTGAACTCTGTCGTTGCAATAGTTAAAGATCTTGTGACTCGAAAATGTGGAGGATGGTCATATTATTTTCTCGTGAAGATGCTTCTAATATTGTTTCACATCCTAATAAACCCAAACAAGCTAGTGTTCCTATGATATCCGTTAGAATTGGTGATCATTGCTATTATGGTTTATGTGATATTGGTGCAAGTGTTAGTGCTATTCCTTATGAGCTTTACACGGAGATTATGCACGAAATTGATTCTTGTGAACTTGAAGATATTGATGTGGTTATTCAGCTGGCTAATAGAGAAACTATTTCTCCAATTGGTATTGTTCGAGATGTGGAAGTTCTATGTGGTAAGATTAAATATCCTGCTGACTTTTTGGTACTTGGTTCTCGCTGCTAGTGATTATTGTCCTATCATTTTTGGTAGACCTTTTCTAAATACTTGTGGAGCTATTATAGATTGCAAGAAAGAGAAAATTTTGACTAAATTTGCTGGTGAATCTTATGAGTTTAACTTCTCTAAATTTACCAAAACTCCTTATAAAGCTGATTTGCCTAGTAATGATTTTAAGATGGAGCAGTGTGCATCTATTGTTCTTGTTCCTAATAATCCTTTTCAGCAACATTTGGAGAATAGCGAGAGTGAAGTTTTTAGGAAAGAAAGAGATGAGCTTGAGGAGATTTTTCTTCGCCAACCTATTCTCAAGCATGATTTACCGTTGGAAGACTTGGGTACAACACCGCCACCAAAGGAAGATCCTGTTTTTGATTTAAAGCCTTTGCGTGATAATCTTAAATATGCTCATATTGATGATAAGAAAATATATCCTGTTATTATTAGTTCTAAGCTTACGAGTTTGAAGAAGAAAGATTATTGCAAATATTGAAGAAACACCGAGGTGCTATTGGCTATACTCTTGATGACTTGAAGGGGATTTCTCCCTCTATTTGCCAACACGCCATTAATATGGAAGATGATGCGAAGCTCGTTGTTGAACCTCGGCGTCGTCTAATTCCTAAGATGAAGGATGTGGTAAGAAATGAGGTATTACGACTTCTTGAAGCTGGTATTATATATCCTATTGCCGATAGTAGATGGGTTAGTCCTGTGCATTGCGTTCCTAAGAAAGGAGGAATGACTGTTGTGCCTAATGATAATGATGAACTCATACCTCAAAGAGTGGTTGTAGGGTATAGAATGTGCATTGATTATCGAAAAGTTAATAAGGTTACTAAAAAAGATCATTACCCTTTACCATTTATTGATCAGATGCTAGAAAGATTGTCTAAAAATACTCATTTTTGCTTTCTTGATGGTTATTCTGGGTTTTCGCAAATTGCTGTTAAAGCTAAAGATCAAGAGAAAACCACTTTTACTTGTCCCTATGGAACTTATGCTTATAGGCGTATGCCTTTTGGTTTATGTAATGCTCCTGCTACTTTTCAAAGATGCATGTCTGCTATTTTTCATGGATTTTGTGAGAGTATTGTGGAAGTATTCATGGATGATTTTTCCGTCTACGGGAATTCTTTTGATAGTTGCTTGCGAAACCTTGATAAAGTTTTGCAGAGATGTGAAGAAACTAACCTTGTTCTTAATTGGGAGAAATGCCACTTTATGGTTAATGAAGGAATTGTATTGGGACATAAAATTTCCGAGAGAGGTATTGAAGTTGATAGAGCTAAAGTTGAAGCCATTGAGAAGATGCCCTATCCAAGGGATGTTAAAGGTATTTGTAGTGTTCTTGGTCATGCTGGGTTTTATAGGAGATTTATTAAAGATTTCTCCAAGATTTCAAAGCCTCTTACTTATCTTCTTCAAAAAGATGTACCTTTTGTTTTTGATGATGATGTAAGGAAGCTTTTGAAACTCTGAAGAAAGCCTTAACAACTGCTCCTATAGTTGAACCTCCTGATTGGAATTTACCTTTTGAAATTATGTGTGATGCTAGTGATTTTGTTGTAGGCACTGTTCTTGGACAGCGAGTAGATAAAAAATTAAATGTTATTCATTATGCTAGTAAAACTCTTGATGCTGCTCAAAGAAATTATGCTACTACTCGAAAAAGAATTGTTAGTCTGTAGTCTTTGCTTGTGATAAATTTAGATCTTATATTGTTGATTCAAAAGTTACGATTCATACTTGACCATGCTGCAATTAGATACCTTATGACAAAGAAAGATGCTAAGCCGAGGCTTATTAGATGGGTACTTCTTTTGCAAGAATTTGATTTACATATTGTAGATAGGAAAGGTGCTGATAATCCTGTTGTCGATAATTTGTCTAGATTGGAAAATATTGCTTATGATCCTGTTCTCGTTAATGATAGTTTTCCAAATGAACAATTGGCTGTAATAAAGGTGAGCTCGCGAGACGAGTCCTTGGTATGCTCGATTATGCTAACTTTATTGTTTCCAAGTACTTGCCTCCAACCTTTTCAGCTCAACGAGAGGAGGCAATTCTTTTATGACTTGAGGCATTATTTACGGGATGACCCACACTTATATAAAGAAGGAGTGGATGGTATTCTGCGAAGGTGTGTTCCCGAATATGAACAACAAGAGATATTGAGTAAATGTCATGGTAGTGCTTATGGAGGACATCACGCCGGAGATAGAACCGCGCAAAAGGTTCTGCAATCAGGTTTTTATTGGCCAACTCTCTTCAAAGATGCAAGGAAGTTTATTTTATCTTGTGATGAATGTCAAAGGGTTGGTAATATCTCCAGACGCAATGAAATGCCCATGAATTATACTCTTGTTATTGAACCGTTCGATTGTTGGGGATTTGACTTCATGGGACCTTTTACCTCTTCAAAAGGTAACACTCATATACTTGTTGCTGTTGATTATGTTACTAAATGGGTGGAAGCCATACCTACAAAAAGTGCTGACGGTGAGACCTCTTTAAAAATGCTTTTAGATATTATTTTTCCTAGATTTGGA